>NC_135498.1:227458357-227813193 GCF_052857255.1 Amblyomma americanum | reverse complement strand
TGAATTTTTTTTTCTCGCGTAAAACCTGCCTTTTTGTAAGCCACCATGCCGTAACAACCGTGCAATCAGGCATTCGCAAAGTCAAGAAGCCAACACACGCCGTACAACAGATCACTGAAAGAGATCTAATACATGAAGCATGATAAGTAACCAATGAACACATTTTATCATGGCCATCCGGAAGAAAAACCCAAACGACACAAACAGCTCTACAAACCTCTACAGCATAACAAACAAAGCTCTACAGTACACCTCTACAAAGCTCTACAGTATAACAAACAGATCTACACAGGTATGAAAATCAAACGATCATGACCAAGCAAACCCTTAACAACCGAAAACTATACCACCGCATGAGGAGTGATGCCAGATGACCAACAAGAAATGTGGAAAAATGTGCAGAATGAAGATTTAAGACCAAAGCCGCCTCAAAGGTAAAAAAAAAAAAAGAAATTGTGACAGGCGTGAAGAGTGCCAAACCCTTTAAAAACCAGGACTGGTCAGCCAGCAACCATATGAATGATATCCAATGACCGACCAGAAACATGGAAAAAGTGAAAAAAGTGGAAAAGTGATAAAGAGGCTTGGACCAAGGCTCGGACAAAACTACCTTCTTGAGGAGTGGAAAGGACAGATTCGAGAGAGAGGTGGTGGAAGCCTATTATATCAGGAAAGAAGGGAGCAGGTGCATCAGCATGCCATCCATTACGCTTAGCAACGAGGAGTTCACTTTGCTAGAACGTTTTTTGTAGGTTTATCATTTTGTCGTGCACTCCCTTCGATTCTTTGTGACGATGCGCCATTGTTTGCACGGATTCCTGTTTGCATTTTATGCCTTTGACGCAGACTTTGGTCCGAGCCTCTTTTTCACTTTTTCCATGTTTCTTGTTGGTCATCGGATATCATTCATATGGTTGCTGGTTGACTGGTTTCTGGTTGTTAAAGGTTTTTGCACTCTTCACTCCTTTCACCTATTTTTTTTTACTTTTGATGCGGCTTTGGTGTTAAATCTTTAT
The DNA here is from genome assembly GCF_052857255.1 of Amblyomma americanum. NCBI lineage: Eukaryota > Metazoa > Arthropoda > Arachnida > Ixodida > Ixodidae > Amblyomma > Amblyomma americanum. The sequence goes on along the minus strand of NC_135498.1, from coordinate 227,812,177 downwards.
TCTGCACTTTTTTCCACATTTCTTGTTGGCCATCTGGCATCACTCCTCATGCGGTTGTATAGTTTTCACTTGTTAAGGGTTTGCTTGGTCATGATCGTTTGATTTTCATACTTGTCTAGAGCTGTTTGTTACATTTTTCTTCACGTCGTTTGGGTTTTTCTTCCAGATGGCCATGATAAAATGTGTTACGTGGTTACTTATCGTACTTCATGTATTAGATCTTTCAGTGGTCTGTTGTACGGCGTGTGTTGGCTACGTGACTCTGCGAATGCGTGATTGCACGGTTGTTACAGCATGTTGGCTTACAAAAGGGCAGGTTTTACGGGACAAAAAAAAATTCAGTTGTAAGTTGGCGCTGGTCCTGTCGTGTTTGTTTCTCTTTTGTCCCCATATTTCGCGCCATTTTCTTCGTGAATTCTTTACCTCATCTGCCCCTTAACTTTCTGCCGCCCCCTGCTACGTTTGCCTTCTCTTAGAATCCATTCAGTTACCGTTAAGAACCAGCGGTTGGTTATCCTGCCTTTGCATTACATGCCCTGCCCAAGCTCATTTCTTCCTCTTGATTTCGACTGGGATGTCATTAACCCGCATTTGTTCCCTCACCCACTCTGACCGTTTCCGGTCTCTTAACGTTACACCTATCATTTTCCTTTCCATGGCTCGTTGTGTTGTCCTTAAGCCGAACCCTTTTCGTTAGCCCCCACGTTTCCGCCCCGTAGGTGAGTACCAGAAAGATGCAGCTGTTGTATTCTTTTCTCTTGAGGAGTACAGTACAATCTCGGTGGTATGAATCTCATGGGGTTGCAAAAAAAATTGTATCATCCGAAATTTGTATCATACAAACGAATAAAATCTGCATGCAAAAGCATGAAGAATACAATAACGCAGATCTGTTCACGGCTGACGAAATTTATTCACTGCGGTGTGGCCACAGCACTACGCGCGGTGCGTACTGCGCGATTAGCGATCGCGACTTTGGCGATGTACGGGCCGCGCATATGCCGCTGAGTGTGCACGCAGTGTGTACCGCGTGATTAGCGATTGACTTTGGCGATGTGTGGGCAGCACTTAGTGCGAGAGGGTGCAGTCGCAGCTAGCGCGTTCGTATCATCCATTGAGGCGAGGGAGAGAGTTCGGAACATCCAAAATTCTGCACATCGTACACAATGCACTCTGGCCGGGGAATTTTGCGAATTCGTATCAACGTGTTCGTATCACTGAGATTCCACTATATTGGTAAACTGCCATTCATGATCTCAGAGAACCTGCCATATGCGCTCCACCCCATTCTTATTCTTCTAGTTATTTCCTTCTCATGATCCAGATCAGTGGTCCCTACCTGCCCTAAGTAGACATATTCCTTTACCACTTCCAGCCCCTTCCTAAAAATTGTGAACTGCTGTTCCATTGCTAGACTGTTGAACATTACTTTGGTTTTCTGCATGTTAATTTTTAGACCCAGCGTTCTGCTCTGCCTGTCTGACCCATTTATTATGCCTTGCAGTTAATCTTCTGAGTGACTTCGCAAGGCAATGTCATCGGCGAATTGATGCCTGGTAAGGTATTACTACGGATTACTGAGGTAAGAGAATAGGGGGAGCACAAAAAAACTGAAGCGGGCCAAACCAGCGATCAGTACTACATCCAAATACTTTATTCACTGAAACTGTACAGTACAGCTGTACAGCAAAACCTCGTTAATTAACTCTCGTTAGTTTAGACTGCGAGAACAGTCCAAGCCAATGCCCATTTTTCAAGTCTGTCACGTTGGACACTTGCTGACTCATTCACGACAGGTATCGCACCGCTTAATTCATGTAGGCTTCCACAAGAGGCTTTTTCTGTTTGTTTTTTTCCTTGGAGAAAAGTGACAATCAAAGTGTGTTGCATGACACCAGGAATGTGGCACCAGGGTGGGTCACAGCATGCACGACCACTGCACATGGCCAGGCACCACCAGAGGATGGCAGTTGCGCAGTGTGGGAGCACGGAGTGATGGTTCACCGCAACTGGTACAAACAGGCACACAGCACTCAAAGCAGCACTGACCTGGAGGTACTTGCCCCGGAACTTGCTGGACATGGAGAACTCCTGCCAACAGCGCCACCCACGGCCCTCACAGTACTGTGCCAGCATGGGTGGGTGGTGGCTCACCTGCACACAGTTGCACCCCTTCCTCAGGGACAGCGCAGCAGACATCAACCAACAAACCCGGATGTCGATTTTAACAGGAAGGTCCCAAAACATCTGCATTTCCCAGTGCACACAGATAGGTGATGAACAGGCTTTTTAACTCAGCTGATAGCATCAGTGTTTTCTTCCCTCTTGGTCAGATATCCTTTACATCACTAAAGCTCCTGGCCATTTTCAGAACATCCACGAACACCGCCCATCTGTTGAGTATTTTTGCCTGCATTATACTGTAGGCCAAGCCTGCTGAACCTCACGGGAATATTATACCCTTGTCATGGTTTTGATCCTAATTCAACCCCATGTGCATCGAGGTCTTCGAACAGCATCGCTCAAACAGTGCTTCTTGCTGCAGGTTTGTAAGCATTCTTTGCGCAATTATGGGAGTTTACCAACATCCCTCAAGAGAAAAGTGCACAACAGCTGTATCTTACCGGTAATCACCTACGGGGCAGAAACGTGGAGGCCAACGAAAAGGGTTCAGCTCAAGTTAACGACAACACAGCGAGCTACAGAAAGAAGAACGATAGGTGCAATGTTAAGAGACCAGAAGTGGCCGGAGTGGGTGAGGGAACAAACGCGGGTTAATGACATCCTAATTGAGCTCAGGAGGAAGAAATGGGCTTGGGGAGGGCGTGTAACGCGCAGGCAAGATAACCGCTGGTCCTTAAGGGTAACGGAGTGGATTCTGAGCAAAGGCAAGCATGGCAGGGGGTGGCAGAAGGTTAGGTGGGCGGACGAGATTAAGTCTGCAGGCATAGGGTGGCCGCAGCAGGCGAACGACAGGGTTAATTGGAGAGACATGGGAGAGGCCTTTGCCCTGCAGTGGGTGCAGTAAGACTGATGATGGTGAAGCGATTCTATGTTGTTCAGATAATTGTGGTAACTTTGCGTGCTGTATCTCAAACGTTTGCTATCAGCTTTAAACTGAGCACAGCTGAGAGCGGGCATTCTGTTAGACGACCGTCGAGCACGCTTGTTGCTATGCCACCGCCAAGCCATTCAGTTCTTTGTGGGCGCAGGTCCGCTCAATAAACAATTTCTGTTAAAGCCCTTTTTGCTGTCTTCCTGACCACTGGACTGCTGTCACCACTACGTAACAATATATTGATGCTGCATCTGCCATTGTGACACTGTCCTCTAGATAGCTAATCCACGCCCCGGTAGCACGCCCACTGGATAATGTTATGCAAGCCTCAAAAGCCTGTAATCAGCTTACCTAAGCTTTCACTAGTAACATGTAGCATCCCCACCAGCAAACTGAACTGTTCTCTTACTTAGAATAACAATGGCAGTGGCATCTTACTTCTAAGTTTTAACATAAATTAGGTTAAATTCGGACGCTGTTGATCACGAGGTTCTAACTGACACTGAGAATTTTACTACACAGCGAAAAGGTCTGGAAAAGGGGTGGTGGTGTCCCGGTCACAACTAAAACAGAGATCAAACATTTTCCTGCTAATTTCCTCCTCTTTGGAGATCTTGTGGATCTGCATTCCTTCACAAATGCACAAGTCTATCCCTGGTTTAGTGATAACCTTAGTTCAGTTCAAATAAAATTCTCGACTGCTCACATCTCCCTTTTGGGCAATTTCAACTATCCTGACACTGACTGAAACAACCTAACATCATGTTCTACAACCTAACATCATGTTCTAGCAACTCTAATGAATTTGTTGGCCTTACTATAGGTTCCTCTCTTGTGGAGATACAGTTAATAAATGTACCCGTGGTGATAATATCTTGGTTGTGAAGAAGGAAGTGCAAAAAACGGACGAGGGACAGAGTAGGGGACACAAAAACACGTTCACGAGCGCTAACTACCAACTGTTTATTCATGCTGTAGTACAGGGGATATATAAGAACAGAATATCGAGCATGCGCGTAGAGAAGGCACAAAGGCCGTACATCAGTCAAGCGCACAAGTGAATCAAAAAACGAATCTAAAAAAGCACATTCAGATGAATATACATGTAAAGACGTGTCACTGACACAACGATCGGACAGCTTTCAGATATAATAAGCCTCTAACATGAGCCTAGCCTTATCATTACCGCTCTTGCCAAGAATCGTGGTCTTATCCAATCTTGCCCTGCATGTGCACGAGGCAAGGTGCCGCACGGGATTCGCACTAGTGTCATTATTTTCTATGTTTCTGGCATGCTCCCGTAGCCGGTCATTAATACAGCGGCCAGTTTGGCCAACATATGAAGCCCCACATGAGAGGGGAATGCAGTACACCACACCTACTGCACATTTTTTTTTTTTCCAATTCAAGGATTTTATTTATGTTTCTTTCAAAATACAAAACAGTTGCTGGACCCATAGCCATTCGCTAGTAAAGAGTCCAGTGATGAAATACAATACAAATACTAACACAGCAGAGGAGGAATGTAATTAACAAATCAAAATTTATTCTTGATGCGCACATCATAGGCAATGCAATAATATTGTGTCACAATTTGATTTAAACATTACAATAAGTTTCAAAAAGGTATTTCTTTAGAACTGTTCTGAAGTTATTGGCTTGCTTGATGTGTACTGGCAAAGAATTCCAGATCAAGGCCCCGTTAAATTCTATGAGCCTTGTCCCGTGAACATTATGACATGGGGGCAGGTTAAAGTTATGATTAGTTGCAGCTCTTGTATTTCGTAATGGGAGTTTAAACAATGTTATGGGGAGAGGATCATTAGTCTCTAAGATACTATGTATAGTTTGTGCAATTTTTAATTTGTACAATGCATTGAATGGCAGCACAGGGACAAAATTACACAAAGATCTACTGGATTGACCACGACTTGAAAATGTAATAGACGGATTACAGGTTCGAGATAAGTTGTGAAAGTGGCACCCCAAGACTCAATGCAGTAAGAGAGATGACTATGAAAGGAAAAGTAAAGAATGCATATAATGGGGTATGCAAAACATTCACGAGCATTAAGTAAAACATAACAGGTGTAAGCGAGCTTCAAACAAAGGTGTTTAATATGTGATTTCCAGTGCATGTCTGATTCAAATAAAATACCTAAATATTTGTATGAGCCAACTTGTTCTATTTTTTGGCCGCTCAGTTCCTCAGTATTTATTTCCTTTTTCCTGGAATGAAAAACTGTATACTTAGTCTTACTGAGATTAAGGGTTAATTGATTGGACGTGAACCACGTAAAAACATTGTCTAGCTCTGCATTTATTTTATCCTGTATTTCATCCAAATTCTCTCCCATAAATACAAGAGCGGTATCGTCAGCATTCATTAAATGTTGGGAATACTTAAGGATAGCAGGAAGATGATTTATGTACAGTGAGAATAGCATGGGCCCAAGAACCGATCCTTGTGGCACGCCAGTTAATACGGTTTGAGAAGTAGATGTATATTTTTCAATTACTGTATGCTGCTTGCGGTCGCTAAGATAGCTTTTGAGTAAGTTCAGGAACTTACCCCTGAATCCATAATTGCTAACTTTGTTGAGTAAAATCTTGTGGTTGACTGTGTCAGAGGCCCTCTTTATATCAATATATACAACGATAGCAATTCTATTCTCATTGAGAGCTGTATTTAGCATTTGTGTTAGGTTGAGAACCGCAGATGAAGTAGATTTATTAAGTCTGAAACCGTGCTGGTGGGGGATAAGCACATTGTATACGGATATAAATTTGTTTATACGTGTATTCAGTATCTTTTCGAAAACGGTATTGATTGATTAGCGTAGGCGATCCCATGTTTATTGTTGCAGCCCCTGCCAGCACAACCAGTGATGCGAGGGCATAGCTTAGACAGCTTGCTGGGTGCTGAGAACACCACGGGCACATGGTGCCTCTGCCAGCCACTTTTTTCAGGTTGTGGGAGAGTTGGTGTGCATAAGGGACCACCACCGGCTCTGCAAAAAGGGTTTCAGATCTTTTCTGGGCACCATTATGCTTCTGCAGGAGGGTTTCAGCGACAGCGCGGTCACTTGAACGCGACATGAGCAGACAAAATAGAAAGGTTTGTTTGTTCTTGGGCAATTGTTCAGCGCACCACATATACGACGTCAAGCTGTCAAGTGTGGAGCTGAAGTTATTCCCGCCGAACTGTACCTCAATCACTGAACCCCTGGACCAAGGCATCATCCGGAGCATGAAGTCTTCCTACTGGGAGAGGTTGATCCAGCGGCTTCTCCTGAACACCGACACTGGTAGGGAGGCGAAAGCCAATCTTTTGAACTATACCTCAGTCATTCAACCCCTGGACCAAGGCATCATCCGGAGCATGAAGTCTTCCTACTGGGAGAGGTTGATCCAGCGGCTTCTCCTGAACACTGACACTGGTAGGGAGGCGAAAGCCAATCTTTTGAACTATACCTCAGTCATTCAACCCCTGGATCAAGGCATCATCCGGAGCATGAAGTCTTGCTACTGGGAGAGGTTGATCCAGCGGCTTCTCCTGAACACCGACACTGGTAGGGAGGCGAAAGCCAATCTTTTGAACTATACCTCAGTCATTCAACCCCTGGATCAAGGCATCATCCGGAGCATGAAGTCTTGCTACTGGGAGAGGTTGATCCAGCGGCTTCTCCTGAACACCGACACTGGTAGGGAGGCGAAAGCCAATCTTTTGAACTATACCTCAGTCATTCAACCCCTGGACCAAGGCATCATCCGGAGCATGAAGTCTTCCTACTGGGAGAGGTTGATCCAGCGGCTTCTCCTGAACACCGACACTGGTAGGGAGGCGAAAGCCAATCTTTTGAACTATACCTCAGTCATTCAACCCCTGGATCAAGGCATCATCCGGAGCATGAAGTCTTCCTACTGGGAGAGGTTGATCCAGCGGCTTCTCCTGAACACCGACACTGGTAGGGAGGCGAAAGCCAATCTTTTGAACTATACCTCAGTCATTCAACCCCTGGACCAAGGCATCATCCGGAGCATGAAGTCTTCCTACTGGGAGAGGTTGATCCAGCGGCTTCTCCTGAACACTGACACTGGTAGGGAGGCGAAAGCCAATCTTTTGAACTATACCTCAGTCATTCAACCCCTGGATCAAGGCATCATCCGGAGCATGAAGTCTTGCTACTGGGAGAGGTTGATCCAGCGGCTTCTCCTGAACACCGACACTGGTAGGGAGGCGAAAGCCAATCTTTTGAACTATACCTCAGTCATTCAACCCCTGGATCAAGGCATCATCCGGAGCATGAAGTCTTGCTACTGGGAGAGGTTGATCCAGCGGCTTCTCCTGAACACCGACACTGGTAGGGAGGCGAAAGCCAATCTTTTGAACTATACCTCAGTCATTCAACCCCTGGACCAAGGCATCATCCGGAGCATGAAGTCTTCCTACTGGGAGAGGTTGATCCAGCGGCTTCTCCTGAACACCGACACTGGTAGGGAGGCGAAAGCCAATCTTTTGAACTATACCTCAGTCATTCAACCCCTGGATCAAGGCATCATCCGGAGCATGAAGTCTTGCTACTGGGAGAGGTTGATCCAGCGGCTTCTCCTGAACACCGACACTGGTAGGGAGGCGAAAGCCAATCTTTTGAACTATACCTCAGTCATTCAACCCCTGGACCAAGGCATCATCCGGAGCATGAAGTCTTCCTACTGGGAGAGGTTGATCCAGCGGCTTCTCCTGAACACCGACACTGGTAGGGAGGCGAAAGCCAATCTTTTGAACTATACCTCAGTCATTCAACCCCTGGATCAAGGCATCATCCGGAGCATGAAGTCTTCCTACTGGGAGAGGTTGATCCAGCGGCTTCTCCTGAACACCGACACTGGTAGGGAGGCGAAAATTGATCTTTTCATGGCTTTAGAAATGATGGCTGTGGCATGACCCACAACTGCTTCAAGCACGCCGGGTTTTTCGACAGCAAGGCGACCAGCACGACTGCAGCCGTGGAAAGTGTACCATCGTCATCGACTCCGGGGATTAACGTTACTTCGAAATCGCTCCAGGAAGCTGGAAACGTCCCTGCTGACATAGCGCTGCACGATTTCCTCGACGCCAATGCGGACGTGATTGTCCACGAGGAACGAAGCGATGAAGACATCATCAAAAGCGTTTGCGAGCCGGAAGAGCCGTCCGATCATGAAGACGACTCCACTCAAGGTTTACCTGCCTCGGCAGCCTCATCGCAGGTACTGGATGCCTTCGACGTTATTAGAAAATTCCTTGGCACACACGATGCGATGTCGCTGTTAACAGAGTGCGAGAGTCGCGTGACGCCGCTGCTGGCAGTGAAACGCAAGCAGGTTAAGCTCACAGATTTCTGGCAATAAAACTATGTTTTGCTAGAGTTATTGCCTTACATTTTTGGTTGATTTCTCGACAATGAAATTTCTCGCGCGTCTCGTTGATTTCGTTGTAGCGGGATTCAACTGTACTGCACTTCCAACGTAAACATCCATTTTCCCATCAGCATAAAAATCCGTGAAGCAACTTTTTTTCTTTAGCGCAAGAAATTTTTGTATGATATGAGGACAAAACAGTGCAGAAAAAGGTGACCGACTATTTTTCTCGACAATAAATCGCTTTACTGTGCGTGCAGTGCAGCCACAGCACGTTTCAGAGGTTTCTTTGCATGCTGGAATAGGAGTTTCGACGTAAAGAAATTTCAATGTAATGAAGCAAAGTGCCGACTTTTAGACTTCGTTATATCGAAGTTTAACTGTATTTTCTTTTTTGCTATGAAGTGCTCGACATGAACCACTCAGCGAACAGTGATGTGTCATTCCTATATCCCCCTTCTAAACTAATGGCTAGTGGCACACTCGTTGAATAAACAAAAGTCATTTGTTATTCAAATCTTTGTGTTGGGGTTGTAGTGTACGAAAGCATACCCCCAAAGCACCGAAACTTGCCATAATGAATGGCAGCCGCACGTCAGAAAGACTAATGTGAAACTTAATTGGTGAGATTCATACCAGCGCAAGCAGCCTTCCCCAGGCACAGATTTCGAAAGCTATACCTAGTAAGCAGTTTTGTTTGCAGTGTACACGTCACACCTTTATTACCATATTCTCAGGTCACCATGCTCTCTCCAAAGAAGGGGAATTGCGTCACAGGGACTGGAAGACGCTCTTCGGTCATTGGCCCCACAGGAGGCGCGAGGTTTTCAACGGCAGCGACGATTCTGTGGCTCCTCCTCGTTCGCTGTTGCCATGTTTTGTGACCATGCTTGTTCTTTGCATCTGAGACACAGTGCCTTTGCCGTAATACATGTTCTGATGGTAGCACTGCCCTCATTCACAATAAGCAAGCGTTCGTTATAACTGCGGCTGTTATAAGTGGGCTTGATTGTATTTCCAGGGCATGCATCGCACTGGAATCCGAAAACTACAGGACCACTTGCAGTTCAGTATGTTGCTTTAAAGGGGCACTGAGGAGAACTCTATCAATTTTTTTTTGTTAGCAAAATCTGACAGTTCGCCATTTCATGGCTTTGTTGCCGCTTGTCCGGGCGCGAAAGATGCATTTATTTCAAAGAAATTTGGATTCGAAGTTGAAAAAGTTTTTCCCGCCCCTCTGATTCAAGCTCAGGAAACTCTTATGACGTCACAGAACGGAGTGACGTGAGTCGTGACGTAAACGCAGACTCCCTGATTTCTGACTGCTAGCGGTGCTGTGCGCAACCTTCCTTTGCAAGCCTCAGAGATTCGGGACTTCCATGAAGTAAGGAAAATTCCTCCAAGGTGGCGCCCCTTGTCCAAGGAAGTCATCACGCTTGTACTTGCGAGATTGGCCTGTGGCGGCGATACCTGTATTTTGGTTCTTGCTATTTTCTACATTAAAAGAGCTTTGTTTTCAGGAAGAGTGGCGTTTTTGTGATCAGGAGCTGCTATTCTATGGATACAAGCCAACTTCAATTTCTCCTCAGTGTCCCTTTAACCGATGGACTGCACGTGAGTGTAGAGGCAGGGTAGAACACCGTTTTTTTTTTTTTTTTCACTTTTGATTTCCACTGGCTCCAGACTGCTGTCCTTATGACTGCATTATTACGCGTTATGGGTTTGTTGGTCTGAGTTCACGAGCGCAGCAATGCCATCCCGCAGGAAACTACAAAACAAAATGTGGCGGCGGACTGAAGCACATGGAACGGTGAGGGAGGGGGGTATGTGCGTCACTTATATTTGGAGTCAACTCTCTTTTTGCCCAGCAAGGGCTACGAGCTGAATATTCAACTTTTACGCGGCAATATATGGTGACAATATATGGCAATTGCAAAGTTCGTCCAGTAAAGGCACCGTGTTCCCCCCCCAATATTTTTTGCCTGGGTGCATTTTTTTCCCCTAGGGTTGGTTAATTCAAAAACTGTTAATTAGAATATTTTTAGCGGTCCCAATGACTTCGAATAAACGAGGTTTTACTGTTGAGTTAGGTAAGAAGATTGCTGCGCTTGGTCTATTCCAGAAAAGAACCTGTGCCAGCATCCTACTACCCTTCCACTTGCTGAACCACATCACACATTCCATCGTCTTTATAATTAACTCACCTTTAGGCGCTTATTCCGTCAAAGGACAGTTTTTAATTCATCAGCGCTTCCGCGACCCATAAGCTACTGGAATGATCTTCCTGATCACATCGCTACCATTCATGACCTTGCTGTTTTCACAGCCCAAGTACTAATCTAGTTTTCTTAGTTTTTTATGCCCTGTCTTGTACCTCGCTGACCACCTATTAGTCACCTTTGTTTGTTATCTGCTAGTCAGCTTTTAAATCTTCCTTTAAACAATTCAAATATTGTGTAATATTCTGCCCACCCTTACATTTGTAGCTTTGTACTTGGTACACTGTTCTGGATCATGGGAAATGCTGTAATTTATCTATTGTATATTGATGCATGAGCTGCTTCTTTTGTGTCCTTCTTGTACACACCCCCTTCACATAATACCCCCATGAATGAGAAGCAGCAAATGACAGAGTGGAGTCAGGGAGAAGAACTGGGCCCTTAGGGTAACCGAGTGGATTCAGGGAGGGGAGGCAGAGATTGGCTACAGCTAGTGCAGATGGTCAGTGGGGCACAGTTTAACAACAACTCCTGAATAAATCTGGGAACAATTTCCAGGACAAGCAAGGTCATGTCCATCCACGCAATGAGGATGGTTGGTGAACCATCAGCTACACCAAAAACACAAACAGAGCCGCCTTTCTCCTGCAGTTAGAGACACTCACCTGCTCCGAGATGGACCGCCAGCCAAAGTCATCACGGCGGTCACACTCGTATGTCTCTCCAAGCAGTGGGTTGAAAGGCTTGCCCGTGCGATTGGCCGTAGTGGCGTAGGAGGACACGGCAAATGCTGCCACATACACGAGCTGCAGGGCCGCGTCCTCTCCGCACTGGGCTGCCCGGTCGAGCAGCTCCGAGTACTCATAGTCTTCCGTCAGCCGCTGGAGCGTCGACAACGGCTCATTGAAGTTCACCTGCATGTGCACGTCATCCAATGCATGCCTTTAGTGCACAATGCAAAAAAATTTATTTACTTGCTACGAACGGCTGCAGGTTAAAAGTGGGTTCAAAGATTGCTGGTAAATGTGTTCCATGTGCTTCTGAGCATTTGCACTAACTTCGAGCCTTGGAATGAAGCTGACAAAGAACGTACGACTTAGTCCGTCCGCATTCCGTTTATTTGAAACAGCCCGTTAATTCGAACGTGAATGGGCTATGCCACCAATAATTCGAACAACGCGCCACCACACCTAGCGCCAAGGAACACTCCCTCTTTGGAGGAGAAGAGGGTAGAATTGGCAGAAGAGGGGGTTCTCCTTCCGTGCTAGCAGCATCAACTAACCGAAGAAGGACATTCTGGCGGGCTAGTTGGTTCATAATGAAGCAAATGAGTACAAACTGCGGGAACAAGACGGGACGTAAGGCACTTTGTCTGTCCTTTTGTGTGCCTTATGTCCTGTCTTGTTCGCGCAGTTTGTACTCATTCGCATCAACTAACTGCATGACCTTCAAGATTTGTAGATGTTCATCTCAAAGGCTTCAGTTGCTTGCTGTGTTAGCGACCAGTGACAAGACACACACAGCGAATCAGACGCATTGCAGTGTCTCCAACACTCTGAATCCAAAACAATGCAGTCATGCCCGAAACCGCGACGTGCACGAAACGAATGAATGGAGCTTCGGCTGATGTTTGCTGCGAGTCTGCCTTGGTTTTCCAGCGCCCTTTGCGTACGATTGGTAGCAGCTGGAGCAGTCAATCTACATGGTGTGACGCGGTGTAGTAATTTGAAAATGTTGTCAGTCTGCAGTAATTACCTACCAAAACGCTTGAAGAAGATCAAAACCATGTGCGAAGTCGGCGCCGGTGCGTTGTCGAAGCAGGATATCGCCAAAAAGCATGCTCATTGGTTTCGCAGTTTGCTACTCCAGCTCAGGAAGGCTGCAAAGTCGGGCAATGTACGCGCAGCCATCCTGGAAACTTCCACGAGTCGCAAATGAGAATGGAAGCTGCACTATGTCGCTTTGGTCGAAATCGGCAGTCGCAGAACAGTTGTACGCTGCTCGATTTTCCAGCCTTGCGACCATGCTCACAGGCAGTTGCACGACCTTTGAGACTCCAGTGTGGCCCTCCGCTGCAAAAGTTTTGATGCGCTGCACGCTACTTAAAGGGACAATGAGGAGAACTCTATCAATTTTTTTTTTGTTAGGAAAATCTGATAGTTCGGCATTTCATGGCTTTGTTGCCGCTTGTCCGGGAGCGAAAGATGCATTTATTTCAAAAAAATTTGCATTCGAAGTTGAAAAAGTTTTTCACGCCGCTCCGATTTAAACTCGAGAATTCTTATGACGTCACGGAGAACTTTTACGACGTCACAGGACGGAGCGACGTGAAACGTGACGTAAACGCAGACTCCGTGATTTCTGGCGGCTAGCGGTGCGGTCTATCAGCTGCCGAAATGAAGGCTACCGCCGCCGCCAGTCGAGGGCATATCACGCACTGACTAGCCCAGTCATGCGTGCTGCACGCTACTTAAAGGGACAATGAGGAGAACTCTATCAATTTTTTTTTGTTAGGAAAATCTGATAGTTCGGCATTTCATGGCTTTGTTGCCGCTTGTCCGGGAGCGAAAGATGCATTTATTTCAAAAAAATTTGCATTCGAAGTTGAAAAAGTTTTTCACGCCGCTCCGATTTAAACTCGAGAACTCTTATGACGTCACGGAGAACTTTTACGACGTCACAGGACGGAGCGACGTGAAACGTGACGTAAACGCAGACTCCGTGATTTCTGGCGGCTAGCGGTGCGGTCTATCAGCTGCCGAAATGAAGGCTACCGCCGCCGCCAGTCGAGGGCATATCACGCACTGACTAGCCCAGTCATGCGTGCCTTTTTATTGACCGACACAGTGGTGCCCTCCAGTGATCAATAACGTCATATCCTTCCCACCCTAAGTTAATAAAAAAAACAATTATAAGGTGATTAAGTGTAACAATGGCCGCACTTGAGTTATGGGGAGTAGCGCTGTACAGGCCGACGAACCCTGGTGCCCCGTCGGGGAGGCGTGGTGACAGGCGTTTGACGAGGGGACGCTGTACCTTCTGCAGCCCTTGGCTGCCTTGGTTCCTCAGTTGATACCCCTGGACAGGAGATTTCAGAACTCTGATATCTGGATATGACGGGACTGGGCCCAGGAACATCAGGGTCTGTGACTGTGCTGGACGGTTGGTTATACTCAACCTGGGGTAGCGGGTATGCCTGCCGGAGATGATCATGATGGCGCGTCCAACGTCGTCCGTCTGCTAGTAGGAGGTGCGATGAAAATGCTCCCCGGGCTATGACTACAGCTGGCACCCATGCATGCCCTGGCCGAATGTTTCTGACGAATACCTGATCCCCAGGCAGTCCCTGAATCCGAGGTTTCGTTTGCTGGTCGCATCTGATCTTCTGTTTGAGCTGTTTTTGCTGTACGGTGGCCCTTACATCTGTTCGGAGCAGGTCCATTGCAGTCTTCATTTCTCGTCCCAGCAGTAGCTCTGCGGGACTGCATCCCGTGACTTCATGTGGTGTCGTTCGATAAGTCAGCAAGAAGCGTGCAATTTGTGCCCGAAGGTCCCCATGACCAGCCTTCTGCAACTTCTGCTTTACGGTCTGAACGGCACGTTCTGCAGCGCCATTAGACGCTGGATGGTATAGCGGTACTAGCTTCCGTCTCACCCCATTCTTCTTCAAGAATGTTGCATACAGGTCACTAATAAATGCTATACCACTGTCGGACACAACAATGTCGGGTAACCCCTGGTTTGCGAACATGACTCTCAAGCATGCAATGGTGGCTTCCGCAGATGGCGAAGAAACAGGGAACACCTCAATCCATTTGGAAAATGCATCCTCTGCAATGAAAGAATAAGTGTTCTGGTATGGCCTAGCATAGTCCACATGAAGTCTTGACCAGGGTGTGTCCGGGAACGGCCAGGGCATGACGGGTATTGGCCGTGATGCTCGCTGCTGCTCCTGGCACGTTGGGCGTTGGGCCCCCCTAGACGGCAGCAACAATATAGTCATCCATTGCAGGCCACCATACATGGCTGCGTGCTACAGCTTTCATCTTGGATATCCCTGGATGGCCCTCATGAAGCAGCCTTCAATACGTCGCCCTGGAGTGACGCAGGGACCAACACACAGTTGCCACAGAGCACGCAGTTCGTTTGCACACTCATCTCGAAGAACCTTGTTTCATACGGTTTCTCCTCAGGCCCCATGTCCAGCTGGCAGTAGTCCACAAGGCTTCCCTCACTCGCAAAACCACTGGATCTCTCAGGCAGTGGCGTCAGAAACAGCAGCTGACAACAGCGTTCGCGGGTATACTCCCGCCAGCATGAAGACGTCAGCAGGGCAGTCCACGGAAAACTCTGTTGTGGGAAGTGGCAGGCGACTCAGTCCGTCCGCATGTGCTATGTGGCTACCAGACCTGTAGCTTAGCGTATATCGGTACCCACACAACAGCACGGCCCATCGTTGCACCCTGGGGGAGCAGGACTCTGGGACAGGTCTGTCAGCTGCGAGCAAGCCTTGTAGTAGCTTGTGGTCAGTGATGGCTCCGAACAGACGACCCCACAAGTACTGTCTGAACTTTGTGACCCCAAACACGAGCGCTAACGCTTCCTTGTCCAACTGGCTGTAGTTCTTTTCTACAGCCGCCAGACTTCGAGATGCAAAAGCAATGGGACGCTCTTCCCCCGAAGTCTCGCGCTGTGCCAACACTGCCCCCAGCCCGTAAGGTGAGGCATCTGTGATCAGGACAGTCGGCCTTGCAGGGTCAAAATGTGCTAAAACTCTAGCGGACGTAAGCAGCTCTTTTTTTTTCCAGAAAGCTTACTCCTCTTCGGACGTCCAGCAACACGCTAGACAGGTTCGGCATGAACAGTCTATAAATGTTGATCAGGCCTAAGTAGCTCTGTAGCTCCTTCACATTCCAAGGCACTGGTGCTGCCAGCACGGCTTCGGTCTTGGTTGGGTTCGGTTGAAGACCAGCTGCACTGATCACGTGCCCTAGATACTCCACCTTAGGTACCAGGAACTCGCATTTAGAAAGCTTCAGCCACAGCCCAGCTCTCCTCAGTTGCTCCATGACTCGGCACACATTAGCCCAATGGTCGCTGTCGTTGGCGCCGGTCACCAGTATATCATCAAAGTATACCGTGACATGGTCAAGATTGGGTACGACTCCAGCACCGTCACTGGGTTGACTGTCATGTTGAAGTCGCCGCACAGGCGAACGCGGCCATCCCGCTTTACAACGGGAACGATGGGCGCGGCCCATTCAGACATCTTTACAGGGTGGATGACTCCCTCACGCTCCATCCTCTGCAACTCCTTGGCAACTCTGTCTCGTAGCGCGAACGGGACGACTCGCGGTTTAAAAAATCTTGGCTTAGCACCCTCTTGCACAGTAATTTGGGCAGTCAGGCCGTGGGTGCCCAGTCCCTCGGAGAATACCTCATGGAATTGACTCACCACTTCTTCCACAGACGTCACCGCATTGACTGTTTCTGGCTTGCCGATTCCTAGCTGAAATTCTTTCATCGAACTTCTTCCGAACAGCGTTGGGCACGGGCCGTTCATGACAAACAAACGCAGCACACATTCGCTCTCACCGAGCTTCACGGCTGCCAGGAACTTGCCTACCACCGGCTTCGTGTCGCCGAAAAATCCTGAGCTGTACCTCCGATGCCTCCAGTCTCGCCGAGGGAAACAGCTGCGCAAACTTCCTCTAACTGATAGTGGACACACTGGAGCCAGTATCAAGCTCCATGTCCAAAGTCACCCCATTGATGGAAACTTCAACACGCACTGGCTCTGGCCCGGCCACTTGAAGCGTCCATAGGTCATACGTTCCCTCCTTCTCCGGCCTGTATTCCGCCACCACCAGCTCGTCGTCCAGGTTGTGGACAGGTTTCGGTCCATTCCGGAACCTCGCTTTTGCAGTCTGTGATGTGCTTGACCGGCATACTCTGGCCAGATGACCTCTCTGCTCGCACTTGAAGCAAACGCTGCTCATGTGATGGCATTGGGGTGCCTGATGATTCCCCTCACAGTGAAAACAAGACCCACTTGCCTGCTGCTTGGTTTTCACAACATTCGCAGACTCCTCGGATTTTACTGGCGTCACTTGGGGTAGCTGAGTACATAATGCACGGCAATTTTTATATGCAGCCTCCATGGCAATGACGGTATTTTTTGCAGTCTCAAGCTCCAAATCTTCCATTTCCAGTAGCCGAGTCTGCATTGTGACGTCGTTGATGCCGCTCACAATTTGGTCCCGCAGCATCCGTTCTCGAAACGATGCGAACTTGCAGTCTTCGGCAAGCTTCTTTAGTGATGCGATGAAGTCGCTAACTGACTCTCTGTCCCACCGGTGTCAAGAAAGAAACTTGAAATTGGCCACAACCTCCGATACCTTTGGCAAGTAGTGCTTGTTCAGAGCGTCGAAAATTTCAGCCAAGGTGGTGCCGGCAGGTTTCGTAGGGGCTAGCAGGCTCCGCAGCAGTGAGTACGTTTCTGATCCACAGCACGTCAGAAACACAGCAGATTTCTTCGCTTCAGCGATGTCGTTCGCTGCGAAGTACAGTTCCACCCATTCACGATACTCGGTCCAATCCGACGTACCCGGTTGGAATGGTTCCACCTTCCCGACAACAGACATGGACTATACAGAGTGGGCGGATAACGCAAACGTGACCGTGGTTTATCACTTGTCGACAGTTGTGATAAGCCGAGCCGGAAACATTTCCCGGCTACGAGTGAAAGACAACATGCCAGTCGAGGGCATACCACGCACTGACTAGCCCAGTCCATGCATGCCTTTTTATTGACCGACGTGGTGGCGCCCTCCAGCGATCAATAACGTCACAAAAAGCTCACCTGATAACTATCACCCTATCTCGTTAACATGCACATGCTGTAAATTACTTGAACATATTATCGCTTACCACAATTACAACCATCTAGAACGTAAAGACTTTTTCTTTTCTAATCAGCATGGTTTTAGGAAACACTATTCATGCGATACCCAGTTATTTGAATTTACTACTGACTTGCATTTTAACATGGACAATAACCAGCAAACAGATTGCATTTTTTTAGATTTATTAAACGCATTTACTAAATTATCTACCCTTTCTCTTGATTCTCTCACATTATCTTGGAGAATAACGGGACCCGTCATTCTCCTTTCTATGTGATTCCTTGTTGCGCTTGATTTCTGGAAAGCATTCAAGAAATGCTGAATTTATAATGCTATGAATGCCGCTCAAGACAAGGTAATGTGGTCGGAGAGTGACAAGGAGCTTTCCAAGAGCGACAGAGAATGAAGTTCAGGTGAATAAACAGCCTGTTTCCATTTGAAAATATAAAAACGTTTGCATATTTTTTTTCTTTCGCAGAAATTACAGGAACATTGAAAGCGGGGCTTAGGTTTTATTTTCTTCGGTCACGGAAATAAGGTACGCATTAGAATCAGGGCTTGCAATTTTTTATTTCAGTTGTGTAAATCGGGTGCGCGTTGGAATCAGGGGCCTGCTAGACTCGGGTGAATACGGTACTGACAGAACCATTCGCTGAGGCAGTTACGGTAAACTGATTTGAAATGGTTTACTATTCGACGCATAAGAGTAAATATACGCGCAAACAGAATCACAGGTGGTAATTGGCTTGCTATAGATGTAGTGACAAGAAGCAAGGTGGACCAGAACTAGCTACTGCTACATAAAATACCTTGCCGCTAAACATTAAGAACATGCAAAGAGCCATGTAATGAAGTTTCAGACTGGAGAGCTGAGTCAACTGTTTTGATCTGTTCTAGCACATCACACCCAGCAAAATATTGCCACTCTCTGCCTTGTCCCTGGCAGCTGGACCTTCGCTTATAAGTGCTCGTTACACCTGCAAGTACGGCTCAGAGAGACAGTGTTGTTGGCTACACTTCTCATGCTTTCGCTCGTGGTACACCCTGCAGAATTTTTCAACGCACCTGAGAATGTCCCCAGCCAGAGACACCCTTGTAGCATCCATGAATGCCCTGGCTGAGGGTGGAAACACTTCTTATGGACAAAGTACTTGGGAGGTGGACCACTTGTTTGTTCTCACTAAATCCCCGTTCCCCTCAGCAGTCTTAGTATTCCTTGGGTATTCAGCCTGATGATGCAGAGGACTGTAAGCCAAGTTCTTTCAGTTGCAAACCAGTAGCACCTGCAAATGACTCTTGGTCCCAAGGACCTGCTTCACGAGAACCAACCTTTCGTCCTAAAAGAAGAAGTTCCTTGCTTTGGTAGAGTGTCTGAAACAGGTCAAATGTCTGAGCAGTGTTTCGAAGGAAAAACAACTTTGCTCGCAGTGTTTTGTGAGAAAATGCACAAGGCAGACGACTGTGCCTCACAGATGAACACCTTGGCTGTCCAGCTTTGGAGAAGAATGCCATGAGGGCACCATATGCCTTTAGCACTTGCTCAACACTACGAAGCCATCTGCTGTTCACGTGCCGCAATAACCCTAGGTGGGGCATTCAGCAGCTCCTTCATGTCTGCATGCCTTGTAACAAACTTGAAATAGTAGTGAACGTCAGTTACAGGAAACTCCACTTCAGCACAGAACATATCCAGCCCAGCAGCAAAAGCGTTGCCAACTTTATGGAGGCCACATTCACCCATGTTGGGTCTCACTTGAGTCTTTAGCCTTCACTTTCATTGCATTAGGGCTGTCGCAGTAAAAATATAGTATCATGTTCTTCTTGTAAACATCACTGAGGGCATCCTCGAAAGCAAGAAAAGGGCATCAGCGGCTGCATGGACTATATGCTCCACTACAACATTTCTAGCGTTGGCACTGTAGTACTGGACAAGCACATCCAGCAGCTGCCCCTTGGCCTTAGCGATCCTGATGCTGTGAAATGTGTCGGGCAGCATGTCAAGCACTACTTTTGGCTTGAAAGATGGCCCCAGACCATCAGAAATAATGCACAAAGGCTGCTTGCATTGACATTGGAATCTTTTTGCTGTTTCTGAAACTAGTGAGGGTATGTTTCTACATCCCCAAATGTGTAGGGGAGGTTGTTTGCTACCACAGAGAGGGCATTAAAGGGGCTATGACATGGTCGTTCCTCATATCGCAGTTTTGTGCTTCAGTAACTAATACAATAGCTTATGATTCAGTTCCCGAAATTTTGCTGCCCTGGACGCGCTGTATAATCCAAAAAAAGGCATCGAAATTGAGAACGGGAAACTCCTCCCACCAGCAGCGACCGCCATACTGAATGCGATCGTGACGTCACCAGGGCATACACGGAGCAACGTCGTCTGCTCTCGTTGCTGCAATGTGCGAAGCAAGGTCTCTTGTCCCCTGTACTTCCACGGGCGATCGAAGTAGTAGTTGTCCACATAATAGGTACACATAATAACGCCGTAGCCAGTAGCTGCAACATAAAAGCATGATTTGTTGATAGACTATGCCTTGACACCTTTAAAAGGACACTGAGAAGAAATTGAAGGGGGCTTGTATCGATAGAATACCAGCTCCTAATCACAAAAATGCCACTCTTACTGAAAACAAAGCTCTTGTAAAGTAGAAAAAAGCAAGAACCAAAATACAAGTATCGCCGCCACAGCCCAATCTTGCAAGTACAAGCGTGATGACGCCATAGGACAAGAGACGTCACCTTGGAGGCATTTTCCTTCCTGCAAGTTTTCCACAAATCTCTGAGGCTGACAAGGGAAGGTTGCGCAGTTCAATATTGAAGTAAGCTTTGTTTTGAAACCGATAGTGTGCACTTTTATCGCACAAGGAAAACCGGCGAAAGACAGCCTGAAAGTTGGAAGCAAAGAAAACCGATGCTTGGTGGTGCCCCAGGCTGCCAGGAGAGTTTCGGTTTGTTATGGCGCTTCGCGTCTATGAGCTTTACATGCCCCGTGGTTTTGTTTTTGACGCGCCTTGATTTACAAGCGCCGAACAGCAGAAGAACTCCAAGTGCCACTTCAAGTTAGCCTTTGAAGGAGCCTGTTAAGGCTGGTCAGATAATCACCACGGTCGATGAAAAACTATGATGGCATGATGGTCAGTGATCGTGCAAGGCAGTTCGCAGTATAAAGAGCACTTGTGTCTTCGCACACTCGCCCGGTGAAACATTCCCGGCTGTGCCAGTCAACTTCGAACTACTCAACGGAAATCGTTTATTAGAGATGGGAGACAAGATACAAGGCAGTTAAGAAAAAGAGATTTGGAACCTGCTGAGACCGTGACTCCGCGCTCCTCCAACTCCATTCTTTGCGGCTCCATTCAATAGTTTCGGCAGTTGGGCGGAGCTGTTCTATTCGAGCTCTCGGCTAATTTAATCCATTCAGAGTACACATCTGAAGGCACATGCAAGTGAGCGAGAGAGCCCAATCCAGTGAACACGTACCTCTGGAAACACGCTGAACCTGGTGAAGAGTCGTGCGTCGGCTTTACTTTCAAGCCGCCAACTTTAAACACGAGCGCCCTTGAGCACCCATCCATTTTTTGTGGGAAAAAAATAAATAAACTGGCCCTAGCAACCGTGGAAAACCTCCTCGACGCCGCCTGCTGCACCGTGCAACGACGCTGTTGAAGGAATCACAATCCACTGGCCCCAAAGCCTCGGACAGCCTCTGATGCGGAAGACGCTCCGACCTTGTCCTCGCCCCTCGCGACTCCCCGCAGTGGGGTTACATTTAATTAGCAACGGGTGCTAACAGCGAAAGGGGGAAGCGACCCACCGGCGCCTAGCCTAACCATGCTCCCTCAAAAGCATCGCAAGCTCTCTGGGAGCTAAGGTCGCTGAAATGCAGGCCAGAGTTTTTGTGAGAAGTTCGTTGTTGGGTTCGGGAATGGGACCCATCGTAACACTGGCAAGACGCTGGTGCAAGCGTAAACGAAGCGACGGCAGTGACCCCTGATATAGTTGAATCCCGCTACAACGAAATCGACAGGACGCGCGAGAAATTTCGTTGTCGCGAAATTTTCGCTGTCGAGAAATTAACCAAAAATGCAAGGCAATAACTGCAGCAAAACATAGTTTTATTGCCAGAAATCTGTGAGCTTAGCCTGCATGTGTTCCACCGCCAGCAGCGGCATCACGCGACTCTCGCACTCTGTTAAGAGTGACATCGCAACGTCGTCACCATGTGTGCCAAGGAATTTTCTAATATTGTCAAAGGCATCCAGTACCTGCGATGAGGCTGCCGGGGCATGTAAATCTTGAGCGGAGTCGTCTTCATGACCGGACGGTTCTTCCGGCTCACGAACACTGTTGATGTCTTCATCGCTTCATTCCTCGTGGACAATCACGTCCGCGTCAGCGTCGAGGAAATCGTCCAGCGCTATGTCAGCAGGGACGTTTCCAGCTTCCTGGAGCGATTTCCAAGTAACGCCAATCCCCGGAGTCAATGACGATGGTACACTTTCCAAGGCTGCAGTCTTGCTGGTCGCCTTGCTGTCGAAAAACCCGGCGTGCTTGAAGCAGTTTCGGATCACGCTGCACCATATTGCCCTCTATGCCGCAGCCATCATTTCTAAAGCCATGAAAAGATTGGCTTTCGCCTCCCTACCAGTGTCGGTGTTCAGGAGAAGCCACTGGATCAACCTCTCCCAGTAGGAAGACTTCATGCTCCGGATGATGCCTTGATCCAGGGGTTGAATGACTGAGGTATAGTTCAAAAGATTGGCTTTCACCTCCCTACCAGTGTCGGTGTTCAGGAGAAGCCGCTGGATCAACCTCTCCCAGTAGGAAGACTTCATGCTCCGGATGATGCCTTGGTCCAGGGGTTGAATGATTGAGGTACAGTTCGGCGGGAATAACTTCAGCTCCACACTTGACAGCTTGACGTCGTATATGCGGTGCGCTGACCAATTGTCCAAGAGCAAACAAACCTTTCAATTTTGTCTGCTCATGTCGCGGTCAAGTGCCACCACCCAGTGAGCAAAAATGGCACGGGTCATCCATGACCGGCTGTTTGCCACGTACTTGACAGGTAGGCTCCTACTCCCCTTGAAGCAGCGCAGTTTAGCACTTTTGCAAATAACTAACGGGGAGCGTTTGTCAGACCCATCCACATTTGTGCCCAGCAGCACAGTCACTCGTTTCTTGCTATGTTTGCCCCCGTGGCAACGCTGCCCTTTAAACTCAAGCGTCTTCGCTGGCAGCATCTCATAGAAGGGGCCCGCCTCACCTACATTATAAATATCAGACGGAGAGTAACTGCTCATTATGTCAGTCATGTTGTCCGCCCATGCTAATGCGCCGTCAACGTCTGCAGATGCCGGTTCACCACACAAAACCTTGCCGACGATGTTATGCCTTTCTTTAAGGCTATTCAGCCATCCTATGCTTGCCTTAAAGGGACACTGAGGAGAACTCTATGAATTTTTTTTTGTTAGCAAAATCTGACAGTTCGCCATTTCATGGCTTTGTTGCCGCTTGTCCGGGCGCAAAAGATGCATTTATTTAAAATAAATTTGGATTCGAAGTTGAAAAAGTTTTTCCCGCCCCTCTGACTCAAACTCAGGAAACTCTTACGACGCCACGGCAACTCTTATGACGTCACAGAACGGAGTGACGTGAGTCGTGACGTAAACGCAGACTCCCTGATTTCTGACGGCTAGCGGTGCTGTGCGCAACCTTCCTTTGCAAGCCTCAGAGATTCGTGATGAAGTAAGGAAAATTCCTCCAAGGTGGCGCCTCTTGTCCAAGGAAGTCATCACGCTTGTACTTGCGAGATTGGCCTGTGGCGGCGATACCTGTATTTTGGTTCTTGCTATTTTCTACATTACAAGAGCTTTGTTTTCAGGAAGAGTGGCGTTTTTGTGATCAGGAGCTGCTATTCTATGGATACAAGCCAACTTCAATTTCTCCTCAGTGTCCCTTTAAAGTCGTTCAGCCCTAGAAACAGGCATAATTTAGGGCCTTCTGCTGTACAATTTTACCACTCAGGGGCATGTTTGTTGCTCACGCATCGAAGAAACCAAGCATACACAGCCTTGTCGAGCTCTTCACACGTTGGTTGAGTCACTTTCTTGTGCTGCGCTGAAGTGCCCGATGAAAGTGCCTTCCTAATGCTGTCCTTATTCTTCAAAATTGTCGCTAGCGAACTCGGCGCGATGCGAAAATCTGCGGCAATAATTGCCTTCTTTCCCGCTTTCCGCTTCGGCGATAATTCTATCCTTTTCTTCTAGCGAAATAAACTTCCGCTTCTTCGTTAGTGGCGACATGGCAGAGGCGATCGACGAGATCAGGCTGCAGCCAAAGATCGACGATCAACACACACCAACACATGAGAAAATGGCGGCAAGGGCTGTGGAGCAGGCGGGGAGGGGAGGCTCCTCGCTGCTTCCCTATGACGAATAAACGACTCTCAATCAAATTTTTTAATAATGAATACATGAAAATATAATAAACATACATTCCATGCATTATTTAGCTGCTCCAAGCCTCTGCTTTAGCAGGGAATAATCTCGTAGAGCACCCAACTTTTGAAGAAAGGTGGGCCACTGACCGGTGAAGGCTCGCGAGAAATTTGTAGAAGCGAATACGTGCTCACAAAGTAATTTCGTCCTCGAGAGAATTTTAATACATTAACTCCTATGGGGATTTCGCGGGGAATGAAAAATACTTAGTTGTGGCAAAAATTTCATTGAAGCGGCATTCGTTGTGCCGGGATTCAACTGTAGATGCCTTCAACATGCAGCGGCGGTAGCTTTCATTTCGGCTGCTGCTAGACCGCACCGCTAGCTGTCATAAATCATGGAGTCTGCGTTTACGTCACATTTCGTGTCACGTTTCGTGATGTCATAAGAGGGCGCCGAGTTTGAATCGGAGCGACGGGAAAAACTTTTTCGACTCTGAATCCACATTTCTTTGAAATAAATGCGTTTTTCACTCCAGGACAAACGGCAACACAGCCATGAAATGCTGAACTATCAGATTTTGCTAACAAAACAAAATTGATAGAGTTCTCCTCACTGTCCCTTTAAGCAATGTGCCACTGCCCTGCAATGGCTGCCACCAGTGAGGCGACCCAGGTTGCTCTTCCCGAGTAACCTCTGCTACCAATCATTAACTGCCGCCACTCTTGGTAGGCACGTTGCGAGGTATTTGTCACACACACATACACCGGGGCAGGCTTCAGACAAAAACACAAACGCACTATGGCTAAATATGGGTAATGGCCAGTGTAAGTGCTAGTGTACTAAAAAACTTAACCTACCATCAAAAGTACCATACGATAGCATTAGAGATCCCTCCCATGCTCTGTCACCCAAGCTCTGCATACCCGCCCATATATGCAGATTTGGTCATTCTATGCCTTATGTTACCTCCCCCCCCCCATGGCTGGCTGCTCACAACCCAGTGGGCAGGTTGCCGGCCATAGTCGGCAGGTTGCGATGATGTCACAAAGTCATTTGACCTGTCTCGACCAATCATTAAATTTCCACCTGCCACAGTGGGCAGGCTGCAATGAAGTTCCTCAATGTAGAACACTGGGCCAGTTGGTACTTCATTCTTTCCATTGTCAAACTGCGCACAAAAAGCACCAGGACACTGGTTTTATGTTTATGGCACGTGCAGAAATGATGTGCGCATTCTCACCAAAGGATTGAGTGTTTTTCGCTTTACTCTTTAGTTGCTAGTGCACTCTTGTCCGTGTCGTTCTTTCTTAAAGGGACACTGAGGAGAACTCTATCAATTTTTTTTTGTTAGCAAAATCTGACAGTTCGCCATTTCATGGCTTTGTTGCCGCTTGTCCGGGCGCGAAAGATGCATTTATTTCAAAGAAATTTGGATTCGAAGTTGAAAACGTTTTTCCCGCCCCTCTGATTCATACTCAGGAAACTCTTATGACGCCACGGCAACTCTTATGACTTCACAGAACGGAGTGACAAGAGTCGTGACGTAAACGCGCACTCCCCGATTTCTGACGGCTAGCGGTGCTGTGCGCAACCTTCCTTTTCAAGCCTCAGAGATTCGCGACTTCCATGAAGTAAGGAAAATTCCTCCAAGGTGGCGCCTCTTGTCCAAGGAATTCATCACGCTTGTACTTGCTAGATTGGCCTGTGGCGGCGATACCTGTATTTTGGTTCTTGCTATTTTCTACCTTACAAGAGCTTTGTTTTCAGGAAGAGTGGCGTTTTTGTGATCAGGAGCTGCTATTCTATGGATACAAGCCAACTTCAATTTCTCCTCAGTGTCCCTTTAATATCCTGGTGTTTTTTGTGCACCGTTTGATGATGAAAAAAAAGAAAGTTCCGATGACATCATAAGGTCATGTGACCAATGAGCAGACATTGCTCCCGACGCCAACTCTATTGCTATTGCTTTGAGACTGGGAAAGAGGAGCTACCCAGTCTGAACGTGGAAGAAGCCATACGCACGGGCATGGGGATCTTGGTGAGCTCCTTGCCGATGCAGTTCTTCATAATGGACCAGAGCGACAGGCTGCATGATGGCTTCTCCGGAATGCGGGTGCGGCGCTGGCGGCCCCCAGCCGTCGCAGGCAGAGGAAGAGGAGGAGGAGGAGGAGCGCCCTCGGAGCGGTCCACCGTAGGCCCACCGGTGGCGGACGGAGACGACACTGGCGGCGGCGGTGGTTCCAGCTCAGAGTCCGAGTCCGAGGGGCCGCTGCTGAGTCCCGAGGCCGAGCGGCGATGCTTGGGGCGGTGGGGTGGCTCCGACGCTAGGAAGTGGTGGTGTTCGCCCCCAGGTGAGGAGTGCTCAGGTGCGTCGAAGAACTCCTCATCGTCCGAGTGTGCACCGCTGGCCTCCTGGGCGGCACGCTCCAGAGATGAGTGCTGCTTGGCCAGCTGCTCCACCATCTCCTGGAGCCGTAGGCACTGCTCATGTTCATGCTGGAGCATGCGCACCCACTTGCGCCCCTGGCTCTGTGCCAGCTGCACATACTCGCTGCATGCCTGCAGTGATGGTGCCCATAATCAGACAAGTAAAGTATGGCACATGGGCACTCATTGCTTAGGAGCAATAAAATGATGAAATACCACCCCGCATTATAGCCTGCCTCCGTCCTGTGTCTTTTGTGATTTTTCATCATTATAGCCTCTACTGCATTTCACCTTCATCAAAATACATCCACAAAGCCAGGATTCCATTCTATGCACTAAACTGCCAACACCATAGCAGTAGCCACCGAGACTGCGCAAGATGCAATTGCCTGAGCAGAATAGATGTGGATGTGCAAAGCACTAAAACGTCCTGCTGATGACATGGGAGGAATGCCAGCTTATTTCACCATAACACAATTTGAAGGCAGTGCAAAAGGGACGACACAGAAAGCGCATCTTGCCGCCAAGATTTACTGTTCACATATGTTCGCCTTTATATACAAGGCAACCGAGCCATATCACAAATGCCCCTCAACACAACATGAAAACCATGTACAACCTAACAGAACACAACAACCTTCCAGTCATGGCTACAACACGTCAACAAAAGAGCTAGCGAGATGGAAAAGGAAATCGCCCATCTGTAACACAAGAGACTAGTACGAAGCAAGAACACAGGAAAAACACAAGTTCAATGACACACCAAGCGTACACATGTGATAAACCCAAAAAAACCAAAAACATGAATTAAAACCATGTCAAAGAATGATGATGAATGGTTGAACACCTTGCATGCAGCACTAGGCTGTTTTAGGAGTCTGTCTCCATCGAAATGTGGCCGTGACTCAATCCCTCAACCTTGGGATTAGTAGCCACTGCCACTGAGCCACCGCAGCACATAATGTAAAAGAGGGACTCTGGCTATGAGGGATACCGTAGTAAAGAGCACCGGATAATTTTAACTACCTGGGCTTTTTGACGTGCGCAGACACGGCATAGCACATGGGTCTCAAGCATTTCATCTCCTCCAAAACTAGAGTGCCGCTGCCAGGCTCGAACTCGCATCTTTCGGGTCAGCAGCCGAGCACCATAACCACAGAGCAGCCCCGGCAGCTCGAAAGTTTGTATTTTAATCAGCTGTAAATAGACCGAAGAACTTTACGCCCATGTCACACGGGCACGGCTGAACTCCTTTCAACACCCTTCAACCAAAGTAGCCCTTGGAGCAGCCAAAAGTGCTTTCTGGCACCGAAAAGTGAGGGTGTGGCACAAAGATGTAACACATTTTTTAGTGTATAAGTGACAATTTCTTTCTGGATTTTTTTTATGCAACTTATTTACGGCAAAAAATTACGTGCCATAGCCTGCCATCTTTTGTTGTACGCAGTAAATATGTCTTAAAGGGACACTGAGGAGAACTCTATCAATTTTTTTTTGTTAGCAAAATCTGACAGTTCGCCATTTCATGGCTTTGTTGCCGCTTGTCCGGGCGCGAAAGATGCATTTATTTCAAAGAAATTTGGATTCGAATTTGAAAAAGTTTTTCCCGCCCCTCTGATTCAAACTCAGGAAACTCTTATGACGCCACGGCAACTCTTATGACGTCACAGAACGGAGTGACGTGAGTCGTGACGTAAACGCGCACTCCCCGATTTCTGACGGCTAGCGGTGCTGTGCGCAACCTTCCTTTTCAAGCCTCGGAGATTCGCGACTTCCGTGAAGTAAGGAAAATTCCTCCAAGATAGCGCCTCTTGTCCAAGAAAGTCATCACGCTTGTACTTGCGAGATTGGCCTGTGGCGGCGATACCTGTATTTTGGTTCTTGCTATTTTCTACATTACAAGAGCTTTGTTTTCAGGAAGAGTGGCGTTTTTGTGATCAGGAGCTGCTATTCTATGGATACAAGCCAACTTAAATTTCTCCTCAGTGTCCCTTCAAAAGAAAATCGATGTGTGAAAGAAAAAATGAATCAAGACATTAGAGAGTTTCAGTGCCTTCATGCTGCGTTTAACGCATGCAGTGCATGCGCTTCATGCCGCCGTCCAGTCTAGTCAAATTCTAGAAAGTTCTGATTTCAGCATCATACTCGTACAGTGTTTCATGCATCGCATATTGTTCGTTCTCAACATGACACTGCCAGCGAGGCGAAGCTTTGACGCAAAACTGAAGTTCCATGGTGTTGAATATGTGCTGCAGAATGGGAACCGGGCAGCAGGGAGATAGTTCATCATCCTCATCATCACGACTACGCCCACTACAGGACAATGGCCTCTGCCATATCTCTCAAATTAACCCTGTCTTGTGCCAGCTGCGGCCACCGTAATCCCGCAAACTCCTTATCCGCCTGCCTAACTTTATGCTGCCCCCTGCTATGCTTACTTTCTCCTGAAATCCACTTTGTTACCCTTAAGGACCAGCGGTTATCCTCCCTTCGCATTACATGCCCTGCCCAAGCCCATTTCGTCCTCTTGGTTTCGACTAAGATGTGAATGAGAGAATTCAATGTAAGTGAAAAAACTATCAAGGACAGGTGCAAGCCTGCAAGAATACTCTGGTTGATGAAGCCAACAAACAAAGGCACGCGTGTCAGACTGTCTGCGCACGGCAGCTGCTGCAGACGTCCATTCATCCCTCTCACCAACAAAGCAATCCTCTGCACATTTTTATAACGCAGACCGAATTTTCTAGACACCAATTTTTGTCGCAGATTAGAGAGGGTACCACCATATTTACACAATTGCAAGTCAACTAGAATGTAAGTCAACCCCACCCCTCCCTTATTGCTCCAGGAAAAAAAAAATAGGCATACCCACGGGCACATTTTAAAACTAAAATTTATTAGTCACTGGACTACTCAACCACACTTGCACCACCATCCTCACTAGCACTGCCATCGTCATCGCTGCTGCAGTCCCACATATGTAGTTCTAACACTGTCGTCCAGCAAAATCCCCTACTTCACAGACAACCGCACCACGACATAGCGTGGAATCGCACCTCAGCATCATGAGAGGCGGCTCAATCACACTCACACTCATGGCCACTCGCACTCACATCCACTCACTCACACTCATGTCCAGTCACACTCACTCGCACTCATGTCCTTTCAAACTCATGACTCACACTCACTACCACTCAGTAACATTCACACTGATGTCCACTCGCACTCACATTTCACATTCATGACCACTCACACTCACAACCACTCACACTGATGTCCACTTGCACTCGCCACTCACTCACACTCATATCCACTCACTCATAGTCATGAACACCCGCACTCACAACCACCTTCTGGGCAATTCCCGTGACAGCTACCCACTGGTCATGCCTTCCCAAGCTCTCACTATGCCCTCCTCCTTCCACGGTAACCATCCTCCAGTTGAGGACCACATTAAAGATCCCCGGGGGGGGGGGGGGGGGGGGGGGGGGGGGGGGGGGGGATTATTCCAGAGCCCTCTACTACGGCACTTCCTTGTCTTTTCCTTCCCTTCCTCCTCTTTTCCATGATAACCAACCTTCGGATGCTTCCACCCACCGTTACACATTCCTCCGACATACTGCCTACCACTCATCCTCACCATCATCAGCCTGACTATGCCCACTGCAGAACAAAGGCCTCCTCTACCATATCTCCACAATTAACCCTGTCCTGTCCAGCTGTGCAAACCTCATAATCTCATCCACCCAATTAACTTTTTGCCGCCCCCTACTACGCTTCCCTTCTCTTGAAATCCACTGTTAACCTTAAAGGCTGATTCACACAACGGACCGTTTGCCCACGGCCCCCGCATCATGTGTTCGTGCATCACCAAATTGAGAGGCGTGCTGTCGGCCCCGCGGACTACACAACCAAGGAAGTTCAAATGCCTCTCCCCTCGCGGGAATTAGCGGCAGCCCGCGAAGATGCTCACGCTAGCTATCTCTGGCAGCCATCGTTCTTGCTAATATTTCGGCTGCCGCATTTCGCTGCGTGACGTTAAGCTGGTGTGCTCTTTTGACAAGCTGTACTGCGTTCGCTACCATGACAAAGCGATCGACTGGGCTAGCAAGATGGCCCAGGCCACTGAGGATTTGGACAAAGGGCCGCACCTGCACCATTCAGTCGCAGTCATGGGTCGGGAGGAAAAACCAGTTTGACCAGCATTGACAAACACTTTAAAATAATCTGGCAACAGTGGTATACCCAGCGCGTCGTCTGCTCGTTTGGTCCATCGCATCCGCTTGACGTCATCTGATCGCAGGCCAGTTTTTAGTGGCGCATGAACACGTGATGCGCGGGCTGCGGGCGAATGGACCATCGTGTGAATCGGCTTTTAGGGCCAGCGGTTATCTTGCCTTCGCATTACATGCCCTGCCCAAGCCCCCTTCTTCCTCTTTATTTCAACTAGGATGTCATTAACCCTAGTTTGATCCCTGACCCACTTTCCCCTTTTCCCGTCTTTTAACGTTACACCTATCATTTCTCTTTCCATAGCTCGCACCACTGTCCTTAATTTGAACCCTTTTCATCAGCCTCCCCGTTTCTGCCCCATAGGTGAGCACCAGTAAGATACTACTCCTATTACTACCACCACTGCTACTACTACTACTACTATTACTACTACTGCCACTGCTACTGCTATTACTATGACAATGCGAAAGCCAGCAACAGGTGCTAAAAGCTGTTGCTATAAACCAGATGCATAACAAATTGAACCTGGACTGCCTAACAGCAATTCCACGAATGAAGTTCCGTCTACTACTAGAAGGCAAAATGGCTTCACATCGTACTGGCTTGTTGGCTAGAATGGGACAAAATCACTACCTACTCACACTGAGCATTTAATAATTCATTTACTCATTAACAATGTGCCTGTGGTTAGAAGACCAAGCAAAACGACCAAATTTTGTGCGCTTTATTCTCTCTCTTATGTTGATTCAAAATGATGTCAATCATTGTTCTTCAAGAATAATTATATTCATAACGTCGCTTCCGTTCTATTCGGCTACAAATTTGGTGCTAAGATTCAATATCATGGCCACTTTCAGCTCAAGTTCTGGCTCTTTTTAAGATGTGCCCAACGGCAATCACCCTGCTCTGCACCTATGCAGGCATGTGAAAGCAGTCAATGTAATCACTCACATTCATCATGGCGGTGGAGGTGATGCGGAAGAGGGTGGCACGCTCGTTAACAGCGCGCACGCGAGTGGCCAGCTCTGCCGCTCCTCCTCCTGGGTCGAGCTGCTCGAGCTCGGAGAGGGAGCGCTGCAGGGCCGTGCCATGCTTGTTTATCAGTTCACTGCACATGGAGAGGTCCTCTAGCTTGACGTGCAGCAGCCGCAGCACCGTAAGCAGCTCACACTTGTCCAGCTGCGATGGCATGTCCAGCTCCTCGTCTTCCTCTGCACCAACACAGCATGCCCATTTTTTCAGTGCCATCGTTCTCACCAACCACAGGCCAGTGATGCCGTAACCTCCTATTTCAGGTCCCTACAGCAGCTTTAAAACACCGTGAAGATTGCATGACGACCAAATTTCATTCCCAAAATTCTATGAAAAAGTAAAAATCCCACTGCAAACATAGGGGCTACCTACACATTCTGCAACTGTCTGTCCCAGGCAGACTACAAACGTCTGCATTTAACAGGAAGCTGTAATTAACCATATTAAAACTATCCTTAAGGGAGCACAACTCCATCAAATTTCTGGTTGTGTTGATGTTTGCTCAGCAGACACATTTATGACTAAGAAGAAAACTGCACTACTTCAACTCCTTCCCGCCACTCAACTAAAGGCCCATTCGCACCATTCCAAAGCTCCAGTGAGTGAAGCAGATTCAGCCGCTTCCGATTCGGACCAAGCTGGAAAGCGGTGCAGCAAGGGCGATCAGTTGCTTTGCCACCGTAGTGGGAGGTTGCAATTTTGGCATCGCATTCTGCCTAATATAAATACATCAGCCAGCATATCCATGAAGCAGCTGACACATGAAATAAAAAAATACCCCATCTACAAGACGCACCTACACTTTCAAGGACACTGCATTCAAAGACCGCCTTTGGGACAAGCTCAGAACTTAAACTTTCAAGGACACTACATTCAAAGACCACCTTTGGGACAAGCTCAGATCCAAGGCTTTCAAGACCAGTGCATTCAAAGACCACCTTTGGGACAAGCTCAGAACCTAAACTTTCAAGGACACTGCATTCAAAGATCGCCTTTGGGACAAGCTCAGAACCTAAGCTTTCAAGACGAGTGCATTCAAAGGCCGCCTTTTGGACAACCTCAGAACCTAAACTTTCAAGGACACTGCCTTCAAAGACCACCTTTGAGACAAGCTCAGAACCTAAACTTTCAAGGACACTGCCTTCAAAGATCGTCATTGGGAGAAGCTCGAACCTAATCTTACAAGGACACTGCATTCAAAGACCACCTTTGGGAGAAGCTCAGAACCTAAACTTTGTGGAAATATGGGGGACAGACTTCCGCCCCGCACTCCCACTCTGCGGATGCCGCGTTCCCACTTGCTAACCGCGAAGGGGTTCGTGCTCGAGGGAACAAAGAGAAGGACGACAAAGCGTGAACACTCATATTGTTACGTGACAGCAAACAGGTGAAAGCAGCACTACATGACAGATGGCGATGGAATGATTTAATGACGGTGGGCCTAGCGTGAGCGCTCCGTGCCGCGTCACTGCCCACTTTGTCGTTTTCTAGTCCAAAACACTGCCCGGGCTGCCAAGTGATTGTCCCGATCACGCGAACTAAAATAATGGCCGTGAAGACGAAGCGTAGGAGGTGACGATGGGCGTGACAGGAGGGATGAACACAGAAGAGAAGAAGATCCAGGGCTTGCCGTCACGATGAGAGAGATGAGCAGGTCATGATCAGATGAGTGCTTGTCCAGGAAGCTTCCGGGCCGTGCGTAGGTCACCTTGAGCCGACGGCCGAGGACCATGAACACACCGAATGGCATGGGCAGCGGCTGTGTTCGAATATGTTGGCGGCTTCTAGGGTCGGTGGGGTCATAGGTTCCAGTTGCATCGGCGTTGTCATGTCGTTGTGTCTTCTGGTCAGGGCAGGGGATGGGGCTAGGGCGAATGGCGTGGTCGGTTCTGGTCTGGTGGGCTGGGGCACTGCCGGGCGGTGCGGACAGGAACACACGATCGATGACCTTGGCACACGCAGGACACCGAAGCTCCAGGACCAGGATGGGGATTTACCCCGCACCTCACACCAAATGTTATGTGACGGCAAGCAGGTGAAAGCAGCACTACATGACAGATGGCGATGGAATGATTTAATGGCGATGGACCTAGTGCGAGCGCTCCGTGCCGCGCCACTGCCCACTTTGTCGTTTTCTAGTCCGTGACAATATCCTATTCATTACACTTGCAAATAATACACAGAGCGGGCCAACTAGCTACAAAACGTCAACGAGGCATTCCTTGGAAGTAGAAGGCTATGTAAGAAGGGCTTCCGACTTACCAGTTGGGGCAGGGGCGCGCTTCGGAGGTATTGACGGCGAACGTTTGTATGCGCCGACAATGGCGGCCGGGTCTTCCCGTGCGCGCCGCTTTCTTGGGGCAAAGCCATCCCCGAGCATTTGCTGGGAAAGGTGCCAAATGCGCACATTTGCCGAGCTCACTTCGCTGCCTGGAAACATACGTCCAGCGGCAAGGCACAACGGATCCCCCCCCCCCCTGCGTGCACCTGCCGCAGAGGGTGACGAGAGCCTGCGGCTGCAACCGGTCGCGACACTGTTCAGATCCCGAAGAGACTCTCGCCGGCTCCGCGGAAATCTGCGCAATCTACGAGGTGGCGCTACCGTCACTGCTTTTGTTTCCCCCATGAGGGAGACTTCAATCCTTGCCCAGCCGATGCCGTCCTGACGCACGATGGTGAACGCAGGCCACATCGAAATGGAGGGGGGAAACAGGTTCTCCACAACTTTCAAGGACACTGCACT
This sequence comes from Amblyomma americanum, assembly GCF_052857255.1. Lineage (NCBI taxonomy): Eukaryota > Metazoa > Arthropoda > Arachnida > Ixodida > Ixodidae > Amblyomma > Amblyomma americanum. The sequence continues at coordinate 227,777,708 of NC_135498.1, read as the reverse complement.
GTAAGACCGCCTTTGGGAGAAGCTCAGAAAATAAATTAGTGGCACATGATGCAGCTTTTGACACTTGCATTGTGCCATGCTCTACAGAATTCGGCAGCTATAATATAGTGCAAACTAAAAAACTGAGCGCTTCATTAGTGTGTATGCGCCAAATGCAATATTTCTGGTGAAGCGGTAACATATCCTATTTTCCGAGTTTTTCATGAGTCACCCTTGTGCATGCAAGGAGATAATGTCAGGGCGTCTACCAAGTTGACTGTTTCCAAATTCCCCAAATTTTCCAGGTTTTCCCTGAGTGCATTTGTAAAATTCCCTGAGTGACACAGTACTTTGTTTTATGCGAAAACAAGCTGACACAAAGCTGCCTGATGGTATCACTCTCCAGTAAGCATGTCAAAAAATAAAAACATTGATTTAACCCTATTTGAATACTAAGGAGTAGTGTTTATTTCATTTTAAAATAAGAGGGAAGAGATTAGCAAAATGCGCAACAAATCGAATACCTTAAAAAAAATGCTAAAACAAACTGCGAATCGAATTGAACATTTTCAAATATGAATTAAAATGAAGACGCATGCGGAAAAAACTACTTTCAAATAGGGGATATTTCTATCTACTGCTAGTAACTGCAATGGTGAGGGACCTGAACTTTAGCATCACAAGTGTGATTTTCTCTCAGCAATTGGCTATTCAGATGAACTACAGATTAATGAAACCTTAGTTTGTAGAAGTGAGAGTGACAAACCTCAAAGTAACACTGGAAAGCCAACCTCAAGTTCGTGCACAACGCTTCAGTGTTGTTTCACTGCTTTAGAGAGTTTATTTTCATTTGGATGAGGGACACTTGCATCTCGGCGTCAGCCAACACTTTGGGTGACCAAAGATTGCTCCTTCTGATTTTCAACAAGGCATTCCTTGTTAATAAAAAATCACCGCTCGACAAGCACACCGTGCGAAAAAGACAAAATCACCTTCACAAATGTGAACAGTTCTTTGTTCGAACCACAGATGCCTGCCCAAAGGGCATCCAGCCGATGCATGCTCCTACTGAAATTTTTCAGTGCCGCTTGCGTCGAGGCTAGGGAGCATACATGGTTGTAGGACCGCATCGCCCAGTCAGCTTCTGTTCCCATCATCCACTGGTGCTCCGTTAGAACTTTAAGTGCATCATTAAGATGCCGTTCCCCGAGATCGAGAATCAGTACGAACACGGGATCCAGAGCTGACGATCCCCTTGCCACCTTGAACCTCAACGGTGACCTCTCCGCTATCTTTTTGGCGCAGTTCTTCACGAAAGTGAGGCAGTCCCTTCTGAACCCTAGGATAGCCGAATCTGAAAGTTTCGGGGCCCTTCGGAGCGCATTCTTTGTAGCAAACCCAACGGCAACCTTGGGCGTCGCAACTACGTTCGCAGTAAGGTCCATGTCCACCTTGATCAACTTCAACGGACTGTTCGCCGCCATTATTACTTCTTTCTTTACTATTCTACTCATTAGTGATCATAGAAGGTTCTCCAATACTGCGCCAAGAAATGGAAGCATAGGCGAATCGGTCTGGAACTGAGCCAGGAATGGCTGCAGTTCCACCGTGATGCCAAGCATAAAGGTTAGCTTTGCAGGCAGGAGAGGATCGCGAATGGCTGTTTCGACCATGCAGTAGCTGGAGCTGATCGGTCGGCTGTTCTCGTTTCGACACGACTCCACGTACACTTTTAGGTACGGCAGAATCTCAATAGCTCCTGAAATCACACAAACATTTTCAAGCCACCGCACAGCGCAAATCTTCATAGGGTAAATGTTGTTCCCGGCTATGCGTGCGTATTCAGCACGTCTGGCAGGTACACATTTGAATAAGTTGTACAAAGCACGAAGAAATTCCACGAGTTGCCAACCTGTTGCCGCGTGTCCGGTTTTGAAAGCACCGTTCACAACATGAACGCCACAGCTACCAACTTCGAAAATGCGACGGCCGTCGCTGGATTCAGAAAGTTCTTGTTGGATCTCACGGAGGAATTTTATACCTACATTTGGCCCATCCATTGAGATCTTAAGAATTTTTGATCGAGAAAGTCCATCTGAGTTTTAAAAGCGGACACAAATTTTTCCGGCTGCATGCGCCCCAGAAAGCATGAAGTCAAGTAGTACGTTTTCACGCTCTGCTCTGCATCCGACCAAAAGCGAACCAACACATCCATTTGCTCTTTTTGTGCAACTTTGTTTAACGATTCATCAAATACCACGACAAGGTGGGAGGCTTGGCTTACTTCCGACCTTGAAGAAAGGTGCGAGGCCATAGACAAAAGTATATATCCTACCTTGTCTTTGCTAGGCTGCATTTTCTTGGCTGTAGCTGATGATGGGAACATAAAAGGGAACAGAGAAGCTGATGCCGCACCAGCACGGAGTGATGTGTGCGTCATAACAGCATTGACGCACATCACTTCAGCATTTATGACCTCTAAATCACGCTGAAAGATATCCTTTGCTGTACGATGGGGTTGGACGTCCATCGCAGTAGTTGAAGCACTTGAAGGATGTGCAGAAACTGACGGCACTGGCCCGGCATTGGTCCCAACAGTGGTCGGTGGTGTCAAAAATGACGCTACAGAGGGTGTCCCGGCTCCAGTAATGACCAGTCAGTGCTTCTTACTTTCAGTGTGACTTGTCTCCGCTTTTCTTCCCATGTCGCTGAGCGAAAACTGCTCTCTGCATAGCGCACAGTACGCTGCATTCCAGTTACTTTCGACGGGCCTAATCCAGGCTGCAAACTCGCAGTGATTCGCATTCGTCCAGTCCTGGATGAAAGTGCACTTGAAGGCCGTCATGCTTGACACGTCGCAGACAGCTTGCCTGCGGCACCACAGCAGTCATTACAACGAAGTCGGTTCAAAACAGCGCAGCTAAGTACGGACAGAATTCGTTGCTTTGCTAACGTCGGCAGATCGCGAAAAGGCGCGAAACTATTTCCCTTTCTCCGAAAGCTGCACTGCCTGCATCGCGTACGTGCACCCCTTGCGGCAGAAATGGACGCATCCATCAAGGAGATGCGCAGGGAGGAAGAGTTCATTTGGGACCATCGCAAGTTCCCACGTTTTCTGCCGCCTTGTTGGAGCTGTCCACTTGGAAACACAGGAAAACAAGAGGAGGCTGCTGGCCATCGAACAGCGCACGTGCGAACCGTGGAAGCACGGGAAAGTGTCCGCTTTCGACATAGTACGCTTCGAAATTGGAAGCGCCGCTGGCCCCGCAAAGCTTTTTGCAGCCTTGCTGGGATGCTCCACTTGACAGCACAACGTTGGAGGCCAGCGGTCACTGAGGAGAGGACACGTAACGCCGCACTGGTCAATCCGTGCAATGCCAGTCTGCACTGTTCACATGAGGCAGCGTTATTGCGACTTTAGTTCCTTTTATGTAGAACTGCAGCTAATTTTCCCTGATATAAGCACAAATCCCCTGAGTTTTCCCTCCCCGAGTTTTTCCAGATTATCCAAATTCCCTGAGAATTCCCACTTTTCATGGTTTTCTCGGTTGCTAGACACCCTGAGTGTTTTTTTCATTTCATTTCTCTTTTTTTTTTTCATTTATTTACCCTAAAGGTCCATGTGAGGGGGGAACATAAGGGGGGGGAACATCATGCAAGGAATACAAAAAATAAAATACAATACTAATATAACGACACTTAAAGAGCATGCAGGAACACATAATAAAGGTTTAAGCAGTCAGCAATAAGAAATACAATATGCCTGAAATAAAACATGCAAGCATGTAATACAACTTACTCAAAGACTTTTGAAGAAAAACACACACACACACACACACAAAAGCACCAAGAATGCAAAACAGACCAGTCAAAAGATAAATCTTACATACATACTATGTCAGACTATCTTTTAGTACTAAAAGAAATTGATCTAGATCAATAGTGTTAGCTACAGAATGGGGGAGGGCATTCCTGTCTCTTATCACCAGGTGAAGAAACGAAAATCTGACTGCGTCTGTTCGCGCAATAGAGGTTCAATTTTTTTATTGTGGTCAAGTCGATGAAATGTGCGCATGGCAGGTCTAGTTAGCAGTGCGGGGTAGGGTTTGGGGTCAAAATATAATTTATGAAGAAAGGCAAGGCACGATACCTTATGTTTGCTTTCCAACGTAGGGAGGTTAAGGTTTTCTTTTATTACAGTGACGCTTGAGAAACGCAAGTACCGACATGCGATGAATCGACTGGCCCTGTTCTGCAATGTCTGTAACTTGATAATAAGGTAGTGCTTATGAGGACACCAAATGAATGACGCATATTTGAGCTTCAGTCTAACCAACACAGTGTAAGCAATTAGTCATGTATCTTTGTTAGCTTTGCAAAGTGACCAGCAAATAAAGCCTAAAGTTTTATATGTGTCAGTCAGAACATGATTGATATGAGTGCTCCAGGACTGATTAGGGGTTAAATACACTCCTAAGTATTTTAAAGATTTAACAGACTCTATTTCAGTATGGCTGATGGTGTAGGTGTTTGACAAAACGTCACAGCGGGTACTGAAACGCATTAACTTAGCTTTTTTATTGCTAATGGTCATTTGCCATTCACAGCACCACCTACCTAATTTAGACAAAGTGTTCTGTAACATAACAGTCAGTGAGGTTACAGATTGGATGGTAAATTGCACAATCATCGGCAAACAATCTCACTGATGACATAATGCTACATGCAATATTATTTATGCATATTAAAAATAATACTGGGCCAAGCACAGATCCTTGGGGGACACCAGATTTTAGGGCTGGGGAGGGGATTTAACGTCGTCGGTGATGACTGATAGAAATCTGTTGTGGAGGTACTCTCCTGCCTACCTCATAACTTTATTATTTACGTTAACCCTCTTCATTTTACATATCAAGCGATTATGAGGCACACGATCACACGCCTTTGCGAAATTGATGAAAACGGCATCAGTTTGCATTAACTGTTCTAAATTGCGGTAAAGGTCTGTAGTCGGTTCGAACAGCTGGGATTCACAAGAATTCCCGCGCTGAAATCCATGTTGGTTTGAAAAAAGGATATGATTTTCACTGATATATTTCATTATGTGTGATGATATAACATGTTCAATAATTTACAAACAACTGATGTCAAGAATATGGACCCATAGTTAGTCAGGTTATCTTTATCCCCTCCTTTAAATATGGGTAAAACATGAGCAAGCTTCCAATCAACACAAATCTCGGTCGTATCAAGCAATTGCTGAAAAGATATGTGCCAGGATGCGTGATGTGTAGGTTCTTGTAATTTTTAGAAGTTTTGTACTAATTTCATTGGGGCCTGGACTCAAAAAAGTAGGCAAACGTTTAATATCCTTTATACCCTAGGAATGTATTTTTATACAGGGCATTGGGAATTCAGTGCTAGATACACGTCCAAAAATAGACACAGGCTTTTTTTGTTCAAAAATGCTACAGAAAAAAAGAGTTAAAATGATCGCACATATCAACTGGGTGTATTGAGGTACCATCTGCAGAAACTAAGTGCGGGAGTTCCTTTTTTGGTACAGGAAAAATCACTTTCCAAACCTTTTTGAGGTTGTTTTTTCAAGCCACCAGTTAAAAACCTATTTCTCCTGCTAATTTTTCAACATCACAGAAAAGTACCCGGTTTTCAGACATACTTCAATTAGAATATGTACACTCAAAGAAATAACAGTAGCTATCAAGGTCATCATTAATACTGTTTGTCTGCTTTAGCAAAATCACAAAATCGATTTTTTAGATCCAGATACCTTCGGAATGGCTGACTGGAAACCACAGTGAACAACACCCGGTGGTCTCCGATACATTCAAGTACAGCCACAGAGGCACGTACGAGGGGAGTTGTAAAAACTAAATCAAATACGGCGTCAGCACTTGTCGTAGAAGAAACAAGCTGCATCAGTTGAAATAAATGCAGCTAATTGAGAAAATCATGAAGTACGGCAAAGAGCAAGAAACCCACAAAATTTCAAGTCCACTATCTACAATGATAAGTGTGCTTAACAGCACACTCGAAGCAATACCCCTTGCTTTGGAATGAAACAGTTGTTATGGCATATTTCAGTACATTCACTGGTGACAAATGTGGCATCAGGATTTTGCGTTGTCCTATCTCGCATATGACAATATGTACGAGTGATGAATTTGCTTTTTCATTTCGTGATTCTGCCGCCAGTAAAAAAAGAGGAAGTAAAGAAAGCTTTAGGAGCAATGCAAAGGGGGAAAGCAGCCGGGGAGGATCAGGTAACAGCAGATCTGTTCAAGGACGAAGGGGAGATTGCACGAGAAAACCTAGCCACCCTGTATACACAATGCCTTATGACTTCGAACTTAGCAGAAGGAAGAACGATGACATTATCTTCATTCATAAGAAAGAAGACGTCAAGGACTTGAAAAATTGCCGACTGATCAGCTTACTGCCCATTGCCTACAAGGTATTTACTAAGGTAATCGCTAATAGAATCAGGGCAACCTTATACTTTAATCAACCAAGTGATCAGGCAGGCTTTCATAAAGGATATTCCACAATAGACCACCATATTCATACGATCAATCAGGTGACACAGCAATGTGCAGAATATAACCAACCTCTATATATGGCTTCCTTGATTATGAGAAAGCCTCCTTGAAAGTTCTTGATTACAAGGAAACCTCAGCTGTCATGCAGGCATTGCAGAATCATGGTGTAGAAGTCTTGTGAAAATACTGGAAATATCTACAAGGACTGTACGGCCACCATAGTCCTCCATAAAGTCAGCAATAAAATTCCAATAAGGAAGGGCATCAGGCAGGGAGACACGATCTCACCAATGCTATTCACGGCGTGTTTACAGGAGGTATTCTGAGGCCTGGATTAGGAACAACAGTTGGGGATGAGATTTAATGGAGAATACCTAAATAATCTGAGATTTGCTGATGACACTGCCTTGCTGAGTCACTCAGGAGATTGCAAATCATGATCAATGAGCTAGACAGGAAGAGCAGCACGGTGGGTCTAAAAATTAACATGCAGAAAACCTAAGTAATGTTCAACTGTCTAGCAATGGAACAGCAGCTCACAATTGGTAGCGATGTGTTGGAAGTAGTAAAGGAATATATCTACTTAGGGCAGGTAGTGACCGCTGATCCGGATCATGAGACGGAAATAACTAGAAGGATAAGAATGGGGTGGAGCGCATATGGCAGGCTCTCACAGGTCATGCTTGGCAGTTTAGCAATATCCCTCAAGAGAAAGGTATACAACAGCTTTATCTTTCCAGCAATCACCTACAGGGCAGAAGCATACAGGCTAACGAAAGGGTTCAGCTTAAGTTAAAGGGAAGCTGAAGCACTTTTCGGAAAAAATAAGTTCTCAACGTCATTTTGTAGCTTTTAGTCCACTGAAAAAATATCTCATTCAAAAAGAGCGGAAAAGCTGTTTTTTAGAAGAAAATGCGCCCCATCGCCTAAGGGCGCCAAGCGAACGCCGCTCTTGCCCGCGATTGGCCGGGGCCGTCGTGACGTCATCCACGGGGATCTCCGGCCGGCACAGACGGCGTTGCTGTGTAGCGCGTTGCTTCAGCTGGCTTTTAAGGACTACATTTTGGGATTAATGGATAATTCAAGCAGTGTTGAACAGTTTGGACTTTTGTCATACATGTTCGAGCCATCAGCAGCTTCAGAAAACGGCGGAACCAACGACGCCGCGGAGTGTGCCGGCAGCGAAAGTCAAGTAGCGACATTTTCACGTGTTGGAAACCTCGACTGGATGGATGGGTAGATGACAGCTTTTATTTCCACCGGAAATGGAGACCCCTTACTACTCACCGCCCCTGGCAAGCAGGGCTGGAGGGCGGGGGCCGAGCCACCGTGACTAAAGGCTAACAACGAGATTTTATCTCTTCACGGCATCAGCCGCCAGGCGAATTGGCTTGTTTCTGCCGAGCGGGTTCTTCGTTGCGCAGCAGGGCTTCCCAGCTTTCTCTGCTATCAATATCTTCGTCGACTCTGGGGTAGTCGGCGCATTCCCATATTCTCTGCTTCCGGGTAACCGTGGAACCGCCGGACTGTCAGAACGTGGACGAGCGCGCGCAAACCTGTTCCGAAATCGTTGAGAACTACAGACTAAACAGAAAACTGGTGCCACTGCCTGATAAGAAGCTAAGTGATAGAGAAGCGACCACATGGCGGCGCCTGCAAGCCGGAAATTTCGTTAACCCAGTATGGGCCTTTCACGTCCTACCAGGGTAACACCAAAGCCAAATCTGGACTGATACGTATGTTTTGCGTAGGTGCATGTGTAGACATATCATTTGTGTAGGTGCAAGTGGTAACAAAAAAAGTAAATTACGCCGAAAAGTTTTTGTGTACCGCTGCTGCATAAAAACCTGGCCACCAAATTATGTAACGCCTGTAAACGTGATCTAATTCAGATCACTGAGAAGCTTACACAAGTCGCGCGAGGTAAAGCATTTGTTTGCACATTTATTTATAGTTACTTGCCTAATTACTCCCGAAGGCCTTTTATAACTACAAAAGAATGCCAAACTGGATGAGTTGGAGTGGGTGCACTGCTGTACTGCAGCACGAAGAGACGAGGCGACCGGGAGGAAGCTCCCGTGTGTGCTTTCCTTCTGTCGCATGTTCGGGCTACTGTTCAACCATGAAACTTCTGCACTTACCCCCGTATGTTGTTTTTTCTTTTTGCATGCTGAACACGCTTTTGAACAATAATTATGGCTGCGTTTCGGAGCTCGCAGTGCTGCTCATCAAAACTAGTGTGCTGTGAGATATAGTTGCTGCTGTTGCGTATCGAGGCAACTAGCAGAATTACTTGCGGCAGATATATGCGTAACACGGCTCGACAACTTTGCCGTTCTGACTAAAGGACAAATTTGCATGAATTCTGGCGCCATTGTCAATCGTCAGCCATGACCAAGCACTCATGAATGCAAATGTTTGCTTTGCTCAAGTATACTAGGTTAATACAATCAGTTTTTTTGTTCAGTTAGGTGCAGCTGCATGTGCTGCGCGCTGATGAAAGATTAAGAGAATTGCTTGTGCTGCCATGAGGTGCAAGCAATCAGGAAAAAGCCAAAAGGGGCAGAGTGCGTAACGAGCTCAAAAGAGTTCAAGACTGTGGGCCTCAAAGACAGTGCCAGAAGTGGCCTTAGCTCAGCATGGATGTGAACCAGCTGGAAAAGGCAAGTAGTTTACAAACAGGTAAGAAAGAAATATAACGAAAAGGAGAACAACCGGCTGATTCTACCACGCTGTGTGCTGAGCGCTGTTCGAAAGAAGTACCATGCTAAAGCTGGTTAATATACAGGCTTCAAGCATTACATGGAATGCCCGAACGAGAGAAAGTAAACGGCACTGGCAGAAGATTACGCTGATCTGTGGTTAGGTAAAGCACGAGCCGCAGCGAAGCAAGCGCAGCCAGACGGCCAGCGGACTCTCCGTGAATGGCGTCACTTCCGCCAGTTCTCCCTCTCTGCCATCCCCCCACCTGGCGCTTCCGGAAGCGACGAGGGCGCGCCGGCGGGAGGTTTTTAAGAAGCGATTGCAGCTCTGCTTGCGGATAGAATCGGGAAAAAATTTACACACGATTTTCAAAGTCCTTTCTTCCCAACCACAGCGTTTCATGCGATTTGAAAATCGTTTCAGCTTCCCTTTAAGGACAACGCAGCGAGCCATGGAAAGAAAAATGATAGGTGTAACGTTAAGAGACTGGAAGAGGGCAAAGTGGGTGAGGGAGCAAATGCAGGTTAATGACATGCTAGTCGAAATCAAGAGGAAGAAATGGGCTTGGGCAGGGCATGTAATGCGAAGGCAAGATAACCGTTGGTCCTTAAGGGTAAGGGAGTGGATTTTAAGAGAAGGCAAGCGTAGCAGGGGGCGGCAGAAGGTTAGGTGGGCGGGTGTGATTAGGAAGTTTGCAGGCATAGGGTCGGCGCAGCTAGCAAAGGACAGAGTTAATTGGAGAGACATGGGAGAGGCCTTTGCCTTGCAGTGGGCGTAGTCAGGCTGATGATGATGAGGAGGCCTTACAAAAAGTGTTGGTTCGTTGGCAGATATGCTTCCCGATATAAGAAAGAAACGGTGCCATTATTGCTGAAATGAACACTCGAAAGTCATCAAAACGAAAATGAAACTGCAGTGAGTCCTCGCTGGATTCGTGGAAACGCAAGTGACGGTTCCCACTGATGTGTGCATCAAAATGTTAGAATGCGCCTTTATTTTTGTTTTTCTGGCAAACGAATTTACCTCGATAGCTGGATTTTCTTAGTAGTGTGAATGAGCCTTAAAACTGGTGACATCAAGAGAGACCGAAAAAGATTGTGATCACCGACTGCACCCCACAACATAAGTTCCTAGAAACGCTATGGAAGATGGAGTCCTCCTTAGGCAATCACGAGACTTCGTTAAAACAATTTTCTTCATGCCTCATCTGCTTGCGGTGTATGTGGATATGAAACAGTATATTTCAAATATATTTCAACGTTTCATATCAACTATCTTATTAATAGCGCTTCAGCTAAAGAAGTACCAAGTTGCAAATATCTCAGGGTTGTGTTAAACTCACAACTTAAATGGAACAACCACATCGAACACATTAGATCATCAGCATTATGCAAACTTGGTTTTCTTCGCCATAAACTCAGAGGTGCACCTAGAAACTACAAATTACTAGAATATAACACTCTCATAAGACCAAAGCTCGAATATGCCGCTATCATTTGGTATCCCGATACAAAAAGGTCATAACAGAACTGGAAAAACTACAGGAACATGTCGTACAGTTTATTTATAATAGGTACAAAAGGACTGATTCTCCATCTTTATTAATGACAGCAAATAATATTGCACCACTTCATGTAAGACGCAAGATTCCCTGCCTATCTTTCCACCACCAACTAATTCATGGCAAAGTAGGCCTTTCTCCCACCCCCTATGAACAGTTTTCAGAAACGTGTCGAACTCGTCATCACCACGATCATAGCTTAGCGACATATTTCGCCAAAAATAACGCATTTAGGATTTCTTTCTTTCAGAGGACAGTTACCGACAATTTGCAAAATCAGTGGCTAGAATAATTTGCATGCAGTTAGCATTTAAATATAGCTCCATGCTATCAGCTCTAATGATGCAAATGTGCCTGAAATCATGCAAAACAGTGCCCTTTCTTTCCCTTCCCCCATTTTGACAGGGACAAATAAAGTGACCAATTTGGTAAAAACTTTAGGTTAATTTTTTTTGCAACCCCACCAAGTTTGCATTTCTTGCGCGACGAAAATTATAGCAAAATATGTATAAAAATTTAGGAAATCACGTATTTTCCATGTGTCAAAAAATCATGAAGGAACAGTGTTTCTCTAAGCATAGGGAATTCCACACGCTTCCAATGACTGAGTACCACATACTTAATAGTGCCATTAAGAGGACAGCTAAGAGCTTCCATTGATGGCAGCATTTCTGTGACCAAAAGCATACGAGGCAACAAACTTTGAGGTTGATTTCCTTCGCTTTTTCTGCGACTGCTGCCACCGAACAAACGACAAATGAATGATTTTGTTCACAGTGCACAAATCCTGAGATGTTGAGGAGCACAATAAAACTGGCAGTTTTTCTATGTACATGTGCAGTAGTTTTTGAGTTATTTTCTAAGAAATGCTTCATGCAAATATGCATGCTAGAGGGCATCTAAGAACTAAAAGCTTTATTGCACAATACAGGGCTTTGTGAACATGCTGACATGCTAATCATAGCAATTATTCATCAATAATAGCAGCCAACTTAAAATGCAGTTCTCAAATCAGCATAAAAAATAACAATTCGTGCCAAATTTCACTACATTCTATGCATAAACAACGAAAATAATTTCAACTGCTGCCCTCCAAAAGGCAATGGTGTTAATAGGTAAACAATGAAAGGCAGCTACACCTAACAGGCTTATGTGCGCAGATCTCCAGAGTCTAACAACCTCCACGCCGCGGTGGCTCTGTGGTTAGGGCGCTCGGCTACTGATCCGGAGTTCTCGGGTTCAACCGCGGAAGCTGCATTTCTATGGAGGCGAAACGCGGAGGCGTCCGTGTGCTGTGCCATGTCAGTGCGCGTTAAAGAACCCCAGGTAGCCGAAATTATTCCAGTGGGCTACGGAACCTCTTTCTTCCTTTCTTCTTTCACTCCCTCCTTTATTTCTTCCCTTACAGCCTGTTTCAGGTGCCACTGATATGCGAGACAGATACTGCGCCATTTCCTTTCGCCAAAAACCAATTTCCCAATGGGGTGGTGGCCCAACAATCGCACAGATAGCCATAACAACAAAAAGTGCACCGAGTTGTCCTGTGCCCTTTCAATGCCCATAAGGCAAGTTTCAGCATAGGTCCGACACTCGAACCGCCTCAAGAAATCAAGCTTCTCACACAACACTGCCATGGGCAGAGTGTACAGCTGGTGAAAAGAATGAGTGCTGCACAAAATCATTACCAGCGAGTGACAAGTCGGACGCAATGTTTGTGGTATACAGCACAGGTGCAAGTCTGCCCACATCTCGCAATTTGCAGAAGAATGCATGGCTTCCACACCTGCACTCGCTGACGAGCAAGAAAAACGCACACAAGCTGGACACAAGCTGGACAGTTCACAGGTCTGGAAAACGCAAGGCAAGGGAGTGTTGTCACTGGGCTCTTATCCTTGAAAATATCAGCAGCTTGTGCAAAAACAGCCAACCATCATGTGCGTACTTCCGCTATGTGTATGGTGAGGCTGGTTCAACTGGCCTGTCCAATCCTCACCTTTTCATTGTTCAAGCGTCAATACACACCACTGGGTGAAGGAATCACCACAAAAACTCAGATGAGGGCATTTTCAACTTTCAATATCAAGTGCACTGTAGTTCTTTTTGAATCTTTATGGTGCCAAGAATTTACACAAAGGTATATCTGGCATCACTTGTTGCAGCGTGCCCTTAAGTGCTGACAACTAGTTGGCCTCGTATAAAAGAACAGGAGTATACTACAATGTAATGTTATCATGCTACTGTATAACACCTTATTTTGCTCAAGACCTAACTGTTGCCCTTTAATTTGGGCACCTACGACTCAGTGTAATCTAGATAAAATTAAAGTCCCCCAAGAAAGGTCTTTAAGAGCTGTGACAAATGTTCCCCATACTTTCCCTCTCATTACTTATTTCCCATGCATAATGTACTGCCTGTAACAAAGGTTATGATTATCACTGCTGCAAGCAGTAAAAACGCAAGAACAAAAGTATTGGCCGCTTCATACTCCAATAGCAAACTTGCATATTCACTCTACCACATACAACACGAGACACACCCGAGAGATATGTTAAAAAACAGGTTGCCAAGATTGTTAAATATGCTGTATAACAAAACCATCGAGCCCGCTGCCATTAATTTCAGAGAAATTTGCAACTATTTTAATACGTAGGGAAAAATGCATAAACAAGACCACAAAGCAACATCGTTATTGTCTCATATACTATAGTTTATTGTAGTACTCTGTCCTAGCGTTAAATCATTGGGCAAAGTGTTCTCCCTTCTTGTTGAGCCAAGCTTTCCTCGTCGCTTTATTTTTGCCTTATTTGTATAATGAGCTCTATGTTTTGTTCATGCTGACTCTAAACTTTGTAAGGTGGCGTCTTCAAGTTTGAATGTCTGCCATCGTTCTGCACTAGCAAATTTGTGCCGTGCCTTTAAATGTTACTTTGCTTCCTTTCCTTGTATGCTCCATTACTGCAGTGAGTGCTATCCCTGCATGTCTATCTCTGTATTGCATGCATTTTTGTTTGTTTGTATATCTGAAATGCTGCACTGAGACTGAAACGCGATGTCGCCAGTGCGGGAGCCTGCAGCTTTGTCAAGCTGTTGATGACCCAGCTTTTTCTACTGGCCTACGGAATCATGTAAAAGCGACACAAGTCATGATGATTATTATTCCTGCATAAAGAATGCAGTCTGAAAAAGTGATGCAGCGCCAAGGCACGAGGCTTTCTGGGCTTGCTTTGCTGTTCATCATTTTGAACACACAAAAAAACTTGTAATGCCTTTCATCCAGCACTTCCCCCTCCAAAGGGCAGTGTTACTTTCCACATAGCGCTAAACAGACACAGACGCAGGCAGACCGTCCTGTTTGTCTCCCTGCGTCCGTGTCTGTTTAGCGCTATGTGGCAAGTGAACCGTCACCAACTCTCCCAAGTCTGCCAGTGTTAGGACACACAAGCTTGAAATGATGACATTCTGATGAACCAAATCCAGTGGGCGTTTGGGTGCAGCCTCTCGAGCGAAATGATCACAGCACCCGAGATGGAGATGATTGAGCGATGAATTTCCCCGCCACCACCACTGCCACCAACAACCGTGCCAGTAGCCCACAGGGGGGCCTTATGCACGTCGGAAAGACCTCAGACTGATTGCAGGAACAGCACACTACATTTGCTTACAGCTGGGCACGTAAAGGGCACGTAAAGGACACCAGAAGGGGTGAGTGCGGACCACAATTTGTTACCGTGAGAAAAAAAAAAAACATGCCACCACCGAGTTGAATGTCACAAGTTGGCCAGGAGGTGTGTCCACACTTTAGGACTGCCCCTGAAAGCAGCCATTCAGTTCCATTTTTCGCTTGCACCTGCAGGCACGGGTGAGGCCCAGTGCCTGCGCTTGCACATGCCCGATTAGCAACCGACCAGGCAGGCTGCGAACCCGCCCTTCCGGCGATAAGCAAAGCGAAAGCGGCGCTCACCGGACTCCATCATGCGCACGGCTCGGGCCTTGGCGAGCTCGAGCGCCGTGACCCACTTCTGGCGCTCGATCTCGTTGCTCGCCTTGAGGTGGAAGGTCTGCGTGCCGCCGTTGGAGATGACGAAGTTGCACGAGTCCTCCGTGTGGATCACCGCGCTCACGAGGCTGATGGTGCCCCGACACGTGTGCGCCATCTCCGCCTGGTTCCGGTAGTAGGAGAGCAGCCCGTTGGAGAGCACGAACCAGCGCTTCTGGTAGCCCTTGAGGTAGTTGGTCCACTTGGCCAGCCATCCCTTCATCTCGGGCTCGCCCTGCTGCTGCTGGCTTGCCTCGCTGCTGCTCATGGCTCGGGAGGCCCTGAGGCGGCAGCGGCCTGCTTCTTCCTCGTACGACGCGCACCGACGGCTCACGCAACAGCGGCCATGTTCGGCCGCCTCCCGGGGGACGATCCACGCCCCCGCGCGGCGGACTCGTTTCGCCACGGGATGACGCCAGTTCCTGGCAATTTTCGCAGTTCTAGTCGACGGCGATGAACGAAATTTAGGATATCCCTAGGAGGAGGTGCACGTTGCCATTTTCCTGTGTTACATGCGCAGCTAGAGCTCCCCATGGCATGAAAATTTTTCCAGTGATTTCTCTTCAAACACCCAGCCGAGGCCTCGTAAGGCAGAGCACGTCACTAAAATTGTCAAAGCAGGCTTTCCTTTTATCTAATTTTTTTTATTCGTTTAGCTGAGGCTCACTTGGGCTCAGTTCCAGAAAACCTCACCGGGCCCACAGCGAGCAGCCGGCGTTGGCAGGCGGCCATAGCTAGGTGGATTGATGTTGGGAACGTCCCCTTTGAAACGAGATGATGGCATGTAAGTGGCACTGTACTAGCTCGAAATTTTCACTTTGAAATACAAATTCATTTGATTCAATGCTATACTATTTTGAATCCTGAAATTGCATTTATAAATCACTACCCTATTTCTACCACGTTGGGAGCAACGTTACCTACCCACGGCTGGTTTCGACGAGAGCGAGCGCTCTTCCGGCCGTACGGCCTCCGCACCGTCGATTTTTTGTTATATTAACAGCAAGAAACTCTATGCGCTCCGCACCAACGTTACTAGAACAAGCTCAGTTCCACAGTTTTGGCTGCAGGCGCGAAAACACCCAAGGCAGAAAGACGGGACGAAGCGCCACTCACAACTGATCTATTCGAAGGCAACACGGACAAATATATACACACGCAAGGAATACTATCTTCAAAATTGATATGATAGCGAAGGAGTGAAAAAAAATTTGTTCTCAGCCTTATACAAAGATGTGGGCGTGTCACTGATGCACATACTTCCTTTCATTGCAATAAAAAAAAGCTTCGATTAATTCCTTGGCTTTTGTATGTTTGCTTTTTGATAGAATTCGCGCACCGGAAAAACATGGCTCACAAGTGCGTGACGGGCAGGACCTTATATGCTTAGGCATATTTGGGCCTTCTTTATCTTGCTCAACGTTTCTTTCGTGTTCCCTGGTTCGCTCGTTAAAGCAGCGCCCAGTTTGCCCCATATAGGAGCGGCCGCACGAAAGGAATTTCGTAGACAACACCATCGGCGCACTTCATGAACGATCGCCCATGTGTGGTGCCACACCCTCTCTCTTCTTTTCGTTCTCTTTCAATACGAGATCAGAGGCTTCCGAGCTTTTCTGGGCTGAAAAAAAAAAACAAGCGGCACACCATGCCTGCTCGCGACCTTTTTCAAGTTGTGGGCTAACTTGTGCGGGTAGGGCACCACGTACCACAGGTCACACCACCTCTTCTCGAGGGACATCTTCCCCAGCTCTCACAGCCTTTCTCTTCATCTTCTGTAGCAGGCTTTCAGCGACCGCCGTTACGAGCGAACCAGGGAACCCAGCTGAAAACAGCCTGGTGTTACGTCTCGCCTACCTACGACGCGCGGTATAGCCGGCGCGGATGCAACGGACGCCGCGGCTTCGTTCATCGCGGCCGCAACGCCTCCCGCCAAGCGCGTCCAGGCATGTTTCAGTGCCACGTGTCGTCGTGCGTGCGTGTGTGTGTGTGTGCAGGTTTTGCCCACGCTTGTCAAAGCGCGGCAGCCGGGGAGAGGAGCTCCTCAACTGGGAGGCGAGGAGGTCTGACCGGCGCCGGCCTGGCGGACGCGCCCGTCACGCCTGAACATGTTCAAGCGTCGCCGTATCGGATGACTCTTCCCAAGCCGTTCCTTCTTGCCCTCGACTCCGAGGGTATATAAAGAGAGCTGCCCCGGACGCCAACGAGAGACTTCGATTTCTTCCTGCGAGTAACGTGGTCGCCCTGACCGGCTGCTCTTTTGCGATGCCAGAATAAACAAGTTGTTCTGTTGCCAGTCGACTTATCCTTTGCCGGGACCTTCGGATGTTTCCAGCTTTGCCCCAGGCCGCCAGGCCAACGCTACCCTTGGGGCTTGCAACCCATTTGCAACAACTGGTTGCCAGCGGTGAGATCCCGACAACGGAGGCCAGCAGCGAAGATATGCGGTCAACTGTATGCTGAGCAGCACAACGACCATCCGGGAGCAGTGCAACGAGCCCTGTGTGATGACTGGTTGCCTGCAGCGGAACGACTGCGCTGAATTCTTGGCTGCGAGGTTTGGTGAGTGCGGGACTTTCTTCTTCTGAGTTTTGCCAGGCTTTTGTTAGTGTCAGAAACAGAGCTGGTAATTGTGGTTGTCGTTGCTGCCGGGTTAGTTTGCGGCAAGACAATAGTAGGCAGTAGAGAAAGCAGCATTCGGAGCAGCCATGGATTTGAAGTCGTTGCGCAAACCGAAATTGCTGGAGCTTGCAAGAGAGTTGGGTCTGAATGTCTCAGACAAACTCAGAAAACCAGAACTGCTAAGGGCTATTCTTGAGTTGGAGGCTGAGGATGACGAGCTGTCGGAATGCCTTGAGACCATTGAGGAGAGGGAGCAAAAAGAGAAAGACGAGCGCGAACGTAAAGAACAAAAAGAGAAAGAGAAAGAAGAGCGCGACCGTCAACACGCTTTGGAAATGAAGCGTCTCGAGGTAGAGATGGAACGCGCTCGTAATGGAAGTCAGGCACACGGTGCAGGAGAACGGGTATCGTTCAAAATGACTGACCTGATGCGGCCGTTTAAGCTTGGAGAGGACATTGGTTTGTTCCTGGTTAACTTTGAGCGAACGTGCGAGAAGCAGGGGTTCTCTCGGGAAACGTGGCCACAGCGCTTGCTCACTTTGTTACCCGCCGAGGCGGCCGACGTAGTCGCTCGCTTGAAGAGAGAGGAGGCAGAGGATTTCGACCAAGTGAAATCAAGTCTGCTAAAAAAGTACAGGCTGTCAGCGGAGGCGTTCCGTCGGAAGTTTCGGGAAAATGAAAAAGGCAGAAATGAGTCATATACAGAGTTTGCCTACAGGCTTATGTCAAACATGCAGGAGTGGCTCAAAGAAGAGAAAGCGTTTGGTGACCACGAGAAAATTCTGCAGTGTTTCGGGCTGGAACAGTTTTATAGTCGGTTACCTGAGAACGTGCGGTACTGGGTCTTGGATAGGCCAGACGTTAGTACAGTGGCTAAAGCCGCCGAGCTAGCCGAGGAGTTTGTGACGCGTCGGGCTCGCGGAGCTAAGGACGGTCAAAAGGGTGAATTTGGCTCCAAGTCTGAGAGGCCGAAGTTCACACCCATGAGAGCAAGGGGGGACACGCGTAGTGCGGATGCGAGTGAAAGCAGTCCGACCGAACGTAAGGAGACGGCGGCAGCCGAAGCCGAACGCAGAAAGCGGTTCGAGGCGAGGCAAGCGCGCGTGTGTTATACGTGCCAGAAGCCGGGTCACTTTTCGGCGCGGTGTCCAGAAACAAAAAGAGAAGTCGTGTGTTTGTCATTATGTAGCACTGACGAGAACATGAAGCTTCTCGAGCCTTACATGCGAGACTTCCTTGTGAACGGGAAAGAGTGCCGAGTGCTTCGTGATTCCGCAGCTACAATGGATGTAGTTCACCCCTCTTACGTAGAACCCGATATGTTCACGGGCGAGTGCGCATGGATCAAGCAAGCCGTGGAAGCTCATAGCGTGTGCCTACCCGTAGCAAAAGTGCTTATTGAAGGACCTTTCGGAGCACTTGAGACGGAGGCCGTAGTGTCATCTATGCTGCCCCCCCAGTACCCGTACCTATTTTCGAACAGGTCCGATCACCTCCTGCGCGAGAAGGGGCTTTTGTTTGGTGAGGCTAGCGTTCAGGCCTTAACCAGACCGAGAGTTCGGGAGCTCGCTGCAAAGGCGGTAGTTGCGGGGCCGACGTTGTCGAACAATGAGGAAGGGTCGGAGGCGCAGCAAGCTGATATTCCGAGCACGTCAGAACTGGATAAAATTGAGCCTGTAGCGTTGAAGGCACCAGGTACTGGAGAGGAAATGCCCGACAAGGGAAAGTTAGAAGAGCTTCCGGTCGAGCTTCCGGGACTAGGCTCAGTTACGAACAGGGAAGACACCGATCAGGTCAATAGTGACTTAATCATTAAAGCACCGCTGTCGGCTGAGCAGAAAACCGAACTACACCAACTCTTACAAGAGTTTCAAGGTCAGTTCTCTGAGAGGCCTGGTAGGACTTCTGTCCTTACTCATGATATAGAACTTACCTCCCCAGAGCCAGTACGATCCAAGGCGTACCGGGTGTCACCCCGCCAGCGCGATATTATGGTGGCCGAGGTAAAGAAAATGCTACAGCTCGGTGTTATTGAGGCGGGTGAGAGTGATTATACCTCCCCTTTGATTTTAGTTGAGGTACCGGGCAAGGAACCTCGTCCTTGCGTCGACTACCGCAGGCTTAATTCCATCACTAAGGATCAAATTTATCCGATCCCTAACATCGAGGAGCGCCTTGAGAAAGTTAGTAGCGCTCAGTTTATTTCCACCCTAGATCTTGTCAGGGGTTATTGGCAGGTTCCACTTACAGAAGAGGCTAGTAGGTATGCGGCGTTCATTTCACCAATGGGAACATTCCGTCCTAAAGTTTTGAGTTTTGGTTTGAAAAACGCGCCATACTGCTTTTCAAGCCTCATGGACAAAGTGTTGCGGGGACAGGAAGAATTCGCTTTACCGTATTTAGACGACGTAGCGATATTTTCTGCATCCTGGTCTGAGCATATGGCACACTTGCGGGCAGTGCTAACCCGCCTGCGCAAAGCGGGCTTGACAATCAAGGCTCCCAAGTGCCAATTAGCACAGGCCGAGGTTGTCTACCTCGGTCACGTGATTGGGCAGGGTCGTCGCCGCCCCTCTGAAATAAAGGTGGCCGCTGTGCGAGACTTCCCGCAACCGCGCACGAAGACCGATATTCGGTCGTTCTTAGGTGTCGCCGGCTACTATCAGAGGTACATCCCCAGGTACTCCGATATCGCGGCTCCCCTGACGGATGCTCTAAGAAAAACAGAGCCCCAAACAGTCGTCTGGAGCGAGACAAAGGAAAGAGCTTTTAGCGCCCTAAAGAGCGCCCTAACAAGCCAGCCTGTGCTACGATCGCCAGACTACACGAAAGGGTTCGTTGTTCAGTGCGATGCTAGTGAGCGAGGCATGGGCGTTGTACTGTGCCAAAGGGACAATGGAGAAGTGGAACACCCCGTCCTGTATGCTAGTCGTAAGCTGACCTGTCGTGAGCAGGCGTACAGCGCCACCGAGAAAGAGTGTGCGTGTCTCGTGTGGGCCGTTCAGAAATTGTCATGCTACCTAGCCGGCTCGAGGTTTATCATTAAGACGGATCACTGCCCTCTCCAATGGCTGCAGACCATATCTCCCAAAAATGGCCGCCTCCTGCGCTGGAGCCTCGCTTTGCAACAATATTCCTTTGAGGTGCGTTACAAAAAGGGGAGTCTCAACGGTAACGCCGATGGCTTAAGTCGAAGCCCCTAACGTGGGAATCCGCCTCAAAGTTGTTGGTTACTGATGTTTTCTTCCTGAGGCAGGATTTTTAACATATTGCTTTTGTTTAGTGTTTCAAAGTGATTATGTGCTTTCTAGTGCAATTTTCCAATTTGTGGACGCGTTCTGAGTGCTGCTTGACTACTGTAAGGAACTAGGCAGTAGTATAAAAGGGGAAAGAGCCTGGCAGAGCTTAGTGAGGGTTGTCTCGTGCCTGCTGACTGAGCGGTTGCGTTTCGGCGTAGTTCTAACGCTTGCTGGGAACGAGCACAAAAATGGCAACTCTCCCGAAGTGACTTTGCAGTGTCCTATGTGATCCTGAACCCGAGAACGAGGCCTTCTCTGTGCGCTGCGCTCAAGCAACGTCGAGGGACGATCGGTTTCGATTACGAGCATCATCGAGCGACATCCCTCTGGACAGCGGATGCAGTCCCCTGACCATCGGGATCTCCTTCTCCCGGCGGGGCGGTCTGTTACGTCTCGCCTACCTACGACGCGCGGTATAGCCGGCGCGGATGCAACGGACGCCGCGGCTTCGTTCATCGCGGCCGCAACGCCTCCCGCCAAGCGCGTCCAGGCATGTTTCAGTGCCACGTGTCGTCGTGCGTGCGTGTGTGTGTGTGTGCAGGTTTTGCCCACGCTTGTCAAAGCGCGGCAGCCGGGGAGAGGAGCTCCTCAACTGGGAGGCGAGGAGGTCTGACCGGCGCCGGCCTGGCGGACGCGCCCGTCACGCCTGAACATGTTCAAGCGTCGCCGTATCGGATGACTCTTCCCAAGCCGTTCCTTCTTGCCCTCGACTCCGAGGGTATATAAAGAGAGCTGCCCCGGACGCCAACGAGAGACTTCGATTTCTTCCTGCGAGTAACGTGGTCGCCCTGACCGGCTGCTCTTTTGCGATGCCAGAATAAACAAGTTGTTCTGTTGCCAGTCGACTTATCCTTTGCCGGGACCTTCGGATGTTTCCAGCTTTGCCCCAGGCCGCCAGGCCAACGCTACCCTTGGGGCTTGCAACCCAAATGCAACACTGGTCAATTGGTTTTGAAAACTTAGTTGCATCTCATGAGACCATAATTTCCTGGGGGCGGATTCGAGGCAAAATGAAGGTCATATTTTTGTGAAAAACTCTCTATACGGACATTAATTACTTTTTCAGAACTTTCGAAAATGTGGGCAATATGGATATTGGGCGATAGTTTGCTAGACTAATTTTATCGCCTCCATAAATTTATGAATAACGATGACCTTTGCTATCTGCATCTGTTCTGGAAAAACGCCAGTGGAAAGGGCAGCATTGAAAATATGTGTTAACACAGGCGAAATTAAATCTACTACATATTTCACTGGCCCAATTTCTATGCCATCCGCGTCTTCGCAAAGGCAATGAATTGCGCTGGAAGAGAAATCAGCGGGAAGGGGCGTACGTACAGCGAAAGGACATGACAAAGAAAGCACGAAAGTCTCTTAAAAAAAAAGAAATTTATTACGCGCAACCACAGCAAGTTGCTATTCCATTTGCGACATGCCCTTGAAAATGTCACCTGTACGTTCCCCCTCATTAAAACAAAAAATAAACGGTGCCTTTACTACTTGTAGGAGATTTTAGTGTAATCGAAACTACCCTAGCTGGAGTGGGATGCACGATATTGAAGGTATATCTATAAGCACTGAAAGGGCCTTACTTTAAGAGGAGTTAATTACATGAACGGAAAGAATTCTTCAAAGCAACAACGAAAAACGAGCAGACATGCAGTATATATTGTCAACAACAATATATACACGCATTTAATGAGAAGCAGCAACCTTCAAGTGGACAAAAAAATTGCAAAAATCGACAGCAACGCAAATCACAACGCTGCTTCCTGTTTAATAAATATTTGATTACGCATCAAAATGCAGCAATTATTACATCCTTATTTGCCTACAAACCTCGAAAAGCGCAAATATGTAGGGCATGTATCATACCATTGTTGAACATGTTATAGTAGATGTGGTTTAATACAGGGATTTAAGCAATATTTGTAATCTTTCAAAGCAAGGCAATTTATACACAGAAGGCTCGTTCTCCAGGTCTTTCCAGACGCCGTTCAAGATGCTCTTCTGAGCTCTTTTCGAGGTTATCTTTGAAACGCAATATTTCTTCCTTCTTTTTCTTGTTAGCTGCCGAAGCCCCGCAGCAGGGTTTTTCTAAGACGTCGCGTCTTTCGCTCTTGAAGACGTTTCCTTTTTTCTGATTTTCTTGCTTGACGTATTTGTCTACAAACTTGTCGCGAACGTTAACACAGGGTAGTTTTTGTGATGTCTCCTCTCTCCGCATAAGCTTTGAGTGTGTTGCGTTGGGTTTTATTGCACATAGGCGGCTAAGGCCATCATGCGCCAAGCTCAAGATATAGAATAAGTTTCCTGAACAATGTTTACAAATGTCCAATAATATCGATGATGTGGAAGGCCTAAAAGATTGTACTGTCTAGTAATAACAGAGGGGAAGAAATTTGAAAATGGCTACTTGTAAAAGCCTTAAAGAAGGTCAGGTTGCCTCAGCGGCTATCCTTGGCTGGGCAAAGATCATGAGGCTCCCAACCAATCAAGTAAAAACCTCAGCCTTCTTCTCAGGAATGAGAAAGTGGCTGAAGGTGTACCATGCATTAAAGCGAGCCAATGGTTCAAAATTTAGTTTTTCAAGTACGCCTACTTTTAAAAAGCTAAAAATAGAAGGTGTGTTAACAATGGCATTGTCATCTAAGAGCAGTGTTGTATGAAAAGGAATGCATTCATTATAAAGTTGAGTAAAGTACTTTTTCCTTAGTTGTTCCAGTTTAACACAAGAGAATAACATGTGGTTAACCGTAAGTTCACCTCCACATTCTTCGCAGAAAGGTTTGTCTTGTTTTGTAAGTAGAAAGTTGCGCGTAAGGTGCGTGTGGCCTATTCGGAGATGGCATAAGACCACTTCCTTGAAACATTCCTGGTGCACACACGACTTAAATTCACCTAAAACCGGTTTTACCAAGTGTAGTTAATTATTCACTTCACTGTTCCAATCCGACTGCCATTTTTCCTGACTTTCCTTTCTACTAATTTCATGCAATCATTAAAGGGTATATTTACATTTTTTTTATATTCTTGCTATGAGCTTGAGCAGCACACAGATCTGCTATCTCGTTGATTTTTATTTCGGCATGACACGGGACCCAGCAGAGTTTTGTTTTTTGTCCTCGAGCTGTGGATGTTAATATGTTGTGCATGATTTCACCAAGTATAGGAGTGATTGCGTTTCCAGAGTGGAGAGATGTAAGTAGACTTAAGGAGTCTGTGTAAATAATATTGTTTGGAAGGTTATCGTTTACTATTTTTTTTATGCTCACATAGACTGCGTAACTTTCTGCAGTGAAGATGGATGCGCACTGCGGAAGCTGTACTATTTTTTTAGCGATAGCTACACTACGCCAGCCACTTTTTGAGGTCAGCGTGGGTGCGCGCTGAGCCATGGCACCACCGCTCCGCGAGCTGTGCGCATGCGCGGAGTGACGTCATAGCCCGCAGCTGGTGTGCGCGCCTCGCCGCTGCGCCGACAGCGGAGCAGAAGCCGCCCGCATCGTCAGTTGTGCTCATGCGCGGAGTGACATCAGAGAATGCAGCTGGTGTGCGCGCCGCGCACCTACATTACGCTAGCTTTTCGAGCCTTCAGCGCCGTGGCCACCGTGGCAACTGCCGGCGGCGCGGCGTGCCGGCGAAACCAAGTCGGGGAGGAGCGGAGAGGGGGGAGATAGTGATTCCACGCCCAGAGACGAAGATGGAGGAACGCCCAGCGAAACGCAGCGGCGAAATACTGACTTTGCAGTTGGACTTATCGAGCTCCACTTGGCCATCTGTAGCTATCGTGTCATTCCAGGTTTAACCATAGCTAAACCACAGCCATTTTTTTCGAATTCTCTCGCACCACTGCGCTTCCTGTGTAAACATCCGTTTTTGAACCGTCAGTGTAAAAGTCCGTAAAAGTACTGTATTTTTCTTCGAGGGCAAGGAATTGTGGTATATGTTGTGAAGTTTGTTTCTTACGAAACTGTGCAAGACTGAAATCGTAGATTGCAGGAAAATTGTACCATGGAGGAAGTGGACCTCGTCTTCGAGCAATGCCAGGTAATGCATCCAGTACGCCGAGGTTTTGGCACTTCTCATCAAAACGCAGTAGAAGTGGCCTTATAGCTAGCGGCTTGTTTTTAAATAGTGTTCTAGATGGACACTTTGTGATTATTAGGTGAAAGATGTGTTTTGGTAGTGAACGGATTTTTAAAATGTACGAGCATGTGAGCATGGTTCTTGTGTCTGTACGTGATGGTTCGTTGGTTTCCGCATAAAGACTGCTTATGTGTGACGTCCTGTATGCACCGGTGGAAAGACGCAAACCTAAATTATGAACTGGATCCAGCCGTTTAATGTACGATTGCCTCGCTGATCCATAAACTGTGCGTCCGTAACCTGAGGTAGAACGAACAACTGAGCGGTAAATTTGCAGACGACAAGTACTATCGGAACCGCAGTGTCTTCGTGAGAGCAATTGAAGTCTCCAGTTGTTTATGTGTGGGAGGTACGTGAGCTTTTGTCGAATGTTACACCTAAAAAAAATTTTTTTTTATTGGGAGAACGCGTCTTCATTCAAGTGCAGGGTGGGATCGGGCTGCAGGCCTCTCCTGAGAGAGAAAAGGACGCCTACTGTTTTTTGTGCGAAAAATCTAAAACCATTTTTGTCTGCCCAATTACTAAGTTTGCTTAATGTGAGCTGTATTTGTCTTTCCCATGTTGATAAGCTGGATGATGTGCACGCAGTTTGGAGGTCCCCTACGTAAACCGAGTACATGATAGACTTTGGGATTACTTTGGCTAAGGAATTAATTTTAGCGATGAACAGGGCAGTGCTTAGAATACATCCCTGAGGTACACCGTTCTCTTGAGTGAAGTTCTTCGAGAGGGTTGAACCGAGGCGGACATGAAATGTGGTGCAACGTTCAACAAGAAATCTTTCAAGCAGTTAAACATTCTGCCGCGGATACCGAGATCTGCTAGGTTGCGGAGAATCCCAGTCCTCCAGGTGGTGTCGTAAGCTTTTTTCAAATCAAAGAAAACCGCCAGACAGTGTTTTCTATGTATGAATGCTTCTCGGACAGCGTTTTCAAGCCGAACAGGATGGTCCGCCGTTGAACAAGCTTTTCTGTAACTGCACTGGTAGAAGTCCAGCATTTCGCGAGATTCAAGGACAAACATTAACCTAATATTCTCTATGCTTTCGATGGACTTGGCAAGGCAGTTGGTAAGCGCTATTGGCCTGTAACTAGTAGGAGAGGTAGGGAGTTTTCCAGATTTCAGGAATGGAACGATGACTGCCTTTTTCCAAGCCTCGGGCATTTTCCCCGACACCCAGATTTTGTTAAAAAATTTCAGGAGTGCTTCTATCGCAGATTCTGCGAAATGTGCTAACATTTGATAATGTATCCTGTCAGTGCCTGGTGCAGTCTGTTTCCCGTTAGTTAATACTCTATGAAGTTCATGAGCTGTAATCAAACTATTGTAGGGTTCGTTAGTGTAATCACCCGTTGGAAGTCTGTTTTTCTGCTGTGTTTTTGTACTATAAGAAAGAGTTAGTGTAGTGTATATAGTGAACTAGAAGTGATCCCCAAGTATGTCGGCCTGTTCATGAATATTTGTTTGTGCATCATGAGGTGTCAGGAAAGGAATTGCAAAAGGGGAGCACTTGCCGTCAAATTTGCGAACTTGCTCCCACATGTTTTTTGATGCAGTGGAACTGTTTATGGTATATATATATAACCTTGCCACGAAGCTCTCTTGGTATTACGACGGATATATCGAGCTCTGGTCCTCGCCTTTTTAAAATTTATTAGGTTTTCCTGTGTGGGGTACTGACGGAAAATTCCCCATGCTTTGTCCTATTTCTTTTTTTCTTATCCCTACATTCGAGTGTATACCACACCTTTCTTTTCTTTCGCACCACTCCCGAAGTCTGGGGAATAGCTTGGTGAGCAGCAGCAATGATACATTTGGTGAACATCTCATTTAATTCGTCAACACCGAGGCCGTCCGAAAGTATTTCTTCCAAAGCGGCATTTCGTCGGAAGAGCGCCCAATCGGCCATGGCTGACGTCCAACGCCGGGGTTTGGTTAAGGTGATTGATGATGAGGATGTTAGGCTGATAATGATAGGAAGATGATCACACCCATTAAGGGCTGTTCAGAACATCCCATTTCAAATCGGTAAAAACGCTTGGTGAACAAAAAGATAAATCTAAGCAGCTCATTTTCCCACCGCTTGGAGAGCAGTAAGTGTTAATGCGGCGAGTTGGGCGTGTTGGTACATAGTTTTCTGGAAAGCAGCGCTGAACAGACGAGGACAGAGACGAGGCGACAAGGACGGGCGCTGAACTGACAACAAATTTTATTGAAGGGATTCACATTTATAAGCGTAGTGCAGCTACCGTTCGCGCATGCTCAGGAAAGTCAGCTCTTTTGGTGAAAGGGCGATAGAGGCTGTGCTGACGCAGCCCTCTCCCAGGCTATATATCTGATTTGATTCAGCTATCTCTCTAGTCATACGTACACTGCTCTTTCTGATTATGGAGGTGTCACCGAGTGCAGGAGTACAATCTAGGCCAGTGATACAGTGACTTGCGAGGAAGCCTTCAAAATCTTTTCCCTCGCGTGCATTTTTCACGTTCAAGGCATGCTCTCTTAACCTCTCGTTCACGCATCTCCCAGTTTGGCCAACATACGTCTTTCCACAACTTAACGGAATTTTGTAAACTACACCTTCTGTGCAATCAACATAAGGCCGCCTATGTTTTTTGCCACAGCCACGCTTCTGGGTCGCCTCCGGATTAGTGATCCTGCAAAGCTTGGACAGCTTGTGAGGGGCAGAGAAGACCACTTTCACGTCGTAACGCTGGGCTACCTTTTTCAGATTGTGCGAAAGTGAGTGTATGTAAGGTATAACAGCTACCTTCTGCCTGCGCTGTGCGCGGCTATCGCACGTATGCACCTTGCTGCGCATGTGTTTTAGGCAGCTTTCAGCGACTGAAACCAGGAGGTGGTGCGGGTACCCAGCGCTAAGCAGTCTATCTGCTTGACGATTGAATGCTTGCGACATCAGATGCGGGCAGGATTTGCCGAGAGCGTTCTTGAGGCAAGACATGGCAATAGCTCGTTTAACGAGCTTGGAGTGGGCGGAGTTGAACGCCAGAAGTGGTTTGTTGGCGCGCGGTTCATAGCACCAGCAGACACCATCATCTTTAAAGTGGAACCGGATGTCTAGAAATCTAATTTGGCCATTTACTGGAAGTTCGTGGGTGAGGTCAAGAGGATTCATCACAATACCGAATGAACCCAGTACATTCTTACTGATACGTTGAATCGCCTGCGCGTCACAGTCTAAGACAACTAAAAATCGTCCACGTAACGAAAAACCTTGATAAAATTGCTGTCCATGGGAGAAGCGAGCAGTTGACGATCGAAATGAGCCAGCAGAAGGTCACTGAGAACCGGGGCTATGCAGGACCCGATACATATACCCTGCTTTTGTAGGTGGGGCATCCCTTCAAACTGGATATAGGTTGATTGGAGATAAAACTTTAAAAGTTCTAAAAAACCCCCAACTGTGACCCCCGCAGTATTTTGAAAAGCAATGGAGCCATATTTGTCAATGGAAAGCTCAACGCACTCAAGGATGAGCTTGTGAGGTAAAGAATAAAAGAGATCTTTAATGTCAATGGAGAAAGCCTGGTAGCATTTGTCAGTGTTAGTGCTAAAAAATTCTAAAACCTGGTTGGAATTGTTAACAATAAACGGGTCGTCCACGGGTAAAAGCTTAAGATGGAGCTGTAAAAAACGAGCAACAGAGTGCTGCCATGTACCAGTTTCAGAGACTATGGTTCTCAGTGGCACATCTACCTTATGGGTTTTAGCGCTAAAAAAGACATCTAAAAAATCTTTCTTGCTCTTATCGATCGCCTTGACAAGATCAGATAGATTCAACCGCTCGCAAAGTTTCTTCGCTCTGGACTTGACTTTGCCTAGAGACACCTTTGCATGACCAGAAAACACAGCAGAAATAGCTTCCCTAGATTTGGATATGAACACTGAGCTAGGCAATACAGCGAATCCGCCTTCTTTGTCAGCTAGGAGAAGACGAAGCGAGTGGTCACGTAGGAAACTAATTACACGTCTCACGGGTAGACAGTGCTCGGTACTCTTCCAACGATTAAGGATGTCAACACCTTCTGAGACAAGGCGGGTGCTCGCTTCGGTCGAGGTGAGGCGCGACACCTGACGTACTAAAGACAGTTGTTCTAGCCTTGATTCCTTGGGCGGTACCGCAAACTTAGGGCCGAGAGAAAGGACACGACTGACGTAAGCTGGCAACACGCCCAACTCGCCCAACTCGCCGCATTAACCAAGTTCATTTCTAGTACAAAGGGCTCTTTTTCCTCGTGTGTTCTGTCCGATCCGTGTTCTACTGTTTCAGGCATTGCCGTCTCAGTGTGCCGAGCTCGGGAACTTTCCTTCTGCCTTCGAGCCAAGCGACTACCCGAAGATGTCAGCGCCTTGTTCGGTGGACTTCCGCCTTCTTTCGGTCATGGAATACGCGTTGTTAAGATCCTCCGATCGGAATGGAGACGCCAAGCACGCCTGTACCGCGACCTCCTGAGTGCCCAGGTCTGCAGCATGGGACAAGATTCCTCGAACCACCGTGAGCTGCGGGCGTTCCACAGCCTCGCCGACCAAACAACGGAGTTCCTCTGGCAACAAGTGCTGAGAAGACTGAGGGCCAGGCCTGCTCATGAGCCGCAAGGACCACTATGCAAGGTGCATGTCATAGGTGATGTAACTTTGCCAGCTTACGTCAGTCGTGTCCTTTCTCTCGGCCCTAAGTTTGCGGTACCGCCCAAGGAATCAAGGCTAGAACAACTGTCTTTAGTACGTCAGGTGTCGCGCCTCACCTCGACCGAAGCGAGCACCCGCCTTGTCTCAGAAGGTGTTGACATCCTTAATCGTTGGAAGAGTACCGAGCACTGTCTACCCGTGAGACGTGTAATTAGTTTCCTACGTGACCACTCGCTTCGTCTTCTCCTAGCTGACAAAGAAGGCGGATTCGCTGTATTGCCTAGCTCAGTGTTCATATCCAAATCTAGGGAAGCTATTTCTGCTGTGTTTTCTGGTCATGCAAAGGTGTCTCTAGGCAAAGTCAAGTCCAGAGCGAAGAAACTTTGCGAGCGGTTGAATCTATCTGATCTTGTCAAGGCGATCGATAAGAGCAAGAAAGATTTTTTAGATGTCTTTTTTAGCGCTAAAACCCATAAGGTAGATGTGCCACTGAGAACCATAGTCTCTGAAACTGGTACATGGCAGCACTCTGTTGCTCGTTTTTTACAGCTCCATCTTAAGCTTTTACCCGTGGACGACCCGTTTATTGTTAACAATTCCAACCAGGTTTTAGAATTTTTTAGCACTAACACTGACAAATGCTACCAGGCTTTCTCCATTGACATTAAAGATCTCTTTTATTCTTTACCTCACAAGCTCATCCTTGAGTGCGTTGAGCTTTCCATTGACAAATATGGCTCCATTGCTTTTCAAAATACTGCGGGGGTCACAGTTGGGGGTTTTTTAGAACTTTTAAAGTTTTATCTCCAATCAACCTATATCCAGTTTGAAGGGATGCCCCACCTACAAAAGCAGGGTATATGTATCGGGTCCTGCATAGCCCCGGTTCTCAGTGACCTTCTGCTGGCTCATTTCGATCGTCAACTGCTCGCTTCTCCCATGGACAGCAATTTTATCAAGGTTTTTCGTTACGTGGACGATTTTTTAGTTGTCTTAGACTGTGACGCGCAGGCGATTCAACGTATCAGTAAGAATGTACTGGGTTCATTCGGTATTGTGATGAATCCTCTTGACCTCACCCACGAACTTCCAGTAAATGGCCAAATTAGATTTCTAGACATCCGGTTCCACTTTAAAGATGATGGTGTCTGCTGGTGCTATGAACCGCGCGCCAACAAACCACTTCTGGCGTTCAACTCCGCCCACTCCAAGCTCGTTAAACGAGCTATTGCCATGTCTTGCCTCAAGAACGCTCTCGGCAAATCCTGCCCGCATCTGATGTCGCAAGCATTCAATCGTCAAGCAGATAGACTGCTTAGCGCTGGGTACCCGCACCACCTCCTGGTTTCAGTCGCTGAAAGCTGCCTAAAACACATGCGCAGCAAGGTGCATACGTGCGATAGCCGCGCACAGCGCAGGCAGAAGGTAGCTGTTATACCTTACATACACTCACTTTCGCACAATCTGAAAAAGGTAGCCCAGCGTTACGACGTGAAAGTGGTCTTCTCTGCCCCTCACAAGCTGTCCAAGCTTTGCAGGATCACTAATCCGGAGGCGACCCAGAAGCGTGGCTGTGGCAAAAAACATAGGCGGCCTTATGTTGATTGCACAGAAGGTGTAGTTTACAAAATTCCGTTAAGTTGTGGAAAGACGTATGTTGGCCAAACTGGGAGATGCGTGAACGAGAGGTTAAGAGAGCATGCCTTGAACGTGAAAAATGCACGCGAGGGAAAAGATTTTGAAGGCTTCCTCGCAAGTCACTGTATCACTGGCCTAGATTGTACTCCTGCACTCGGTGACACCTCCATAATCAGAAAGAGCAGTGTACGTATGACTAGAGAGATAGCTGAATCAAATCAGATATATAGCCTGGGAGAGGGCTGCGTCAGCACAGCCTCTATCGCCCTTTCACCAAAAGAGCTGACTTTCCTGAGCATGCGCGAACGGTAGCTGCACTACGCTTATAAATGTGAATCCCTTCAATAAAATTTGTTGTCAGTTCAGCGCCCATCCTTGTCGCCTCGTCTCTGTCCTCGTCTGTTCAGCGCTGCTTTCCAGAAAAGCAGTAAGTGTGTTTGCCCGTGTTCAGGAGGCAGACGTTGTTGCACAGAATAAAATCTTCTAGAATTCGGCCTCTGACATCCGTTTGTTCCCTTCCCGAAAAGAAGAGTGAGCATTAAAATCACCAGCTGAAAGATACGGCTCCGGTAGTTTTATTAAAAGTGTTTCTGAGTCTTTAAGTGCAACTTTTAGGTGTGGATGGAGATATATAGAACATATTGTAATAGTTTTAAAATGTAGGACGGTGACAGCAACTGCGTCACATGAGGTTTTTAGGTCAATATTCCGAGTTGCAATACCCCTCTGGACCACAATGGCGGTGCCTCCAGATAGTCTGCTTCTGCTTGAGTTCTCTCGGTCGCAGCAAAAGACTTGGTACTGCTTAAGAATATTTTTTTTTTCCTGTAGTCCTGGGTTAGTCTCCTGGAGACTGAGTGCTACCAGAGAAAATGAAGTCAAAATATTTGTGACGTCAGTGCAGTTGTTTAAAAGTCCACAACCGTTCCAGTGAACTATAAATGCCATCTTTGTAGACTAGTTGGGGATAAAGTTTAAAAACTAGGTTGGTGGGTCTTTTCAAATCAAATCGAATAAATTTATTCAAACATCCTGAGATGCTTAGGGGCACGGAAAAAAGGTGGCTTGACGAGGTCCGTGCTCCTTACAAGGCATACAGTGGGAAACGCGGAATGTTTGAAATACAGGCAGTGAATTAGCAGAAAACGCGGCTGCCCACAATGCAGAAAGGCGTTCACGATGAAAAAAAAACGAAAAATGCAGATAACAAAAGGCAAACAAACTTGAGGTTTCAGGAACATGACAAGTGTAGTGTACTGAAGTGGCTAAGAATAAAAAATGCGCGGCGAGAAAGTGAAGTGACGAAAAAACGAGAACGAAATAACACACATCGCTGTAACTGTGCTTATTTCAGAAACAAAAGAAAGAAACTCACTATATTGCCACGTACATTTCTTAGGTTAGAGAAACATATACTGCGTTGATCCCTGAACGATTTGTTGAAGACATCTCGGTTATCTCCGCCGGACAGTTCGTTCAGGATAGCTGGCGGACGATATTTCAACATTTGTTTCCCGTAATTTGTGCGGCATACATCAACTTTCCACTTTTCTCTATTCCGTGTACAATACACAGGATAGTTCATAGCAAATGCAGCTAGCACTGCTTACGAATTGTCGTGTTTAATTATTTCCGACTTGTGATGACAGATTAGCCTGTAGGAATAGAAAGACTCCATACCAATTATGTTAACTTTCTTAAACAATTCGGCTGTGTGAATAACGAGGGACCTTTGCAATAATGCGGATAACACGTTTCTGTAAACGCAACAGTTTATTATTATTATCAAGCGTTGTGGTTCCCCAGACAAGCGCGCCATAATTCATTACCAAGGAAAACAGGGAATTGCATAATAATACGTTAACTGAGATGGGAAAAGATGAGCAGCAGCGACGCAAATAGCCAGTCGTGTGTGAGAGCTTCCCGGAGAGGTAGGTAATGTAGTCGTCCCACGACATATTTTCAGAGAATATGACCCCTAGTGTTTTAAAATGGCGAACCACTTCAATTGTAGTGTTGTTTATTGCAAGGGATGGAATACAAACACCTTTTTGACGTGGATGAACGATCACTGCTTTGGTCTTTGCAACGTTGATCTTTAAGTCATTCTCCGTTGCCCAAGTATTTATATGTCCGAGTGTCCTGTTTGCTCGATCGGCTAAATTGATGCTCGATTGTCCAGAAAAAAACACAAGTGTCGCCGGCGCATATAATATAGTCAGCAGATTTGTCAATATTAACAATATCATTGGCGTAAATTAAAAACAGGAAGGGCCCTAAAATACTCCCCTGAGGGACACCCGGAACTACTGGATCAATAGCTGAGCATTGTCTCTGAATATCGACAAATTTTGTGCGATGCTGTAAGTAAGAAGATATGAATTAAAGAAAGAACTTTGCCCCAAAAGCCGTAGTGTTTCATCTTCTGAAGCAGGATGCGGTGATTGATGAGATCATAGGCTTTCGTGAAATCTAAAAAGATGCCTAACACGATATTTTTATTTCAAAATTCTGTAATATCAGCTCCTTTTTGAGCAAGCAAAGCTAACTCGATTGATTTTTTTTTTGGAAGCCGTACTTAGCAGGGACCAGCTATAGGGACTTTATCCCTTTTTTTACGCTCGAGAGAGCTTTGCCGCAGCTGCAGCGAGGGCGATGGAGGAGTTGTGTCCATCACCTCACGAGAGGTGCTGGAGGACCGCGGAGAAGCCGCGGGTGTGTGCGTTTCAGACCCCCCACGATGGGGGGAAGTCCTGCGGGATGCCGACCCGTGGACTGGCGCTCCCTGCTTTGGAGGTGGCAGAGCAGCCGTCGCTGTCCCTGCCTGAGGCTTGGATGGCCCTGCCTGACTCTCGGTCAAAGTGACCTGGGCAGATGCCCGAGTGCTGTGTGGTGCACCGCCCCTGCGCACCAGATCAGCGAAACTTGTTCTGGCAGTCAAGGAGAATGAGCCTTGTGAGGCTGCATATCGCCTCCGTGCTTCCTTGAAAGGTGTACTTTCTTTGGTTTTGATGGCTATGATTTCTTTTTCTTTCTTCCAGGATGGACACGCCCCGGAATATGCCGGGTGGTCCATCTGGCAGTTCGCACAAGGTGTACCATCACAGTTATCTGATTTGTGATCTTTTCAAGCGCATTTCGCGCACGTTTCATTGCCGCGACAGCTGAACGAACCATGACCGTATTTCTGGCATCTGAAGCATCTCCGGGGGTTTGCATGTATGGGCGTACATTTAGTTTCAAGTACCCCACTCCTATTTGTTCTGGCAATGTGCTGGATTTGAAAGTCAGGACAATATGTTTGGTCAGGATTTCCTTCTTATATTATGGATCTTGATTCTATGTACTTTGATTGCTTCATGCTCAGCAAGCCTTTCCTGCATTTATGCTTCTGTTAAATGAAGGAGATCACTCTCAGAGATGACTCCACGGATTGTGTTGAGGGATCTGCGAGCTGTGATGGAAACAGGCATTGCCCCCATGGTCACAATGTATGGAAGTTTGCAATGCTGTACATTCTTTTGCAGTTCAAATAACAGATCACCGCTGGCCAGTTTGGTTACTTTGTAG
Source organism: Amblyomma americanum (assembly GCF_052857255.1). Lineage (NCBI taxonomy): Eukaryota > Metazoa > Arthropoda > Arachnida > Ixodida > Ixodidae > Amblyomma > Amblyomma americanum. The sequence goes on along the minus strand of NC_135498.1, from coordinate 227,742,944 downwards.
CCTGAGCTCAAGGCGGCTGTCAAGGACTTAGATAGCATGAAGGGGGACAAAATTCTTGCTGGTGTGTATTCAACTTCGCTGTGCACCATAAGGTACTTTGGAAAGCTTACCTTCTTTTTCTGAGAGAAGCCAGTTGCCTCGTTCCACTCTCTTTCGTGAGGGCGATCGTTTGGAGGGAAAGGAGAAGCCTTGAAAAAATGTGTTGTTCGGCTGTGGTGCCAGCCACCCACCAAGGAGCCCAACGAGGGGACGGGACAGGAACTTGCTCGCAAGCCCTGCCCACGCCAGCTGTACACCTGAACTATAACCAAATATGACGCAACTCAGGATGGTTGACCACATAAGGTTAACCCTCGCCGCCAGGAAAAAAAAAGGAAAAAAATAAGAAGCGCGTAGGAGACACGAGAGTTGTGAGAAAGGAATAGGAAATTTAGCGAAAGATGAAGGGGAGGACAGGAAAAGGCGACTGCCGATTTCCCTCGGTCGGGTCAAGCCGGAGGTGCCGTCTGCAAGACGCTGTGGTCAAAGTGGTGTTTTGCCTCCGCCGAGGGGCCATAAAGGTCCAAACACTCGGCATCGGCTCAACCACCAGTATCCCCTTTTCCACGGACGAGGCAATGCTACGCACGGCTAGGCGCAGGTCCTAGGGTCCGTGGTGATGCACTGTTCACCATGATCCCCCTGCGGGGATATGGAACCCGTGCTGCCTCCACTCACCAAACTCTGCACGCTGCAGACGCCCCCCTGCGGGGAAAATAAGATTTGAGTAGTGGCTCCCTCGCACGATTTCATTTCATTGATCTGCTTCAGATGAGCTTCCGCGTCAACAGCACTCTCAACATGATATGCGAATTTTTTGTGCACCTTGCTGTCCGCGTTCTCTGTATATGATGGCCGCTCATCGATCAGAATAGTCTTCCAAGCAAGCAAGTTCCTCTGCATTAGACGGCGAGTTTAAAATATCCCGTATCTTTTGTCTGTTTCCTCATCGCGAAAATAGTCAAAATGCCGCTGCGTTGTCCGTAATGTTGCAGGCTCCAGACGATCAAGATTAGAATCCATGTGCAGCGCAGCTGTCCAGTTAATTCTGACTGCACTGGTAAGCTCTCGGAATCCTTCAGGTTCTCTTCCGGCGCAATTATGTCGCTACATCCAGGGCAACGCGATTCATTCGAGGCTTTCTCTTCGGTGTAGTGCGTTTCGTCTTTGAAATATGTGTCGACAGTGAAGGAAACAGCCTTGGGAGAGCACCTGCTACGAACATTAATTTCTTTCTTTCCAAAAGCACTTCCATACCTTGAGCCACATGATTTGACTTGATGGGGCTTAATGTCTTGAAGTGACTCAGGGTATTAAAAACGCCGTAGTGGAAGACTCCGAATAATTTGGACCGCCTGGGTTTCTTTAATAGCCGCCTACATCGCGCAGCTGGCCTTTCGCCTCCATTGAAATGCGACCACCGCAGATGGGATCGAACCCGAAACTTTTAGGTAAACGACAGAGCTTGAACTACATGACGATAGTGCCTTAGCAGGCCTTCAAAATGCAGATCACAAGATGCATTTCGAATTATCGATCTTTCATGCAAGCGCATGCTCCCGTCTTTTAAACCCGAAGGGGTTTTTCGACGGTCCAAAGAAATGACGACCCTCCGTGTCATCTTTGCGATAGGCGGTGTTGCACCCCGATGCAAAGCACGTCGGCATGGAAAGGCCTGATGTCCCAAATTATAACAAAAAATGGCTGCGGTTAAGCTCTGGTTAAACCTGGAGTGACGCGTTAGCTACAGCTGGCCGAGTGGAACTCGCTCAGTCGAATTGCAGTCTTTCGCCGCTGCGTTTCGCTGGACGCTCCTTCTTCATCTTCGTCCCTGGACGTGGATTTGCTCTCTCCCCCTCTCCACTTCTTCCCGACTCGGTTTCGCTCTTTTAGGTTTTGCCGGCGCGCAGCGCCACCGGCACCTGCCACAGTGGCCACGGCGCCGCCACGCTGAAGGCTCGAATGCTAGCGTAATGTAGGCGCGCGGCGCGCACACCAGCTGCGTGCTCTGACGTCACTCCACGCATGCGCGCAACTGACGAGGCGGGCGGCGTCTGCTCCGCCGTCGGCGCAGCGGCGAGGCGCGCACAACAGCTGCGGGCTATGACGTCACTCCGCGCATGCGCACAGTTGGCGGAACGGTGGTGCCGCGGCTCTGCGCGCCGCCCCGCTGACCTCGCGAAGTGGCTGGCGTAGTGTAGCTATCGCCGCAAAAATGAAACCGAGAAGCAGACGACGCGTGGCGGCGTTCGCGAGCGCACGAGCCAGCGGCCAGCGGAGGGGAGCGGGCGAGAGAGGGCGCCAGTGCGCATGCGCACTGGCCTTGCGTATTGCTGAAAGTTTTTGGTGTAGGATTTTTGGCGGGCGTTTACGTTGCGTAGTGCCGAAGGTTTTTGTGTAGGAATTTTGGTGGGCTTTTACGTTGTGTAGTGCCGAAGGTTTTTTGTGTAGTAATTTTGGCGGGCTTTTACGTTGCGCAGTGCCGAAGGTTTTTGTGCAGGAGTTTTAGCGGGCTCTTACGTTGACTAGTGCCGAAGGTTTCTTCTCTAGGAATTTTGGCGGGCTTTTACGTTGCGTAGTGCCGAAGTTTTGTGTAATATTCTTGGCGGGTTTTTACGCATAGGAATTTTGGCGGGCTTTCACAAGGCGTAGTCGGCCGGACGATGGGTCGGCAAGCTAGGAAAGTCAAGGAGGACAAGGACGGGGAGTTAGTACAGTGCCAGGAGTGCGACCGTTGGTGTTACTTAGATGAGACAGGGTTCGGGAGCTTAGCCGAGGCGGATGAGGCTAGCTTGGTGTGTAAGATGTGCAAGCGGTTTGGGGACGCCGTTCATGCGTTAAAAGGGGAATGGGAAGCTGGGTTTAATGCACTTAATGCGGACCGGCAGGTCGAACGAGAGGCACGGATTAAGCTGGAAGCTCAGGTCGCCGATTTGATTAAAAAGGAGGAGAATAATGCCGCCTTGTTGAAGCGAATGGTGGGCGAGATTAAAGAAGAGCGGGAAAAGCGGACCCAGCTAGAAAAACAGGTTGAAGCGCTCAGGTCGCGGCCGGCTGGGCACCCCAGTTAGGAGAAGGGTCAGGTGGGGGACGAGGCTCGTCGATCGTACAGTGCTGTAGTGCAGCGAGCATTGAGTGAGAAAAATGAGAACGAAATGAAAAAGGTTAAAGCGGGCATGGAAACTCGCGACAAAAGCGTACAGCGGCAGGAGAGTCAGCTAGAGCGATCCGGAGGCCAACAGATGGAATTAGGAAGCGAACGTTTGGGGCGCAGGAGAGTTCTGGTGGTCGGGGACTCGAATGTAGCGAGGGTTGAGGGAGGCGTTCTGACGGCAGTGAAGGCAGACAGGCGGGTGCAGGTGGAGGCTCAGTCGGGAAAGTGCATGGTGGATGCAATGGCCAGAGCCCGGGAGGTGGTGGTGGGCAGCATGGATGGCGAACACCTTGTGGTCATCCATGCTGGTCTCAATGATGTACTGCAGGGGAGGAGCCAGAATCTTGAGACGCAGTTGGAGGTGGGGATGCGTAGGCTTAAAGAGGCCTCTGAGAGTGTGCATGTGACCATATGCACAATCCCAGAGGTCCAGAGGCAGGCTCGCGAAATGGAAAGGAGGGTCGTGGAGACTAATCGGGTAATTAGGCTATTGAGTCGACGACTAAGATACGAGGTGATGGAGGTCAACAGGGAAGTGTACGAGGTTAGGCCCCACCCTTTTGCACAGGATGGCATCCATTACGGTGGTGCCACTGGCAAGAAGGTGGGTAGTAGGATAGGTCGCCAGGCAACAGCTTTTTTGGGGGGACCCAGAGCTCTGAAGGAACCAGTGTAGAGAAGGAAGAATTAAGATCAAACGGACAATGGAACCATAGGGGAAGAAAGAGACGCAAGCGCCAGGGCCAAGTTAATTCAGATATAGGTTTCATTAACATGCAAGGTGGCAGGAATAGACTGACATGGGAGGAAATAGAAGAACAGTTAAGACAGGAGGAATTAATGGTATATGGTTTAGCGGAAACACATTTTAGAGACATGGAGCAACCACCCTGTAACCCAGACTACGCATGGGAATATTGCAATAGAACAGAGGGCAGCAGAAAGGGAGGTGGAATTGGGGCATTCATTCATAAAAGTATGAATTTTCAAAGGGTTAGACTGGGATGCAGGGAACATTTATGGCTAAAAGGAACAGTGGCAGGCAAGCAAACACTCCTTGGCTTTGTATACCTGTGGACAGGGATTAATGCCAAAGAGGAAAATAGGAAAATGTTAGAATGTATTGCAAGCGACATTGATGAGCTAGGAGGACAGGGCGAGATAATTATATTAGGCGACATGAATGCACACATAGAAGACCTGGATGGGTACACGGATTCGACAGGAAGCATGCTGCAGGACATGTGTGACAGGCATGATTTAGTTGTATGCAACAGCACCGAGAAGTGTGAAGGGCTCATAACATGGGAGGCGGGGAGTCTGCACTCGACGATAGATTATGCACTAATGTCACAGAGGATGTATAACAGATTAGGGGTAATGAGCATAGATGAAGATGGTTCCAGAAGTCTAGGTAGTGACCACAAGCGTATCAAGTTGAGCTTCAGAAGAAAAAGCAATGTAGGACTGAATCAAGATAAACAATAAGGGGGAAATTTTTACTCAGAAAAGCAATTGGAAGTAGCAGCCAAACAAATCGAGAAAGTAATTTTTGAGGATAGTGAAAGAGAATGGACTTATACCAAATTAACTCGATTACTGGAGCTAGAGCTAGCTAAGGTGCGAGTAAAGCTAAAAGGGAAAAGATGCAAACCCAAGAGTTGGTGGGATGAGGAGGTCAAGAGGGCAATAGAAAAGCGCAAGGAAGCATCCAGGGAACACAGATATTCCAAGAAGAGGGGGGAACCAAAACCCGAAGTAGACAGAAAATGGGATACCTTCATAAAGTGTAGAAGGGACGCATCCTATTTGATTAATGAGAAAATTAGAAGAAAGGGTGCCCAATGGATGTCAAAAGTAAATAAAAAGGATAGAAAAGCAGCCCAAAAATTCTGGAAACATCTAAATGCAATGAGTAATAAAACTAGGCTAGAACAAAGGTTTATTGTTACAGATGAGGGTATTCGACTAGAAGGGGATGAAGCAATAAAACACATAGGAACAAGGATGACGAAAAAATTTTCAGCAAAGCACGTGGTACATAATTTATCGAAGGAGGATAGACCGGTTACAGCAATAGCTTCACTTGAGCAAGGAGAGTGGGAAAGGGCAGAGAAGAAGGTTCCTAGTGGCACATCAACAGGACCAGATGGTATCCCGATTATGTTGATAAAGAAGCCTAGGACCAAAATCCAAGCAAACATTAATACAGGTAGTGAACAAAATGATAGTGGATGAGAAAGTTCCCGATGAATGGCGATTAAGTAGAATGAACATGATATATAAGGTAAAGGGGGACAAAGCAGACGTAAGTAACTATCGCCCCATAACAGTGACATCTGTGGTTTACAGGGTGGTGATGCAAATTATAAAGGATAGACTGCAGGCTTGGGTGGAGAACGAGGGGGTGTTAGGGGAACTACAGAATGGGTTCCGGAAACAAAGGAGGTTCGAGGACAATCTATTTTCATTGACACAGTGTATAGAAATTGCGGAAAAGGAACATAGGCCCTTATTGCTAGCATTTCTGGATATTAGGGGAGCCTATGACAACGTTACTCAGGAGCATTTGTGGGACATATTGGGCACATTGGTAGTGGAAAATGGAGTAATTAATCTTTTAAAAGATATATATAAAGGTAACAGAGTGCTCATAAAATGGGAAAAAATGTACCAGGGCCTGTAGAGATACAGCGGGGGCTTAGACAAGGATGTCCTCTGTCCCCTTTGTTGTTTATGTTGTACCTGCAAGGTTTGGAGGCCAAGCTAGAGGGGAGCGGACTAGGTTTCAACCTTTCTTTTTTCAAGCAAGGGGAATTGATTAAACAGACATTACCGGGACTAATATATGCGGACGATATAGTGATAATGGCTGACAACAAGGAAGACCTGCAGAAGTTGTTAGACATATGCAGTACGGATGGAGATAGATTAGGCTTCAAGTATAGTAAGGAAAAATCTGCAGTCATGACATTTAATGAAGAGGGCGGCGAGCATAGAATACAAGAGTTCGTGCTAAAAGTAGTGAATGAGTACAAGTATCTTGGGGTGTGGATAAATAACAGTGTTGAGTATCTGACAGAGCATGAAAAATATGTAATGAAAAAAGCTAGTAGGAATGCAGCTGTCATGAAAAATAGGGCACTGTGGAATTACAATAGGTATGAGGTGGTAAGAGGGATCTGGAAAGGGGTGATGGTCCCTAGCCTGACCTTCGGGAATGCGGTCCTGTGTATGAGGCCAGATGTTCAAGCAAGGCTGGAAATTAGGCAACGGGGAGTAGGGAGGTTAGCTTTGGGAGCACATGGCAATACACCAAATCAGGGGGTACAGGGTGATATGGGATGGGCGTCTTTCGAGAGCAGAGAGGCTAGCAGTAAGATAGCATTTGAGGAACGATTGAGAAGGATGGAGGAAAAGCGGTGGGCTAGGAAAGTTTTCAGATACCTGTATATAAAGAATGTTGACACGAAATGGAGAAAGCGAACTAGAAAATTGATAAGCAAATATCTGGACAGCAGTAAGGGGGCAAATCAGCAATTATCGGTTAAGAAAAAGGTTAAAGGAACAGAGAGAGCTTTGTGGAAAACAGGGATCCTGACGAAATCGGCACTAGAAACATACCGGACCTTTAAACAGGAAATTGTCAAAGAAAATATCTATGATAATTGTAGGGGAAGTTCTTTGTTGTTTGAGGCCAGGACTGGAGTTTTGCGGACTAAGACGTATAGAGTCAGGTACCTGGAGATAGACACTTTGTGCATTGCGTGCGGAGAGGAGGGGGAAACAGCTGAACACTTGATACTTTTCTGTAAAGGGCTTCACCCTACAGTGGAAGGCAGCGGGGCTGACTTACCCAAGGCATTGGGGTTTAGGGATAGTGAAGTTAAAGTGGATTTTAAGAGGTTAGAAGTAACCAAGCGAAGGTTATCTGATCGGTGGCTAAAAGCAAGACAGGAGTAAAATTTCACAAGACATGGCTAGGTGGCTTGAGCCACCGCCCGATGTAAAGGGTTCAGCCGTATCCATCCATCCATCCATCCATCCAGAACGCTCAGCGTCAGGCGGCCAGCGGGTTTGCGGCGCTACAGTGTACACTGTAGCGTAGTGTACACTGTAGCGTACACTACAGTGTACAGTACACTGTAGCGGCGCTGCGCGCTCGCCCGCTCGTCTGGTCTTTCCAGCGGAGATCGCCCAGCGAGTGCAAGCAAGTGAGCGTCGTCGAGCACTAACATGGCGGCCTCCAGTGCGAACGTTGGTGCGTCGGCTTCATCGAGCGCGGACGCGGCGCAAGCACGCCTGCAAGCAAGGAAGCCGCGCAAATGTTTTAATGCGCAAGACGATCTTTGCCTTTTGCGGGAAGTGGCTGCGACAAGGCCATTCGGGGACGAGCTCAAGTGGGAGAGCGTCCTCGCGAGCGTTTTCCGGGCGGTAGGCCGAGAGCTAACGCTTCGCGGGATAAAGGATCGAGTAGGGTGGAGGAGATCTTCTCATCGGCTACTGGAGGCGGCAGGATGCGAAGAATCTGAAAAAGTGAGTGTTTTTGTTTGTTCGCTCTGCAGCTCTGGCGCACATGTTTATGTGACGTGCATTTTCTGGCCTATTCAGATCGGGGACCGAAGAGCAGTACTCGGAAAAGGAGCAAATTCTCCAAGACCTTTCGGACTACGCGCGGGCTGTGCAGTACGAGCCGAGGATTACCCCAAGAAGTGCGGGCTGCGCAGTGCGTAAAAAGAAGCCAGCAACGGCTCATGACGCAAGGACGAGTAGGGCAGCACAGCAACCAAATGGTGCGAGTCACTTGGAAGAGGAAGTTGCTGGCGACTGCTCCTATTCGGCCGCGCCAGCTTCGCAAATTTGCATAGATGGTGAGAAAGATGGTAAGTTTTTGTAATGCCTGCATCTGAGTTCGCATTCTTGTGTTTTCCATTTCTACCGGATAACTCTAAAGCCGCATGCACGGCCCGTAAGCCTTTGTACTGGGCTTTCTGCAAGAAGCACGTGTGTGCATACATGAAACACTCGAGTTTTGATGTCGTCTGTGTTCTAGCTTGTTTTCTCTTTCTGTGAGCCTCTCGGGAGTGGTGGGGGGAGGGTTCACCGCATGACTGCATAGAGGTGTATCCCAGGCTGCTGTGTGCCCACTCTTTGCGGACTGAATCAAATGATACTGGATCTGACAGTTGCATGCCAGTGTGCTGAGCTTTTTATTGCACCTAGTGACCAGTGAAGAATCTCTCAGCGCAACTTGTATCCAGAGTTTCCAAAATCTAGCACAACAGAGAGAACAAAGTAGGTTAGAGAAGGAACTGGGGCATCATGAGCTGATTTCGAAGTCGAACTGCTTGGCCCGTACGATATATTAGAGCTGAAATGGGACAAAAATTCATGGTCGGTTTAAAATCCTTGTAGCAGCCTCCATTGCTGGCCAGGCCAAACTTCACATGAAGGAGCGCTTGTAAAATCTAGTTAGACACCTTATTTCTCAGGCCCGTTTTAGTGACCGAGACCTAGCTGAATACTCTTTCGACGGTGGCGTTTCATAAGTGAATGACAACAAAGAGTGCCAGCTCAGACATCAATGGGAACGTGAGCTCGCCCGGCAACATTTTTTATATTTCTGACGCTTACCCAGAATTAATTTTGAACCCGGTAGGCTATGCCATATCGTTGAATTTCATTTACAGCTGGCAAACTCAGACTCTATTGCATAAATTGAATTTGTAGTTATAAAAGCACTGAGTGAGTGCTGGATAAAATTCGCTGAGTACTTTGCGTTTTTTGGTTCAGGATCCTAGGTGCAGGTCGCTCTGAAGCTTTAGGCTAGCAGGTAACCTCTTTAGTGCAGTTTTAATGCACACAAAAATAATGTTGTGGTGTCTATCCAACAGAAAATGTTTGTTAGAGAAGCTGAGAGAAGACGTTTCGAGGCTGTTAAAACAATTGCCATGCACTGAAATGTAATATCTATGTGCTGCTCCCATTTCGCTTTGTTGTCCTGTGTAAGTGCAGGTATTAAAATTCTTGCGATTAACTTTTTCACAAAAGAGATGAATTTCTCCTTTAGCCTGACAGGGGCCAGGGCCTCGCATTGAAGGAGCTTGTTCATTCGCTCAAATTTACTGATGTAGAACAAAAAGTCAATTTTGCTCATCAGTGTACATTCCGCTTAATATGCACTCTTGCTGCCTTGCAGCATTTTGTACTTTTCATTGCTTCAGAGCGGGCTTTCAGTGCAGCACACTGATTCATGATTCAATGCAAGGCAGGTGCAATGCTGATCCATCGTGTTACACAGAGGCTGGTAGGTGTCTGTGCAACAAGATGGCAATCACAAGATGTGCCACCATCACCTCGGGGTATGTACCGAATGATAATGAGAGACATTTCCCCCTTCTCTTGCCCTTTTGGAGAATGTGTTATCCATTTGAACGTTTTGCACACATAAATTGTTGCCTTAGAATAGCAGGCAAGGCAGTCAGTGTGGAGGTAGCCTGATGATCACCATTGATTGCCTGATGACAGACTAGCTCTAGGGAATGATACACACACTTTAGAAGCCCGCATGTTCTACCATCATTTTTGTCTACAGGCTGTTGGGCTGCCCACGCAGGGCACTTGTCCAGTCTATCCTGAGGTCCACACAAAATTTCGTGTCGTTTGCAATCGGCTAACAGGGCTCCAACGGAGAAAACAGCCTCTCCGCAGATGCCTCGAACACTGGCACAAAGTAGAGACAGGATATACAAAAACATTCACAATATTTATTACAGAACAAATCATATTGACATGGGCGCAGCAAAAAATGTAATCCAAAACTAGCCACATAGACAAATGGAAACTTTCAATGCCAACTCGGACGAACAGTAGCCCAATCTGGCAACCCTCCTTGTACGATTTTGCCTCTTTTTCTCATTCATTATAAACAGGAACTCCTGCAGCGCAGATGTTCCTCAGAATTTATGATGAGGAGCTTGTGCTGGAACCGTCTGCAGCTACCAGTGACACTGAGCGGGACTACACAGAGCAGACGGATGGTGGCCAGCAGCAGCAGCAGAGCCAAGTCATTTCAGAGCAACAGCGTCCTCCCTCAGCACCTCCGTCTGTCGACCAGCGCCAGCCTGCAGCTAGGCAACAGATTCTGCCGGCCATGGCTAAAGGCAAGTCTTTTAGGAATGTGTATTTACCACATGTTTATTTACACACAAAGCGGAATGGTGTTCAGGAGAGCATTATAAGTGTACACGGGTAAATGTTGACATGAGTAGGGTTTGGGCAGCTTTGTCCGTTGATTTGTGGAAGTCGAACTAGAGCCGTCTTCATTTAACCCTACAGTACAAATTATCGTTCATGGCTATATGGAAACTATGAGTATGTATTGACACTCATTCCTGACACCTTTAAAACATATGCATAAAAACCACAAATATTAACAGTAAGAACCTCGCCTGAGTAGGAAGACAGAATGCAGAAATCAAAACACATTTTGCCATGGCGCAGCAGTTCATGACCCAAGTGTTTTTTTATCACATGAATGCTTAACAGAATTGCAAACATTCCCATCTCTTTCATGAATAGATCTAGAAATGTCGAATAAATGCACAGGAACAAAATTTGTTTATCAAGGTATGTCAGGCACGAAAACACTAACCTAAAAGGTAGGTGTCACACAAATACATGTTTGCAAACCATACAATACTTAATCAGTTGAATATGAACTTTATCACAGGATCTGTGCTTGTCCTACGGCATTATAATACTACACAGCAGCCGTACAGTGCATGAACTCAATTGAACTGACGGCCGAAATTGCCTTGTTTGTCTACCTTTGCAGGAATTCGAGGACTACAAAGCATGGGCCTCCAGCTTCTGACAATGAGGGAGACTCATGAATATGAACTTCGAAACAAGGAGCTGGAAATTGAAAGGAGGAAAGTGGAGAACGAGGAGCGCCGCCTTGCTTTAGAGGAACGCAAGCTGGAGCTCGAAGAAAAAAAAACTCCAATTGGAAGCATCCTCCCGGGAAGAAAACCAACAGAAATTCATTGAGCATCTACAAAAAATGTTTGATGATCACGACAAAAAACTGCTCAGTATACTGAATGCACAACAGCGATAACATCTTTAAGTAACATGGTAGATTGGGCCAGTTGGTTGCTATTCATAATGCAGACAAATTCGCAGCATAAATAAGACGCACACGGAAGACAAGAAACACACAAGACAGGACTGTGCTGTAGCTGCAGACAGGACTGTGCAGCACAGTCCTGTCTTGTGTGTTCCTTGTCTTCTGTGTGCGTCTTATTTATGCTGCGAATTTGTCTGCATTATCGATAATATAAATTACGAAATGTCATTTTGATTCATCATTACCTTTTTACAGTCATGAAATAAACTTCGCTTTCGCAGCTGCGTGGTTTTATGAAGCACTATCGAGGGGCAAGGTAATCCTCTAGAGGTGGTGGCTCAAGGCAAAAATACTGAGAAACTTGGGCGCTGTACAAGCATGTATGGCAGTTCGCAAGAAGTGCACTTGCTTTGTATATGCGTGGCAGGTTCTGGAGGTAAAGCTTCTGATTTTTTTTGAGTCTACAAAGGCAAAAAGTCTCGCAATTTTACCGAAGCCCCATTCCACTGCCTGCCTCACGCTGCTCATAGCTTTGTTGAATGCTTGCTGCTCAGGGGTCAAGGAACCACTGCCATAGGGCTTCAGCAGAAGGGGCCGCAAAGGGTAGGCAGGGTCCCCGTAGATGACGTAGTTGCGCCCCTGAACAAGCTTTTCGAACTTTGCATATGCTTGGCTGTTTCCGAAGTTACCTGGAAGAAGGAAAATAAATTGTATAATGAGACGACATTCAACCTTGCCTGTTTCCAAGCACCAGGCATAGTGAAGAAAGAATGATAAACAACGCTTTGTTGTGGCGGCTGTGCTTGCCAGTTACTTACCAGTATCATGTTTGCTTCCGGGATACGATCCGTCTAACTGAGATAATCCCATTTGGGCACATTACTGACTGGTATTTCAGGGCGTGGACGCGTTTGTGGCCGCTAAAATAAACTTTTTGGTTTCTAGATGGTCGGCATATCGGTCGCGCCGTGCCGTTTATGAACGCCCAGCAGTTTTTAAGCGGGGCTCCTTTTTTGTGAACTGCCTGAAAAAAAGAACGAAAATGTGAGAAATATTGACTCGCAAAACTCTAATCCTATTTACGGCTTACCTGAGAGAACGTTTCCAGCGAGTCCAGGTTCAGCCAGGCATGGTTGTTTAGGTCATCCAAATGAAAAAAACGCGTTTCAATGTGCCCGAGAACTATGTTGGTCACAGACGATAGGGTAGAGCTGTGTCGCCTGAAAAGGTCTTCCAGATCGCAGAGCCGGTTCGGGTACGCAAGCCGTCGCAGGGTTATGCACAGGGCCTCGTCCCCGGGAACTGCCACCCTCTGTGGAGTTACCACCGCTTCAGGTATTTGTAAGGCCCTCTGCAGCCTGTGCAAGTCATGCTTCTCGAATCGAAAATGCGTCCTGAACACACCACTGTCGATGTCGTCAATGTTAAGAAGCCCGCGCACAGACAGTGGGTCACGTCGCGTCTCACCAAAGACTTCAAGACATAGCAAGTCTTCTACCTCTGACCACTTTAGCTGTGACAAGAGTAGCGGGTCTTGGAGTATGCTCTTCGGCATCTCTAGACCTTACCACATTGCTGTGGCGGAGGCAAAATGCGGTCGTGACTCGCGAACTCGTGCTAATCTACACACAGCGCACCAAAAAAGTTAAAACAGCTTGTGGCGTGGGGCTTCGGCTTGACTTGACCGTCACAGTGCCAAGCATTTTTTTTTCTAACACGACATACTTTAAATTAGATTGTAAGGTCCACAAATGTTTAAATATATATTATAAACACAAATAACGCCTTTATTTAGCAATTTTAGTACAGTAACAGCAAGCGCGATTCATATTCGTTTCAGCGTAACTCTGATTTTCACCAATAGGTGGGGCTGCGCAGCGCTCCGCTGCTACTCCGCTGTACTACGCTCATTCGGGCGTTTTAGACGCTGCGCAAAAACTCTTTACTCGCGCTACGCTCCGCTGGTGCTCCTCTGGGGAACTACCAGCGGAGCGGAACGCAAATACGCTCAGCTAAAAGTGTGTCGTGCGGCGGCGGAGCAAGGGTCGTTTTTGCGATGACTGCTCCGCTGCCGGCCAGAGGGCGCTTCGTGTAACAGGTGTGCCAAGGTCGGCTGCTCCGCGAGCCGTCTGCTGCGTTGCCGCGGAACGGCGGTACGTTGTATAAACACTGCGTGGTGCATTCTTGAGATATTTGCTGGCTGCTAATGGCACATTTCCATAAGCAGGGGTAGCATTTCAACAATAATGTGTTCTACGGCCGCCGCGGTGGCTGAGTGGTTATGGCGCTCGGCTGCCGGCCCGAAAGACGCGGGCTGGATCCCGGCCGCGGCGGTCGAATTTCAATGGAGGCGAAATTCTAGAGGCCCGTGTACTGTGCGATGTTAGTGCACGTTAAATAATCCCAACTGTTCGAAATTTCGGGAGCCCTCCACTACTGCGTCTCTCATAGCCTGAGTCGCTTTGGGACGTTAAACTCCCTGAACAAATAATGCGTTGTTTCGTGCAGCGCGCAGCAGTAGGAAACCGATAATACCAAGGACAAAAATATTGTTCGGTGCAGGCTTTGCCGGCCGTTAGGCATGAGCTAAACAAAGTACAGGACGCATTCATTGTGTGATAGCTGGATCTCGTTTTTCCGATCCTATGCACACAAGCTGGTAAACTCGTTGTATGGAGGGAGTTCGAAGCCTGCGGCGTGTTGAAACTGACGTCCAAGTCATTTTCATTGTTTTAGAAAGTTCGCGCATTAAGCAAAAACAATGAGTCGTGGTGTCGACATTTATTTATTCAAATCCCAAACATGACGCACCATGCAAAGCAGAGCCTTGGTATGCTGCATACACCACACTCATTTGCACCTCCTCAGCTTAATGTGCTTCAGTCGTTCTCGCTGGGAGCTCCTGTCATTATTCAAAGATTTCGCGTAGAATCAAAACCTGAGGAGCACGTAAAACTTAACAATTCGAAGGGAGACATCAATATCACGGGCAGGACAGCCAACCATTGAAAGGGGAATACCATGTAGAAAGGAAGCAAAATCCGACATACCTGCTGCACTAATCTTTCTGATGCTAAAGAAATGGTGAATGAGTCTTCCAGTGTGGTGATTAACTATGCAAGTTGACCAGATGGGTACAATAGGCCACCGAAATCAAAATGCCGGATAAACTCATTTTGCGTGGGATCTGGTTTGCAGCGACATTGGTAATTGTCAGGCATTCAGCACAAAGGCTGCATCCTGTGCTCTGTAGCGTCTTACGGGCCACATACCCAGCAACGTAGTGAACAAGGCGGCTGGAACTCTTTTCAGCAATGTAGTCCAAATGGTCTCCACGAGGAAGAGAATTCAAAGCAGTTTCTGCCTCACCCAGCCTTCCTTCAACATCCACGTTTGCTTTGTGCCGCTTCACCTTCATCCGTCGCAGTGCCCGGCGCACGTTAGCAGTTTTTCTCCTGGCGACCACATTTCGACACCTTCTTCGAGACAGCTGGTTTTGTATTAATTTGATTTGGTACTTGCAGTGAACGCATGCAATGACTGTACCGTCCTTGACCACAAGCGTGCACCTCTTGTAAATGAAATTTCCGTTGAATGATGGGCACTTACCAGTAGCTGGTTTTACGCCTGCACCAGAGCGCAGATTCAGCTTATTAACGTGCCCGATTAGCGCCTCCGCATCTGCTGGCTTTGAAATATCTCGCTGAAGCAACTTCTTTCCTCTTATATAAGCTTTATCCACGGCAACAGACTCCCCGACCAGCTCTGTAGCCGACAAGTCAATTTTTACAAGCTTTTGCAAAACCAATTTGCTTGTGTCTCCGGTAGCATCCAATTCACACTCAGCGTAGTGAATACAGCTCTCGCAGCGTGGCAAGGCGATTTTTGACCACATATCAGGTATTATCAGGCTTGCATATGGTACATACGCGTTTTTCTCGGCGGAAGCCGCATTGTTCGCCTTCTCGTGACTGTCGCAACCAGGCGTAGCTGTTGGCTGATTTCCTCGTGTGCTTAAACACCGCCTCCGTTTTGCTGCAGGAATTGTCTGCTCACAAATGTTCCTGTCCTTCCTCTTATTTGGCAGCGACTTCGAAACATACTTTGGTGCATCCGGAAAGGTGGTTGGAACAGCATCATCTCTAAGCAGTGGCCGGTCTCGAGGGATCTCCACGACTTCGCCGTTTATAGTTGTTTTAAATGTGCGCTGAACGAAAATTGGTTCGAAATGGCGCTCGCACAACGCTTCCTTGATTCAGCACTCGAGAAGTTGCTTCAGCGGTTCGCTCTTTGGATGCTACGTGACCAAATCTCGCGGCGATCAGGGTCAGTGGGTACACGGAAAAGGGAGCGGGGTTCCTTGCACGAACGGTGACCACTGTTGCATCCCGGCATAAAACATGCGGTGTCCCTTTTGTCTCGTCGTCTCATTGTGCACTCATTACTCGCTTAATACAGCTCTTCAGCACAGGCAGACGTCAACAATACACCGGGAACACACGGCGATGCAACGCGCACAATAACAAAACACAAATCCTTCGCCGCCAGCACGTGAAACGACTCTGCACTCGAGCAGTGCTTCCCGCACTTCTTAGCACTCCTCTTCTAGCAGCGCGCCCTGGCCGCCTGGCGCGCCTGTAATCACTGCGACGGCCTCGCCTCTTCCATTGCTTCCCAGCCCGGACGGCACACTGCCCAAGGTTCTAGAGCACTGTAGCTACGGCATAAGCGTCCATTCACACTTGAGAGTCGCAGAGGTCGCGCGACTGTTTTGGTCGAAATGCGACAGTCGCGAACGGTCGCGTTGGTTGAAAAGCGACAGTCGCGGGCCAGTCGCTCGCTGCTCGATTTTGCAGCCCCGCGACTGCGAGTCGCAAACCGCTGAACCAATCAGCGAGCGAGCCGAGCTTTCGGCAACGACGCCGCTCGCGGGTGCGCCGAACGACGAACTGCTTGGCTGCCGTAGTCGTCGCTAAGCCTAGCCGGTTTCATGTCGATGCCGCAGCTGAAGGCGTTTCGGAACTGACCAGCGCTGTAACCAAGATGCTACTTTCGTCACGGCTTTATTGTGAACCCCGTCTCATGGTAATATAAAAATATGTTCGATTTTCACGACGCCTTCAGCAGCGGAGAAAGCAGACGCCAGGCGGTCGAGCCGCTTTGGGCAACAGCAGCAAAGCGGCTATGAGAAGAAATTTGCTTGTATCCAGCAGCTCGGTATTGACCAACGATCCTCAAGATTGATTCATTTTTAAATTTCGACTTCCCAGAGCATGCTATGAAAGGGAACAAACAACAACTAGCGCATTTTTCTGACGCTAGCGGCCGGCATCCAGGCTGGCTGGCAGGCCGCCCGTACGGCCGCGGTGCACATTGCCGCTACATCCTCCTCTTCGCTCAGGTCGTCGCAGTACATTGCTAATATCGAGGTACCAGAGCACTTTCGAGGGCCTAGCGCGAGCGCAGGAGTCGTGGCCAAAGCAGACGAAACTCTCTTAAGCGCGCGAACGGCGACATTCGCAAGTGTTCTAATTTCAAACGAGATTCGAACGAGAAGGCGACCCGCAGGTCGCCCTTGCAAGTGTGAACATCGGTGTTTTCTAACTGCGGTGTAGTCGCAGGCGACTGCTGGTCGCTCGACCTCTGCGACTCTCAAGTGTGAATGAGCTCTAAGCCGTGGCAAGTGAGCGGCGACGAGGGAGCAAGACTCGACCACAGCGCCACTAGTTCGCGCGACCGCCACTGGGGACACCTCTCCGGGCGGAGCTGTGAAACAGTTTTTTCTAGTAACATTGGCTGCGTTCCAATACTCTAGACGTCTAACAAGACGTCTTGTGTGACGTCTAGGAAGCAGTCTACATGTCTATGTATTGGAACTTGTCTACTGCTCACGCCGCCTCGCGGCATAATAATGTAACTAAAGCTTATGAACAGTTGTACTACTATTTTTCACAAACTGAGCAACAACGATAACTAGAAACGTGTTTTCAACAAGTTTACACATTTCTTCTGCAATGACTTTGCGCGTAAACTGGACTGGTGGATGTGCCTATCGGTCAGTCTACTTGTAGCAGACGGGGCCGCTCTTCGAAGACGACGCTAAAGAGATATGCGATTATTCTTTTATTATTGATGCTAAACTGTACATGCTCCTCGAACGTGCTCGTCCAGACGGTCCTGTAAACATAAAGAATACGAAAGACTAATCGATATGCACGAAATGCGATACGGCTAATATACACTGTAACAGGAAAACACATACGTGACATTAAACCTGCTGTCTGCCGTACGTGGCACTCGGAGACAGCGAGAGACCTAAATACAGCAGCGATCTTTAATCCTGCAAAGACTAAAATCAATTCGCAACATGCCGGTGTATTTGTTCTGAGAGTGTAGAGATAAAAAGGAATGCACGCGAATGAGTTGATGCAACTATAATACAGCAACAGAACACATTTGTTAACCGTCACGCCAGCCGTCTTAACGCCCGTCGAGGAAACCAACGACAGCGACGAGTATTCTCTAAAATCAAGGTGCTAATTAAGATCCGGCATCGTCAGATGCCGGATCACGCAAACAGACCTACAGCGTCCGCTGCTGTAGCAAAGCTCTCAACTGCACGATTTTCTCCTGCGTGATTAACTGCTAGGAATCGCACGTCCACGAATATTAATTAGCCACTAGTTTGCGTACCAAAATAACATAATGGAATGACACATTTTTCGTTTCCTATACTCCGTGTACAGTCCGACGCCCGCAACAGCACGACTCGCTCATCCGCGTACATCAGCTCCGCCATCTTTAGACAGCAAGTTAGCCTGCATCGATGTGGACTTCGGCGAAGCAGTCTTATGAGACTGCTTCGCCGAGAAATGGAACGCGTCCCAAGATGGCGGCTGTCCGGCTAGACGTCTAAGTAGCCGTCTACTTGGGACTATTGGAACGCAGCCATTGCTCCGCAGTGAGCGCGCGGACAATGGGGCTCGTCTATGCGAGTCGCGCTCTCCGCCGCCGCCAGGGGCGCGAAGACCCTACCGTTCGCGCGAAGCGTCAAGGCAGAGACACGAATCCGTCTTTTCCTTTGTGTTTACTTCAGTCCTTCCCCAGTAGTACCCAGCTCCAATCCTCCCTAGAATTCCCCGCCCCAAGCAACATTTGTTTGTGTTGTTTGTCCAGTTTAGATTCTTGAAAAGATTACAATGCAAAGCTTATGAATTTTATAAATTCATTTTTTTATGTTTTTGTTTCATTGTCATTTGAATTCCTTGCTATTATTTGTGTCTATTGTTTGGGCCTTTTTTAACCACCGGTTTAAAAATAAACCGCGTGTCGATGGAATTGCATAACCAGGCCTGGGGTGCGGCCTGATCTCGGTGACCAGAACCGACAACGCGCTCCCTCACCAGAACAGGATTTGGCCACCCTGGTGTAGTACTTGGCCAGAAACCTTCTATGAACAAACCAATTAACCCTCGGCCCTCAGTCCACAGCGGCTGCGGAGCAACTGACCACGGCGGCGGTCAGACCTGTGACGCAGCGGAGGGTGCTAAGAATTTCTGGCTCCGGAGAGGCCGCCATTGGAATCTGAACCTGGCAATGTTTAACGCTAGAACTTTATCTAGTGAGGCTAGCCTAGCAGTGCTGTTCGAGGAACTAGCGGGAATCAAATGGAATGTGATAGCGCTTAGCGAAGTTAGGAGGAGAGGTGAGGCGTATGCAGTACTAAAGGACGGACACATACTGTGCTACCGCTGATTAGAGGATAGACGAGAATTAGGTGTGGGATTCCTCATTGATCAGGATATAACTGGCAACGTAGAGGAGTTCTGTAGTATTAACGAGAGAGTAGCAGCTATAGTATTTAGGCTGAATAGGAGGTACAAGCTTAAAGTGGGGCAGGCCTACGCGCCCACATCCAGCCATGATGACCAAGCAGACCGTTGAAAGTTTCTATGAGGACGTAGAATCGGCAATGAATAAAGTAAAATCACAGTACACTGTAGGGATGGGCGACTTCAATGCGAAGGAGGGCAAGAAGCCGGCTGACGACCACGCGGTAGGTGACTATGGGATAAGTTTTAGAAATAGCAGGGGAGAGTTATTAGTCGAATTCGCAGATAGAAATAATTTACGGATCATGAATACCTTCTTCCGCAAACGAGAAAACAGGAAGTGGACCTGCAAGAGCCCCAATAGTGAGACTAAAAATGAAACCGACTTCATACTATGCGCTCAACCTGCCATGGTTCAGGATGTGGCCGTCCTCGGAAAGGTGCGTTGTAGCGACCACAGAATGGTAAGGTCTTGAATTAGCTTAGGCTTGAAGAAGGAACGGAAGAAGCTAGTGAAGAGGAAGACCATTAACGAGTTAGCCGTAAGAGGGAAAGCACAGGAGTTTAGGATAGCGCTGCAAAACAGATATTCGGCTTTAACTGAAGAAGACGATCTTGATGTTCATACAATGAACGATAATCTGACAGCCATCATTACGGAGTGTGCAGTAGAAGTAGGAGGTAGGACAGTTCAACAGGATACCGGAAAGCTATCTCAGGTGAAGAAAGATCTGATTAAGAAGCGCCAAAGCATGAGGGCGTCTAACCCTACCGACAGAATAGAACTGACAGAGCTATCGAAGTTAATAAATGAGAGAGGAAGCCGACATAAGGAAGTTTAATATGGAGAGAATCGAGCATGCTCTAAAGCACAGAGGTGGCCTAAAAGCGGCGAAGAGGAAACTAAGCATAGGTAAAAACCAGATGTATGCGTTAAGAGACAAGCAGGGCAATGTAATTAGCAATATGGATAAGATAGTTAACGTAGCCGAAGAGTTCTACACAGACCTGTACAGTAGCCAACGTAATCAGAACGTTATTGAGAAAGACAGTAGTGCACAGCAATGCGTCATCCCGCCAGTAACGAAATATGAAGCAAAGAAAGCCTTGGAAGCATTGGAAGGAGGAAAAGCAGCCGGGGAGGATCAGGTAACCGTAGAGCTCTTGAAGGATGAGGGGACATCGTGCTAGAAAACTAGCCACCCTGTATACGCAATGCCTTATGACCTCGACTGTACCAGAAGCTTGGAAGAATGCAAACATTATCTTAATTCTTAAGAAGGGAGACACCAAGGACTTGATAAATTACAGACCGACCAGCTTACTATCCGTTGCCTACAAAATATTCACTAAGGTTCACTAAATATTCAAAATATTCACTATATTCGCTAATAGAGTCAGGGCAACCTTAGACTTTAATCAACCAAATGATCAGGCAGGCTTTCGTAAAAGATATTTCACAATAGTTCATATTCACACTATCATTCAGGTGATATAAAAATGTGCAGAATATAACCAACCTCTATAGCTTTCATTGATTACGAGAAAGCATTCGACTCAGTTGAAACCTCAGCAGTCATACAGGTATCGCGTAATCAGGGAGTAGAAGAGCCGTATGTCAAAATACTGGAAGATATATATAGCAACTGCACAGCTACTATAGTCGTCCATAAAGTCAGCAATAAAATTCCAATAAGGAAGGGCGTCAGGCAAGGAGACACGATCTCGCCAATGCTGTTCACCGCATGTTTACAGGAGGTATTTCGAGGCCTGACTTGGGAACAGTTGGGAATAAGAATAAATGGAGAATACCTAAATAATCTGCTATTTGCTGATGACATTGTCTTGCTGAGTCACTCAGGTGGTGAACTGCAAATCATGATCAATGAGTTAGACAGGCAGAGCAGAACGCTGGGTCTAAAAATTAACATGCTGAAAACCAAGGTAATGTTCAACAGTCTACCAAGGGAACAGCAGTTCACAATTGGCAGCGAGAGCCTGGAAGTTGTAAAGGATTACGTCTACATAGGGCAGGTAGTGACAGCAGATCCGGATCATGAGAGGGAGATAACTAGAAGGATAAGAATGGGGCGGAGCGCATAAGGCAGGTTCTTGCAGATCATGAGTGGCAGTTTACCAATTTCCCTCAAGAGGAAAGTGTACAACAGCTGTATCTTACCGGTACTTACCTACGGGGCAGAAACGTGGAGGCTAACGAAAAGGGCTCAGATTAAGTTAATGACCACTCAGCGAGCCATGGAAAGAAAAATGATAGGTGTAACGTTAAGAGACCGGAAGCGGGCAGAGTGGGTGAGGGAACAAACACGGGTTAATGACATCCTAGTCGAAATCAATAGAAAGAATTGGGCTTGGGCAGGGCATCTAATGCCAAGGAAAGATAACCGCTGGTCCTTAAGGGTAAGGGAGTGGATTCCAAGAGAAGTCAAGCGTAGCAGGGGGCGGCAGAAGGTTAGGTAGGCGGATGAGATTAAGAAGTTTGCAGTCAAAGGGTGGATGCAGCTGGCAAAGGACAGGGTTCATTGGAGAGACATGAGAGAGGCCTTTGCCCTGCAGTGGGTAGTCCCTCATGAAGTCAAGCAAATGTTCAGAGATGTGGTGTTGTGCCACTTCAGTTCTTTGTGGAGCTCTCCTCATCAGCCATGTGTGACCAAGGGTCTCAAAAGGTACCAAGCCATTTGCTGCACCGCGTTCGCACGGATTCTGCTCGTACGCCGGCGTGGATGTATAAGACTGGCCTAGCGTTGTCACCATTGTGTTCAACGGGTGGTGTGTGTGGTGACTTAGAACACTACCTCTTGTGCTGTACTTTGTACAACGCGGAACGGGCTGTGTTATTCGGATCCCTCAAGAAGGCAGGAGTTCCTCACAGTTCTCTTCAGGACATTGTTTTCCCGCGCGGGAGCCAGTCGAGTAGAAGGGATGCTTCTCGCCTTCTTCTACTTTACCTGCAGGACACGGATTTGGCCTCCACATGGTGACCTCAGGAGTGTCTATTTGGGTTTTTGCGGACAGTGTTTCTCTGATTTCTATTTAAGTGTCGCTACGGTGGAGCAATTGCCGGCAGCAACTGCAAGGCTAATCCCACCGGTAGTTTACAACCACTCAACTCAACTCAAAACTAGTAAGGCTGATGACGACGATGATGATCACGTGCCTGCTTTGTATTTCAGAGTGGTTTGAATCCGTCCGACCGACTGGCGAGATGCTCTCACGCTATGAACGCCTGAACGCTGTCCTGCGTGCCTGTTTTTTTTTTGTGCAAGAGCGCTTCTGGATCGTTTTCTAGAAGTTGAGATAATTGGTGTACTGTAAAGTAAATTTATTGTCTTATTTTGGCGCCGTTCTGTCGCTGCGTCGTTGCGCCTTCTTAACTAGAATTGACCGTTGCCGAGTCACCAGCTCGAGGTAAGTATTTGCGCCCTTTATGCCAATCTGAATTATCTTTTGAGCAATCCCATAGGAGGCATATGCGTAATGAGCATCACGGAGCGGTGAGCTTATTATTAAAACCTACGCGTTTGATCTCTGTTGTAATGCTTTTCTCCACCACGTTGCAGCACCACGAGCAGGAGCATGGGTTTGCGACGAGACGCAGCACGCTTCAGTTCTCTTCCAGGGCCGGTGAGAAAGAATCACGTGTTCTTAGTTTTTGCTTGTGCATGCACGCATGAAGAAATATGTGTTAGCTAGTGTACAGACGAGCAGGTTTGTCAAGAGCGCTCGCGCTGTGTTCTGCATAGCAAGAAAGAAATTTTAAAGATGTAGTTTTTATAGCGAATATTTGATTTCAAAAGCTCCCTTTGGAATGGCAATAGCACGAGCATTGGGTCTCGAGCATAGCAAATGCGCAAAGATTTCACTAGTCCCGCTGCACAGCACTCTAGACGTCAGCTCACGTTTCTACACGGAGCAGGGGAGGGACAAGCAGAGCAAATGGTGGGTTTCAACTCATGGCTTATTCGAAAGACGGTACTTATATGCGCAGGCGCAATTACTGAACTTGCCTGAGAGCAGCAGAAGTGAGGAAGGAATCCTTCTCCACAGAATGATCTCTCATGTCTTCCATGTTTCTGCTTATCTGCTCATTTGGAGGGTAGAGTGATAGCGCTTGCATATATAAAGCGCTACTTTTGAATGAACCTACGTCCAGCGTTTAACCTGAGTTTTCTTGCGCTGTCGTTTAATTTTTTTATGCACAAAACATAGACACCAGCAGAAGTGACCAATTAGCCCATTTGTGCTTTGATAAATGCGCCGTATTTCAGAGTTTGAGAATCGAGACCCAGTGGTGCTACAGCTTGTACATGGAGCCTGTCTTGCTAAAAAATCGTTCTTACAGCTGGTGAAATACATGATGGTTTCTTTTCATGAATTTTTCACGATTTTGCACAAATTATTTTTGTGCTGTAAAAAAGTGTGGGCCTGCTACCCTTGCGAAACTTTTATTCATGTCCATAGCATTCTAGCCTGTGCCACCTGTATGTATATTTGTAAACTGCGTATATTGTACGAGGAAAATGTAAGTGACCAGACGAAAAAAGGTAATGACATTAAGAAGCAGTGGTTGTCCAGACTCTTGTAGACGTAGGGAGCAAAACTTGCCTGTGAAAGTTGTGTTTTAATGGTCTGTGAAAAATGGTAAATATTAACGGGCATGGCATGTAGTGAGAAGGCAAGGTAACTGATGGCAATTATGGGTAACTGACTCGGTTTCCAAGAAAAGGCAACCATAGCAAGCGGCGGCAAAAAGTTAGGTGGGCGGATGAGATTAGGAAGTTTGCGGGGATATGGTGGCCACAGCTTGCACAGGACTGGGTTAATTGGAGAGTTATGGGAGAGGCCTTTGTCCTGTAGTGGGTGTAGTCAGGCTAATGATGATGAAAAAACGTATTTAAATGTCTGGAGGAAGTGCAGCAGGAGGCATGGTCACCATACCACCTGGTTCATGGTTTGCAGCTTGTGTTCAGAGCAGTGAAGCTTTGTGTGTACAGGATTTTTATACACTGGTATCAAGGAAGTAGCCTGATTTGAGGACAATTGGAGAATGGAAATATTTTTTAGCCGTGACAGCTGAAAACTGTTGCACCTTTCTGCGTACATTTTGCCATTCCAGTGCCGTCCCCAACCCTAGAAACATGCAATCGAATAGGGAGGGTGGCAGCTGTGTGAAACCCCTTTTATGCTACCTGTGGCAGCAAGGCTACCACAACCAAAGGCACTCGTATTCTGTTTCTGTTGATAAGGAAATGTAGAGTGAACGCCATCAAGGTTAGGCTACACAGAACATACACTAAAAACTTTGTGCTCTTCTTTGTGCTACATCTAGGCTACCCCACCCCAGGATTGCATTCGTACAAACTGCACCACGTTTACTTGCCATGCTTAAACGCTGAGCGTTGCCAGTAAACAAGCCTTGGTGCACCCTTTAGTTTTGCTTGCCTTTGGCACATTTGCACAGGATGGTGAGATTTAGATGTAGTGCGGCCGCGTCTCCTATCCATGTAGCCGTGCTCTCCCTTTCATTTGGCGCTTCCTGGTATGCAAGACAATGCTGAAAGCGTTGCGAAGTGTTTAGCGACGTTGACAACCGCGTGTCCTACCTGAAGGCTTTCACTCCCGCATAGATGTGCACAAAGCATCTGTGAGGCATCTGTAAGTCTTCAATGGCAACGGTCACGCGTGTTGCTAAAGTGACACATAGTTTAGGCACAGCCTGCTTGCATGAGGTGGTGGCTGCGGCTTTTAGGGGGCGTTGTATATGTGGTACTTGCCGTAAAAAAGGTGCAATGTTTTCAGGGAATCTCTCTTTGGTCATTTTGTTATCATGATGTGCATTCATAAGTGCATACAATTTTCTGCTATGGTGTCTTATGTACAACTCTGCTTTTTGGTTTGTGCTCGCCTGCGTATGAAATTAGCGCCAGCTTCTAGCAGCGCTGCTGCTGTTCTTGTCGCACTTATTGCAATGCAACTATTTCACTAGCAAGTGTATTTTGCATAAGCTTGTATGACCTGCATTCCAGGCGAAATGAGGAGCAGCGCCGTTAGCTTGCTTTGGTGCAAATGGCCTCAGTGTGTTGCACTGCCACTCTGTTACCGATGCTGCTGGTGCCGAAAAGGCACAGGTTTGAATCGCACCTTTGAGATGGTGTGTGGACTGACCGACGGACGGACAGAAATCGCAGCTGCAGACAGAGAGGTGAAAATGTAGTAGTTAAATGCACTCCTGCACTAAATGTAGGTTAGAAAGCCACCTGCCTAGCGTGGTTGATATAGTAACGTATGCGACATATGGAGGCTCAGGCAGCATGCGATAGAACCACCGCGGTTGCTCAGTGGTTACGGTGCTTGGCTTCTGTCCCAAAAGGCACTGGAGTCGATCTCGGCCGTGGCAGTCGATGGAGGTGAAATTCCAGAGGCCTGTGTAGTGTGCAATGTCAGTTTACGTTAAAGAACCCCAGGCGGTCGAAATTATCTGGAGCCCTCTACAGCGGTGTTCCTTGTACACAGAGTCGCTTTGGAACGTTAAGGTTCATAAAGCCAAACCCAGCATATTTCTATATATTTTCTACTTTTTGTTCAATCAATTTTCATTGAGAAAATGATTACGCTTGTAATATATACGAGTACCTTTACGAGTATCCTTACCCGTCTCCAGAATAAAAGCTTTGTTTATTTGATTCCTGAAGGGTATCATGTTGAGACATTACATGTTGATTATCGGCACGGCTCTAGAATGCTGGGTGCCCTGTGCTATGCAATAAATTCTCCGAAGGCATATTCAGGTCATTTGATGGCGATTTCCAGAGTGAATGCATTCTGCTTGATTTTCAGAAGGCACTCGAAGTTTGCTATGCTGCCTCTATTATGAATGATCCCTTCATGGCTTACCTTCAAATATATACTTCTTTGGCTTCAAAACTTCTACACTGACTGTCCACAGAAAGCGGTCACAAAGAGTGTTGAAGCAGCCACCATGCTCATGACCTTTGAAGTACTTCAGGGCTCCGCTTCGAGACCCCCATTTTCATCAGTGACATTGGCTCTGGTGTGGCATAAAAAATTAGACTACATGGATTATTGCGTTCGTACAGAGAGAAAGATTATTCCGAGTGCTTACGTTTACAAACTGATCTTAATAACATGTGTTCTTGGTGTCACAAGTAGGTCATGTGCCTAAGTGTTTTTAAGTGTTGTTGTAGCTATTCACCTAAAAGCGGCACCCTGTGCAGTCAACAGTATTGCAACAAAGGGCAAATCTGGGGGCTTTGCCAACATTTTCAGTTAGTGATCGCATCACCTCTCCAGCGCAACAAACAGTTCTTCAGAATACCAAGTGGAGCTACTTTAAAGCAGCGAACTGAAACCGATACTTGGCACGTGGTCAGGGACAAGGCTCTGATTGGCGCAGTGATGGCATCGCAGACACTTGTACGCATGTTGAATGGCTGAAACAGCGATTGGAAGTGATCTTAAAGCTTTCGACACCAAGAGAAAGAAAAGAAAAGAAAGAAGAGAAAGAAGGGGACACCAAGAGAAAAAAACGAAGGACAAGCGCTACTATCAACTGAAGTTTATTGGAAAAACACACAAGGTTAAATAGCTCACACAGGGCAGCCAGCAGCGCATGCGCCTACCCTCAGAATGACAAAACAAATCACTGTGTCGAATTAAGATACCGAATTTCAAAACCATGGATGATCACAGATGATGTGCTGACGCACATGTAGGAGTTTTTGTGAATATGAAATGCCTCAGATAATTCCTTTGTTAGCTGATTGGAATGCCTATACAGAACTTTTGTACTATTGCACAGCGGTACATATGCATTTTTTTCCAACGGGTTAGAATTGTAAAGTTCGCAGTCTATGTAATGCAGGGCCAAATTAGAGGAAGGAGCCCCTTTTAAAGACGAATTATGGTGGCGTAGTCGTGTGTTTATACATTTACCAGTTTGGCCTATATAACTCTTTCCGCATGTGAACAGTACTTCATATACCACTCCCTCGGCACAAGGTGCAAACAGCAACTCATGTTTTATATTGCACTGTTTTTATGCGTTGCATATTGCAATCACTCAGTACAGCCCTTGGCGCGGCCGGGCAGTCACCATTGACCTTTAGCGCAACCACGTGACGTGACGTCACGACAGCCGGAGGAAAAGCTGGGCCCCAACTGGCGCGGTCGCGCGCGGCCGCAGTCACCACCTGACTCCCGCTCCTCCCGCTAGGGGCGCTGCGCTATGATTGACGTCACGGCATATGTATAAAACAGCTGCGCTCCTTCGCCGGGACAGTCTTATACCCCTGTCACACGGCCATTTCGAGGGCCCTCGAACCGATAGTCTATCGACTCAAAGGCGATCGAGCGCTGCTACACGGGCAGTTTCAATGGCGATCGAGTCAATAGCCTATCGAGTCAACGGAGCAGCACGGAACTCCATCGAGATATGCAACGCATTCTTGGCTTAACCAAGCTAAGCCTGGCCGTTTTTTTTACTTTATTTTGACTTTTGTTTTTCTAATCTGGCTCTCCTAGCGACCATAGCACAAATTTTTCCAAGTTTTTCGGGAGCTGACAACAGTACCCTAACCCCATATCTAGTGCCTACGTGTTTTAATCGGTGGGATAATCTGTCAATATACGAAATTACTGCACACTTTCTTTTCTCGTTACTGGGAGGCTGTGGTGAATCAGGTTTACCGAATGACTTAAGCTTTTTCAGCAGTTTATTGCAGACTAGTGTAATCACGTCCTTAGGGAAACCTGCTGACTTCAGCCTCTGGACCTGCTGCTTGAAACTGTTATCTATAGCGTGAACACACCACTTAGCAATTGCTGATCCTGAGAAGCGTAATGGATTGGGCAAGTTGGTCAGACATGCTTTACGGAATAATGGCGCAGATCGGGTGACAGGACAGCAGGAGATCACACACACACACACACACACACACACACACACACACACACACACACACACACACACACACACACACACACACACACACACACACACACACACACACACACACACACACACACACACACACACACACACACACACACACACACACACACACACACACACACACACACACACACACACACACACACACACACACACACACACACACACACACACACACACACACACACACACACACACACACACACACACACACACACACACACACACACACACACACACACACACACACACACACACACACACACACACACACACACACACACACACACACACACACACACACATACACACACACACACACACACACACACACACACACACACACACACACACACACACACACACACACACACACACACACACACACACACACACACACACACACACACACACACACACACACACACACACACACACACACACACACACACACACACACACACACACACACACACACACACACACACACACACACACACACACACACACACACACACACACACACACACACACACACACACACACACACACACACACACACACACACACACACACACACACACACACACACAAGCTCCAACTTACAACTGTATTGTTTGGCTGCCAATATGCCGAATTTATACCAAGCAACACGCCCAAACTGTGAACAATAATCAAACAGTGACGCACATGGACGCGATGTGCGAAGCGGGAAATCATGATATCGCACAAGGCAAACAACATGACGAGTGCACTAAGCTCTACCGCAGCACGTGGAACATCTCTGTCTCAGATGACTAACTGGAAAAACAAGAGGTAAAAGACGGGACGAAACAAGCTAAAACCTAAACTAATCACGAAGATATCACCGAAGAAAAAATTATGACGGAAGGCCACAAAACCAGGGAAATGACAAAGGAGGACTAAAAGGGCTAAAAACCATGAGAATGAAACCTGAAACGTCAACAGAACACGCAAAGACTCAGCGTAAAACAAGACGCATAAAACAAAACAAAAAGCCAACAAAAACATGGCTAAATGCGATGAAAGTGAATAACAAGGAACCTGGTATAAAAGCGCAAAAAACACACTAAGCATGCTGACACGACCTCGGGCCCCGTATGGCGAGAAAAGGACAACAAAATAAAAACCCTTCAATTAGGTCTGCCACCTCCAGAGCGCTATCGTTCGGTGAGGAAGGTTAATTCCTTTTTCGTTAGGCAGATTGATGCCGCGCTGATACAAGTCTTCTCGGCTCGCGCTATTTCTTGCGCTTCTACAATTTCGCGGGTAAGCTGATCTTTGTGCTTGTAAATAACAGAGCATTTCTTCAGTAGCGCCCTGCACTTGCAGGACCTGCAGTGTTCGGCTAAATGGCCTTAAATTGCCAACTGACGTAATTTCCCGCGATGTTCTTTCAGACGCTCGTTGAGGCACCTTCCTTTTTGGCCTATGTAACTGGCACCACATGTTAAAGGGATCTCGTAGCCTGTTCTGAAGGAGTCGTTTACAAGATCCCTCTAACATGTGGTGCCAGTTACATAGGCCAAACAGGAAGGTGCCTCAACGAGCGTCTGAAAGAACATCGTAGGAAGTTACGTCAATTGGCAATTGAAGGCCATTTAGCCAAACACTGCAGGTACTGCAAGTGCAGGGCGCTACTGAAGAAATGCTCTGTTATTTACAAGCACAATGATCAGCTTACCCGCGAAATTGTAGAAGCGCAAGATATAGCGCGAGCTTAGAAGACTTGTATCAGAGCGGCATCAATCTGCCTAACGAAAAAGGAATTAACCTTCCTCACCGAACGATAGCGCTCTGGAGGTGGCAGACCTAATTGAAGGGTTTTGATTTTGTTGTCCTTTTCTCATCATATGGGGCCCGATGTCGTGTCAGCATGCTTAGTGTGTTTTTTGCGCTTTTATACCAGGTTCCTTGTTATTCACTTTCATCGAATTTAGCCGTGTTTTTGTTGGCTTTGTAGTTTTGTTTGATGCGTCTTGTTTTACACTGAGTCTTTGCCGTGTTCTCTTGACGTTTCAGGTTTCATTCTCATGGTTTCTAGCCCTTTTAGTCCTCCTTTGTCATTTCCCTGGTTTTGTGGCCTTCCGTCATAATTTTTTCTTCGGTGATATCTTCGTGATTAGTTTAGGTTTTAGCTTGTTTCGTCCCGTCTTTTACCTCTTGTTTTTCCAGTTAGTCATCTGAGACAGAGATGTTCCACGTGCTGCGGTAGAGCTTAGTGCACTCGTCATGTTGTTTGCCTTGTGCGATATCATGATTTCCCGCTTCGCACATCGCGTCTATGTGCGTCACTGTTTGATTATTGTTCACAGTTTGGGCGTGTTGCTTGGTATAAATTCGGCATATTGGCAGCCAAACAATACAGTTGTAAGTTGCCGCTTGTGTGTGTTTGTGCTCCCCTGCTGTCCTGTCACTTGATCTGCGCCATTATTCCGTTAAGCATGCTGATCCTAAGCACGACACAGCTATGCCGCACTTTACCAGCTTTTAACGTCCTGAGTGGAAACTAAGCAAAGGCTTCTCCGAACGCTGTAGAAAGGACCAACAAACGTGATTCAGTTTTAGTTCCAGTCTGATATCAAAGAACAGTAGTTGATTGTTGTCCGGGGTTTCAAAGGTAAACTTTAAACCACAACTATTGCCGACAAAAGTTCTTAAGATTTCTTCTACATGTCTCTTAAAGTCACCGCTTTCAACAAAAACCAAATAATCATCGACATACCGGAAGACATGTTTAACAGTGTCACCTAAATTAACCTTTATAGCGCTGTCAACATAGGATAAAAAGATACTACTTACACAGGAGCCACCTTTGAGCCAGTTCTTTGGATTAACAGTTTTCCTTCGCAAGCAATAAAGCCCATGGCTACCTGGAAAAGGGACGTCGACGAATTCCGAAGGCAAGCTTTTGGTCTTGGGCAATCAGGAAGTACCTGAAAAGTTTCAGAAGATCCTCGAACTAGGCCCGAAAATATTTTTTTTTCCAATCAACCCTCCAAAAAGAAGAGAAGTTGACGCTGGGACGGTCCATCTCGCGTCTAGCACGAAAAGAAGAGCAACCAAGGTGCGTTGTGTATTGTGTGGATGCCTTGAAAGGGACTGTGCGGGGGTCGGGTAATAAGTGGAGTTTTGCTCCTTTGGTCAACTTCCTAACATCGGAAAAACTTCGTGTGGTTGTATCGAATAAAGAAGGGCATTTTGTTACATTGCCGGAAAAACTTTTTCAGGAAAAGGCCAGACATGCCGTTACAAAAAACTTTAAAACTATGCACACCAGTGCCACAAAGCAGAAACGAGAAGCGCTACGGTTTTGGGTGAAATGAATTTGGAAAGCCTGCGTCAGTCTGTTTTGAAAGCGGAGGGAAACTTTTTGGAAGCATTTTTTTCAGCAAAAAAACCATAAAACCGGTATTCCTTTTCGATGTATTGTTACTGAACGTGCCAATTGGCAATATGCTGTTTCAAACCTTTTGCAGAGTAGCTTATGTTAACTTTCAATTGAAGACCCATTTCTTGTGTCTAATTCTTTGGCTGTTGTCGAATATTTGAAGCACAATAACACAGGCTTGGGCGGTATGTTTAGCATTGATGTACAGGACCTATTTTACTCATTACCTCATGACAAGCTCCTCCAGTGTGTTAATAAATGTGTAGTTGGGTTGTGTTGGGTTTTATGGCCCATAGGCGGCTAAGGCCATCATGCGCCAAACGCAAGGTATAGAAAATTGTCTTGTGCCGGATTTTATATGACAGAAATGAAGCAGTGGTGTAAAGGGCCTAAAATGTTATTTCTCACCATCTAGTGAAGGTAAAAGGCAGAATTTTTCGAAATGGCCTACGGTAAAAGCTTTAAAAAGGTCAGGTAACCTCAGCGGCCATCCCTCTCAGAGGAAGGATGTCGAGGCCCCCAACCAATGAAATACGCACCTCAGCATCTTCTCAGGTATGAGAAAGTGGCTGAGGTGTATCACATAAAGGTGAGGCATTTACAGTTCCTTTTAAGACAGCCAGCCTCTCGTAAAAAGTTAAAAACATAAGAAATGTCAACAATTGCATTATCGCTCAAGAGTAGTGCTGGGTGAAATGGAATGCATTGATTTTAAAATTGACTAAAATACATTTTCCTTAGTTTTTCTAGGTTTGAACACGAGAAAAAAATATGGTTTAGTGTGAGCTCGTCTCCGCATCTTTCACAAACGGGTTTGTCTTCTTTTGTAAGTAAGTAGTTGTGTGTCAGGTGTGTGTGTCCTATGCGAAGACGACATAAGATTACTTCAGTGAAACGTTCCTGGTGTCTGCATGACTTCCATTCCCCCAAGAGTGGCTTTATGAAGTGTAGTTTGTTGTTGAGTTCATTATCCCACTCTTTCTGCCATTTGTTCTTTAATGTGTTATGTATCAACTTCATGCAGTCTTTAAAAGGTATGTCCACATTTTTTATTTCATCATTTTGAGCTCGTACGGCTGCTGCGTCTGCTCTCTCGTTACCCTCTATGCCGACGTGGCTCGGGACCCAGCAGAACCTTTTCGTATGTCCTTGTGTTGTGAAATTTTCTATTTTGTGTATGATGCTGCCCACTAAGGGTTCAATTGCATTTCTTGACTGCAGCGCTATGAGTAGGCTCAGGGAATCGGTGTATATTATACTGTTTTTGATGTTCTCATGTATTATTTTGTCCACAGCCATACAGACTGCATAGCATTCCGCAGTGAAAATTGATACATAATTTGGTAATCTTACTATTTTTTCCCATTTACCCTGTACTACGGCACTTCCAACATGCATCGCTGTTTTGGAGCCATCTGTGTAAAACTCCATGTAGTTTGAATATTTCTCTTTCAAAGCCAAGTATTCTTGCAGTAGGTGTTTATGTGGTGCTTGCTTTTTACAAAATTGTGTAAGCGTGAAGTCACATGCAGTGTGAGGGCAGTGCCATGGTGGCAATGGATCGTGTCTCGGGGCAATTTTAGGTAGAGCATCTAGTATTCCCAGTTCATGGCATGCGTCTTCAAAGCGTAATAGCAAAGGTCTGATTGATTGTGGTTTATTATTGAACAGCCTTCTAGATGTGCACTTGGTAACTATGGGGTAACAATGGTGTTTTGGTACGGATCTTATTTTTAGTACATACGCACAGGTAAGCATTGCTCTTCTGTTTGCAAGAGATTGTTCATTTGTTTCTACATATAGACTGTTTATTGGGGATGTTCTGTATGCACCAGTTGATAAACGGAGACCCAGGTTTTGTATAGGATCCAGTTTTTTGAGGTATGGTGGTCTTGCAGACCCATACACAATGCATCCATAGTCCAAAGTGGACCGTACTATGGAGCGGTAGATCTGTAAAAGGCACAACCTATCTGACCCCCAATGTTTCAGTCAGAGCATCTTCAGTATATTTAGCGATCGGGAAGGTTTCTCTTTGAGGGCGTTTTCTGTGAGGTAGGAATGTGAGCTATCAAAAGTTATGCCTAGGAATTTATACTATTGTTTTACTTGTAGAACAGTTTCATTCATCTGCAGGGTGGGATCAATCTGCACGCCCCTTTCCAGTGAGAAAAGGACGGCAACTGTTTTTTGTGGAGAGAACTTAAATCCATTTTGGTCTGCCCAAGTCGCTAGTTTGTTCAGTGTAAGCTGTACCTGCCTTTCGCATGATGGTAAACTAGAAGATGCGCATGAAATTTGAAGGTCGTCAACATATACGGAATACATGATGGTCTTTGGAATTATTCGCGATATTGAGTTCATTTTTACAATAAAGAGTGTAGTACTTAGAATACACCCCTGCGGTACGCCGTTTAGTTGGATTAATTTTTTCGAAAGAGCGCAACCTAGACGTACACGAAAGGAACGGTCAGAGAGGAAGTCTTTCAGACAGTTTAGCATCCTGCCACGGATGCCTAGATCCGCGAGGTCACGAAGAATCCCAAACCTTCAGGTGGTATCATAAGCTTTTTCCAAGTCAAAAAATATTGCCAGACAATGCTGTTTGTGTATGAATGCTTCACGGACTGTGTTTTCAAGACGGACGAGATGATCGATTGTACAGCATGCTTTTCTAAATCCACATTGATGTATATCAAGAAGTTTTCGCGATTCTAGGGTGAACATTAACTTAATATTTAACACACTTTCAAAACGTTTAGCAAGACAACTCGTAAGTGCTACTGGGCTGTAACTTCCAGCTGAGGTTGGCGGTTTTCCTGATTTCAGGAATGGCACAACCACGGCGTTTTTCCCCACCTCTGGCATTTTGCCAGACTGCCATATTTTATTGAAAAATTTCAGAAGAGCTTCTACAGCATCTTCGGAGAGGTGTACAAGCATTTCATAATTGATTTCATCTGGGCCTGGTGCAGTCTGTTTGCCGGCCGAAAGTACTGTACGGATTTCTTCTAGTGTAATTAATTTATTGTAATGATCATTTGCACTGCCACTGGTCGGCAGTCGTTGTTTTTCAGTTGTGTTCTTGTATTTTAAAAAAATGATTGTGTGTAGTGTGAAGAGCTCGAAACTGTGGCGAAGTGTTCCCCTAGTTTGTCGGCCTGTTCGCTAATGCTTGTTTGTCTATCCGGAGATGTTAGGAAAGGAATTGTGAAGGGAGAAAAGCTGCCATTAATTTTGCGGACTTGTTCGCACATTTTTTATGTAACTGAACTATTTATTGACGATACGTAGTTTGGCCACGAAGATTTTTCAGCATTGCGACGGATATGTCGTGCTTTTGCTCTCGCCTTTTTAAAATTTATGAGGTTGTCGTGTGTGAGGTATCTACGGAAAGTTCCCCAGGCTTTGTTTTGATTCTTTTTTGCTTCTCTGCAATCTTGGTTATACCAAAACTTGTGGTTTCGGCGTACTACTACTGACGATTGCGGAATAGCTAGACGTGCAGCCGAAATTATACATGTTGTAAAAATTTCATTTATTTCGTCAATGCTAAGATCATCTGAAAATATTCTCTCCAGACAGGCCTTTTCTTGAAATAGTGGCCAGTCCGCTAAGTGCAGTTTCCAACGGCGTGGTTTAGTTGGAATTATTGGTGATGGTGATGAAAAGTTAATTATCACTGTAAAGTGATCACTTCTGTACAGGTTATCAAGAATATCCCACTTAAAATCGGTAAAAATGGATAGAGAGCTAAAAGACAAGTCGATGCAACTCATTTTACCTGAGGATGAAGAGTAATATGTGGGTTTGCCTGTATTGAGCAAGCAGACGTTGTTGCACAGAATAAAATCTTCTAAAACCCTACCTCTAGTATCTGCCTGTTGACTCCCCCAAAATGGGGAGTGTGCATTAAAATCTCCGACTACCAGATATGGCTCCGGTAACTGATTAAAAAGTGCTTCTAGGTAATGGAGTGTTACTGTGAGGTGTGGTTGAAGATACACTGTGCATATGGTAATTGTTTTAAAACTAATGACAGTGACTGCAACGGCTTCATAATTCGTCTGGAGCTTGATTTCATGCGTTGTAACACCGCTCTGAACTACGACAGCAACAACTCCAGAGAGTCTATTCGCCTGATCACGGTCATGGCGAAAGACTTTATACTGTTTGAAAATATTGTAACGTGAAGATGTGCACACCAAAAGGGAAAAATATATTTACAGGGAAACAGCTTACAGCCACGCAGCCGAACAACCGGGCACGCGAAGCCCCGCAGCAGAAACGTCCTTCGTCCTCTTCGCGTTCCAAGCGCGAGCGCACCAAGCACGAGCGTTCCAAGCACAAGCACAACCGTAGCATAACTCCCGGCGGCAAAAGCACCGTCCCGGTGCTAAGTGGATGATGTAGCAGGCGTGTGGTACGGTTTGAGACGGACTACATGAACGACGTCAGTCAAAGGGCTAGTGGACGACGTCGGAGCATGAAGAGGTGTAATCTCGTAGGTCACGTCGGTCACCTGACGGAGAACTCGATAAGGGCCACTGTACTGACGTAGAAGTTTCTCAGAGAGACCGACATGGCGAGAAGGAGACCAAAGGAGGACGAGTGAGCCCGGCGGATAGTGTACTGGGCGATGCCGGCGGTCGTAAACTGACTTCTGGTAGGTCTGAGATGCGGTGAGCCGGTCTCGGGCGATTTCACGGGCCAGAGTTGCTCGGGAGATGGCGTCACGTGCATACTCTGTGGTCGAGGCAGTAGAACTCGGTAGTAATGTATCCAATGGCAGCGCAGGATGCCGACCAAACAGAAGGTAGAAAGGAGAATAGCCGGTGGTATCATGCCGCGACGAATTATAAGCAAATGTTACATAAGGCAAGGCAACGTCCCAATCGCGGTGGTCGGGCGAGACATACATGGATAGCATATCGGTCAGAGTCCTGTTGAGGCGCTCGGTAAGCCCGTTCGTCTGGGGATGGTAAGCTGTAGTGAGCTTATGCTGCGTGCCACAGGACCGGAGGATATCGTCAACTACTCGGGACAAAAAGTAGCGGCCGCGGTCCGTCAGCAATTGGTGTGGAGCGCCGTGGTGAAGGATTACGTTCTGCAATAGGAAGTCGGCGACATCGGTTGCGCAACTTGTTGGTAACGCACGCGTGATAGCGTACCGGGTCGCATAGTCGGTCGCGACAGCAATCCAACGGTTGCCGGAGCAGGACGTCGGGAAAGGTCCGAGAAGGTCGAGTCCAACACGGTAGAATGGTTCGAGAGGTACGTCAATAGGCTGTAGAAGGCCAGCAGGCAACGTTGATGGTCTCTTCCTGCGTTGACAGAGGTCGCAGGAGGCAACGTAACGCCGAACAGAGCGGTACAGACCAGGCCAAAAGAAGCGGCGTCGGACCCGATCGTATGTGCGGGAGACGCCGAGGTGGCCTGCGGTCGGTAGGTCGTGTAGTTCCGCTAGGACAGATGAACGGAGACGCTGGGGAACGACTAGCAGGAGCGGAGGTCCGTCAGGACGAAGGTTGCGGCGGTATAGGACGCCATCCTGAATGACGAACAGTTGCAATGAAGGATCTCGGCTGGCACAGTTGAGGCGATCAATGAGAATACGCAAGGAAGAGTCTTGTCGCTGCTCGTCCGCGATGTTAACCAGATCGGAGATAGCGAAGAGGCACGGGCCGAGGTCGTTGTCTCCAGGATCAGGCGGCTCTACAGGGTGCCGAGACAGGCAGTCGGCGTCTTGATGGAGACGCCCTGACTTGTAATGAACAGTGTAAGAATACTCTTGGAGGCGCAACGTCCAACGTCCGAGCCGGCCTGTGGGGTCTTTCAGTGAAGACAGCCAACAAAGGGCGTGGTGATCGGTCACTACGGAGAATGGACGGCCAAACAGGTACGGTCGGAACTTAGCTACGGCCCAAACAAGAGCTAGACACTCGCGCTCTGTAATTGAGTAATTTCGCTCAGCTGTAGAAAGGAGGCGGCTGGCATATGCAATAACGCGTTCTTGCCCTTGGTGACGTTGGGCTAGCACGGCGCCAAGCCCATAACCGCAGGCGTCTGTGCGAACTTCAGTCGGAGCCGACGGATCAAAATGGGCCAGAATAGGTGGGGAGGTGAGTAAGGCGACTAGCGAAGAAAAGGCCTCCTCTTGGGCAGGGCCCCAGGTAAAAGGGGTGTCTTTCTTGAGAAGGTCGGTCAGGGGGCGAGCGGTGCCGGCAAAATTTTTGATGAAACGGCGAAAGTACGAGCAGAGGCCGACGAAGCTGCGCACATCCGTAGACGACTGGGGAATAGGGAAGTCCTTGACGGCTTTAACTTTAACAGGATCCGGGCGGACACCAGAAGCGTCGACTAGATGTCCGAGAATGGTGAGTTGGCGGCGACCGAATTGACATTTCGACGAATTGAGCTGTAGCCCGGCTCGACGGAAGACAGAAAGAATGCTCGCCAGTCTTTCGAGGTGCGTGGTAAACGTGGGCGAAAAAACCACGACATCGTCGAGGTAACATAGACATGTGGACCATTTAAAGCCGCGAAGCAAGGAGTCCATCATTCTTTCGAAGGTAGCTGGCGCATTACAGAGACCGAATGGCATAACTTTAAACTGATATAAGCCGTCCGGTGTGACGAATGCCGTCTTTTCGCGGTCATTCTCATCAACAGAGATTTGCCAATACCCGGACCGAAGGTCAATTGAAGAGAAAAATTTGGCTCCGTGAAGGCAGTCCAAAGCATCGTCTATTCTTGGGAGTGGATAGACGTCTTTTTTTTGTTATTTTGTTTAGGTGCCGGTAATCAACGCAAAAGCGCCAGCTGCCGTCCTTCTTTTTAACGAGCACAACTGGTGAGGCCCAAGGGCTCGACGAGGGCTCTATGATGTCTTTACTGAGCATCTTGTCCACCTCTTGCTGTATGATGGTGCGTTCTGTACTGGACACTCTGTAGGGTCGTCTGTGAATAGGAGCTGCGTCACCGGTGTTGATGCGATGCGTGACCACAGATGTTCGAGCCAAAGGGCGGTCATCGAAGTCAAAGATGTCGCGAAAAGACGACAGAAGATACCGAAGGTCGTGAGCTTGGCCTGGTAAGAGGTCAGCAGCAATCATTTTTGCATATTCATCAGGTGGTGGGACGTCAGAGTCGCGGCAGTTCGACGAGGGTGGGACGCTTCTCACCGCCGATACGACGCATTCGGCAGCAGGGCACAGCGTGGCGAGCGACATACCTTGTGGGAGCGGCTGAACGTAAGAGGCAAAGTTGAGAACCGGAAGGGACGCTTGATTTGCCGACATGGTGACAACTGTATGCGCAAGGGCAACACTGCGTGTAAAGGGCACATCAGGAACCGGAGTAATGATGTAGTCACCATCGGGAACTGGCGGGACCGAGGAGAAACGGACATAAGTGGCGGCATCGGGGTCCAGGCGGACAAAGTCAGCGGTGCACAGTCGGTGAACAATTGGATCCGGTGGCTCTGAAGGAACAGGTAGAGCGAGTTGAACGATGCTTGTGGCGCAATCTATAAGGGCGGAATGGTCGGTGAGAAAGTCAAGGCCGAGAATGATGTCATGAGGGCAGTGTTCGAGGACAGTGAAGAGCACAGAAGTATGGCGGCCGGCTATTGAAACACGAGCAGTACACATTCCGACGACAATAGACATACCGCCATCTGCAACACGGACCACAGTTGAGGGGGCAGGAGTGAGCACTTTCCTTAGGCGACGGCGAAGACGAGCATTCATGACTGAGACGTGCGCTCCAGTGTCGATCAGAGCGGTAACAGGGACCCCGTCCACGTCGACGTTAAGGATGTTCCGATGAGCATGAAGAGTTAAAGGAGGGATTTCTGGTCGGGTCGTCAGAGCAGCATCACCCCCAGACGCTGCAGCCATCAGTTTTCCGACCGGGAGCGGGCATATGGGGCCGGCGACGAAGGGCGGCGAGGTCGGGGCGATGGAGATCGACGGCGCTGAGGTGACGACGAACGGTTGGTAAGCGGGGTCTGAGCGTTGTGGCCAGAAGAGGTCGTTTCCGAGGGCGAGGGAGAGCGGCGGAAATATGCAGAACCCGGCGGGTAGCGGCTGTAGGTCGAGGACGGACGGCTTCGGCAGTGTCGAGATATGTGGCCAACTCGGGAGCAGTTAAAGCAGATGGGCCTGTCATCAGGTGTTCTCCATTCATCTGGATTGCGGCTGCGTCGAGGGTAGTATGCACGTTCAGAACCGAGCTCCGGGGACATGCGGCGAGCATATGGGGCACTAACTGAGCAAACAGGTTGAATCCCAAGATTGGCAAATTCTTTGCGAACGACAGCCTGTATAAGGGATACTGCTGGAGTACTGTCTGTTGCGGGTGGATGAAACGCAACGGGGGACATTGCCTCTACTTCTTGGCGCACAAGTCGTGTCAGGCTCTCAGATGTCGGCAGACGGCTCGGTGGAGTCGAGTCTACACAGGACGACGTCGCAGTCGTATTCGGCAACCGCGTGAACTGCGGAGAAATT
The DNA here is from genome assembly GCF_052857255.1 of Amblyomma americanum. NCBI lineage: Eukaryota > Metazoa > Arthropoda > Arachnida > Ixodida > Ixodidae > Amblyomma > Amblyomma americanum. The sequence continues at coordinate 227,702,874 of NC_135498.1, read as the reverse complement.
CGGCGGCTCTTCGCTTGTTCGAACCGGCGGCATTCCTTGATGATTGCGTCAACCGTTCCGCAGTCCTTGTATACAAGAAGGTTAAAGGCGTCATCTGCGATGCCTTTGAGCACGTGACCTACTTTGTCGCACTCTGACATAGTGGCGTCGACTTTCATGCAGAGAGCTAATATGTCCTGAATGTATGATACATAGGACTCTGTGGACGTTTGTGCACGGCATGCGAGCTCCTTCTTCGCAGCGAGCTGACGCCCGAATGGCTTACCAAACAGGTCACAAAGCTTGCGCTTGCAGAGATCCCAGCTGGTGAGTTCATCCTCGTGGGTCTCGAACCATACCCTGGCAGTGCCCGTCAGGTAGAAGATGACGTTGGCCAACTTTAGGGTCAGGTCCCACCTGTTGTGTGTGCTCACGCGCTCGTACATTGCGAGCCAGTCCTCCACGTCGACGCCGTCCGTTCCGTTGAAGGTCCCAGGATCTCTCGGATGGGCAATGATGAACGCCGGGTTGGCGGACGCCGACGGAGCGGCCCCTTCGCTGGTCATGGTTGAAGAGCCGGCGAGCTGACGACCGCTGCGAAGTTCCGTGCTTGCTGTGGCTGTACCCCGGCACCTCCACCAATAATGTAACGTGAAGATGTGCACACCAAAAGGGAAAAATATATTTACAGGGAAACAGCTTACAGCCACGCAGCCGAACAACCGGGCACGCGAAGCCCCGCAGCAGAAACGCCCTTCGTCCTCTTCGCGTTCCAAGCGCGAGCGCACCAAGCACGAGCGTTCCAAGCACAAGCACAACCGTAGCAATATTTTTGTGTAAAGGCCCCAATTTGGTCTCCTGAAGGCACAGTGCCACAGGAGACAGAGAATGTAAGAGATCTGTTGCATCACCATAGTTTTTTAAAATTCCACGACAGTTCCAGTCTATAAGAAATGCCATTATAAATTTTTAAGGGGGTGTATTCTGAACCTCAGGTCCCTCCTTTTTGAGGGCCTGTTATCATGATTTTTTTCTTTTTTTTTCGGTCAAGGGAACCCCGCCGTCATTGCGGCCGAGGCGATCCCCGAGTTGTATCCATCGCCTCAGGGGAGGCGCTGGAGTTCCGCGGGGAACCCACGGGCAGGGGGGTGGTGGACTTCTCCCGAACGGGGAAGCCTTGCGGGCTGCCGACTCGGTGGCCGGCGGGCCCGTTTGCGGAGTTGCGGGGGTGGCATAGCTGCTTTCGCTGCATCTGCCAGGGGCGCGGATGGCCCTGCCTCAACCTCACTTAGTGTGAGCTGGGCAGTTTCCGAAGGGCGCTGTGATGCGCCGCGCCCGCGCATCACATCGGCGAAGTTTGTGTGAGGAGTGATGGAGAAAGTGCCAAGTGACATCGCATAACGCCTTCTTGCCTCTTTAAATGTGATATTACGTTTTGTCTTTATTGTAATTATTTCCTTTTATTTCTTCCAGGCAGGACAAGACCTTGAATAAGCAGCGTGGTCACCTTCGCAGTTTGCACAGCGTGGCGCGGCATCGCAGTCGTCTGATTGGTGGTCATTTGAGGCACATTTAGCACAGGTGTTGCGGCCGCGGCAGCTTTGTGAGCCGTGACCGAACTTCTGGCATTTGAAACAGCGTCTAGGGTTGGGTATATATGGGCGAACGGAGATTTTTGCATAGCCTACCTCGATTGACTCGGGCAGGGCGCAAGACGCAAACGTCAGGACCAGGTGTTTTGTTGGAATTTCTTTGTTGTCTTTGCGGATTGTAATTCTATGGACGTTGGTTACATTTTGCGGGGAAAGTCCTTCAAGCATCACTTCCTCTGTTAGGTGCAGAAAGTCATTGTCTGAGATGACACCACGTACGGTGTTCAATGATCTGTGTGGTGTGACAGAGACAGGAATATCGCCAAATGTTTCAGTGTTTGCAAGCTTTGATATTTGAGTAATGTCGAGCAGTTCGAGCAGGAGGTCACCACTAGCCAACTTTGTGACTTTGTACTGAGGGCCCAAGGAATCTCTAAGAACTCTTGAAACAAGGAACGGGGATATTTGTCTGGCTGGCTTTTCTGTTTCTTTACTGTGGACGATGTGGTACTTAGGGAAAGTTGTCTTCTTTTTGTTGAAAAACTGGGATGTGACATCGGTCCGCCCCCTTTTCAGAGGGCGATCATTAGTAAGCAGTGAGGAAGCCATAAAAATTTTGGTCTTCGGCTATGGTGCCAGCCACCCACCATGGAGCCCAACAAGGGGACGGGACAGGAACTTTAAAACAAGCCCTGCCCACGCCAGCTGTACACCACTGCTATAACCAAATATGACGCCACTCAGGGTGGTTGGCCACACAGGGTTAACCCTCGCCGCCTATGAAAAGTGAAAAAACCGAGAAGGGAGGAGGAAACAGCAAAGTTCTAAGAAAGATGATAGGAAAGTGAAAGACGGAGGGGAGGACAGGAAAAGGGGACTGCCGATTTCCCCCGGTCGGGTCAGGCCGGAGGTGCCGTCTACAGGAAGCTGGGGCCAAAGTGGTGTGTTGCCTCCGCCGAGGGGCCTTAAAGGTCCAAGCGCTCGGCATTGGCTCAACCACCAGGATCCCCTTTTCCCCGGACACGGCGATGCCACGCACGGCGAGGCGCGGGTGCTCGGGTCCGTGGTGATGCACCGTTCACCATCATCCCCCTGCGGGGATGTCCCTGCGGATGCTCGAGAACCCGCGGTGTCGCCACTCATCGACGCCTGCAAGCTGTAGACGCCCCCCTGCGGGGATGTTAATAAATGTATATTAGAAGATAATGATGAAGAAGCATTCATTTCGAAGTGTGGGGTATCTGTTGGGTCTTTTTTTGGAGCTTCTGACTTTTTATGTAAAATCCACCTTTATTGATTGGGAAGGAAAACTGTTCATCCAAAGAACTGGGGTGTGCATTGGCTCAAAGGTGGCTCCTGTGCTAAGGAGTATGTTTTTATCCTATGTTGACAGAGCTATAAAGATTAATTTAGGTGACAGTGTTAAACACGTCTTCCGGTATGTCGATGATTATTTGGTTTTTGTTGAAAGCGGTGACTGTAAGAGACATGTAGAAGAAATCTTAAATACTTTTGTCGGCAGTAGTTATGGTTTAAAATTTACCTTTGAAACCCCGGACAACAATCAACTACAGTTCTTTGATATCAGACTGGAACTAAAACTGAATCACGTTTGTTGGTCCTTTCTACAGCGTTCGGAGAAGCCTGTGCTTAGTTTCCACTCAGGACGTTAAAAGCTGGTAAAGTGCGGCATAGCAGTGTCGTGCTTAGGATCAGCAATTGCTAAGTCGTGTGTTCACGCTATGGATAACAGTTTCAAGCAGCAGGTCCAGAGGCTGAAGTCAGCATGTTTCCCTAAGGACGTGATTACACTAGCCTGCAATAAACTGCTGGAAAAGCTTAAGTCATTCGGTAAACCCGATTCACCACAGCCTCCCAGTAACGAGAAAAAAAAGTGTGCAGTAATTTCGTATATTCACAGATTATCCCACCGGTTAAAACACGTAGGCACTAGATATGGGGTTAGGGTACTGTTGGCCGCTCCCGAAAAACTTGGAAAAATTTGTGCTATGGTCGCTAGGAGAGCCAGATTAGAAAAACAAAAGTCAAAAGAAAGTAAAAAACAGTGCAATATAAAACATGAGTTGCTGTTTGCACCTTGTGCGGGGGGAGTGGTATATGAAGTACCCTTCACATGCGGAAAGAGTTATATAGGCCAAACTGGCAAATGTATAAACACACGACTACGCCACCATAATAAGCACCACGACTGCAATGGAGCGCTCACCGATGTTGCTCTTTCAGGTGGCCCTTTTTCTCGGCGCGTCTCTGGAGGCACAGTCCGCAAAATCCTGCGCGAGCTCTACCGGGCATGATGGACGCGAAAACTGGAAGCGGTCGCCACTTCTGGACAGCTGCCACCGCCTCTGCTGGCAACCGGGATGGACCACACGTGTCGACGCTATCACCACAGGATGCACAGTATATCAACCGCCATTTCACCGCGCCCCGCTGGGGCACAGCACCACGACTGCAATGGAGCGCTCACCGATGTTGCTCTTTCAGGTGGCCCTTTTTCTCGGCGCGTCTCTGGAGGCACAGTCCGCAAAATCCTGCGCGAGCTCTACCGGGCATGATGGACGCGAAAACTGGAAGCGGTCGCCACTTCTGGACAGCTGCCACCGCCTCTGCTGGCAACCGGGATGGACCACACGTGTCGACGCTATCACCACAGGATGCACAGTATATCAACCGCCATTTCACCGCGCCCCGCTGGGGCACAGCACCACGACTGCAATGGAGCGCTCACCGATGTTGCTCTTTCAGGTGGCCCTTTTTCTCGGCGCGTCTCTGGAGGCACAGTCCGCAAAATCCTGCGCGAGCTCTACCGGGCATGATGGACGCGAAAACTGGAAGCGATCGCCACTTCTGGACAGCTGCCACCGCCTCTGCTGGCAACCGGGATGGACCACACGTGTCGACGCTATCACCACAGGATGCACAGTATATCAACCGCCATTTCACCGCGCCCCGCTGGGGCACAGCACCACGACTGCAATGGAGCGCTCACCGATGTTGCTCTTTCAGGTGGCCCTTTTTCTCGGCGCGTCTCTGGAGGCACAGTCCGCAAAATCCTGCGCGAGCTCTACCGGGCATGATGGACGCGAAAACTGGAAGCGGTCGCCACTTCTGGACAGCTGCCACCGCCTCTGCTGGCAACCGGGATGGACCACACGTGTCGACGCTATCACCACAGGATGCACAGTATATCAACCGCCATTTCACCGCGCCCCGCTGGGGCACAGCACCACGACTGCAATGGAGCGCTCACCGATGTTGCTCTTTCAGGTGGCCCTTTTTCTCGGCGCGTCTCTGGAGGCACAGTCCGCAAAATCCTGCGCGAGCTCTACCGGGCATGATGGACGCGAAAACTGGAAGCGGTCGCCACTTCTGGACAGCTGCCACCGCCTCTGCTGGCAACCGGGATGGACCACACGTGTCGACGCTATCACCACAGGATGCACAGTATATCAACCGCCATTTCACCGCGCCCCGCTGGGGCACAGCACCACGACTGCAATGGAGCGCTCACCGATGTTGCTCTTTCAGGTGGCCCTTTTTCTCGGCGCGTCTCTGGAGGCACAGTCCGCAAAATCCTGCGCGAGCTCTACCGGGCATGATGGACGCGAAAACTGGAAGCGGTCGCCACTTCTGGACAGCTGCCACCGCCTCTGCTGGCAACCGGGATGGACCACACGTGTCGACGCTATCACCACAGGATGCACAGTATATCAACCGCCATTTCACCGCGCCCCGCTGGGGCACAGCACCACGACTGCAATGGAGCGCTCACCGATGTTGCTCTTTCAGGTGGCCCTTTTTCTCGGCGCGTCTCTGGAGGCACAGTCCGCAAAATCCTGCGCGAGCTCTACCGGGCATGATGGACGCGAAAACTGGAAGCGATCGCCACTTCTGGACAGCTGCCACCGCCTCTGCTGGCAACCGGGATGGACCACACGTGTCGACGCTATCACCACAGGATGCACAGTATATCAACCGCCATTTCACCGCGCCCCGCTGGGGCACAGCACCACGACTGCAATGGAGCGCTCACCGATGTTGCTCTTTCAGGTGGCCCTTTTTCTCGGCGCGTCTCTGGAGGCACAGTCCGCAAAATCCTGCGCGAGCTCTACCGGGCATGATGGACGCGAAAACTGGAAGCGGTCGCCACTTCTGGACAGCTGCCACCGCCTCTGCTGGCAACCGGGATGGACCACACGTGTCGACGCTATCACCACAGGATGCACAGTATATCAACCGCCATTTCACCGCGCCCCGCTGGGGCACAGCACCACGACTGCAATGGAGCGCTCACCGATGTTGCTCTTTCAGGTGGCCCTTTTTCTCGGCGCGTCTCTGGAGGCACAGTCCGCAAAATCCTGCGCGAGCTCTACCGGGCATGATGGACGCGAAAACTGGAAGCGGTCGCCACTTCTGGACAGCTGCCACCGCCTCTGCTGGCAACCGGGATGGACCACACGTGTCGACGCTATCACCACAGGATGCACAGTATATCAACCGCCATTTCACCGCGCCCCGCTGGGGCACAGCACCACGACTGCAATGGAGCGCTCACCGATGTTGCTCTTTCAGGTGGCCCTTTTTCTCGGCGCGTCTCTGGAGGCACAGTCCGCAAAATCCTGCGCGAGCTCTACCGGGCATGATGGACGCGAAAACTGGAAGCGGTCGCCACTTCTGGACAGCTGCCACCGCCTCTGCTGGCAACCGGGATGGACCACACGTGTCGACGCTATCACCACAGGATGCACAGTATATCAACCGCCATTTCACCGCGCCCCGCTGGGGCACAGCACCACGACTGCAATGGAGCGCTCACCGATGTTGCTCTTTCAGGTCAGTTACCTTGACTGCTCCTACTGCCGCGTAAAGCGCGACAATCGTTTTCTTATTGTGGTGTTGTGCCCCAGTGAGTGGTCTGTTGCTTTCATGAACTGTGACAAGTTTGTAAAAGACCTGCTGTGTAGAATCCTATTGCTTCTGTCAGGGGATGTTGAATCGAATCCTGGCCCGGGAGCGGATGAAGTTCTAGCAACTGTCTTGCAAAATGTGCAAAGAATGGAATTAGGCCAGGATGATATCCGCAACGACCTTCGCGCTTTAAAGAATTGGCAGGCGTCCGTTGATGTCGAGTTGAGACAGCTGTCAGCTCGAATTCGGGTGCTAGAGGTGGACACTGCTGCTCTAAAAAACAGTAGTGCTTCACCAGTTCAGGCGCCCGAGGTTGCTCTCGAAATCTCGGACAAGTTAAAGTCTATCGAATCGCGCTGCGAAGACGCCGAAAACCGTCTACGCCGTTCCAGTCTCCTTTTCTTCGGCCTACCTGACACCTCTGACGAAACCTGGTCATCCGCTGAGACAAAAGTAATAAACTTATGCTAGGAAACCCTCGGTGTAACAGTCGAGCCGTCTCAAATAGAGCGCGCACATCGCCTCGGGAAGTACCAGGAAGGCAAATGCAGACCTGTCATTGTTAAATTTGCACTTTTCAAAGACAAACAGCTCGTTCTGGAAAAGGGGCCCAAATTCAAGAATACAAATTATGCTGTACGAGAAGATTTTTCGTTAAAAACACGAATATCAAGAAACACCTACTTGATTTTGCGAAGTCACAAAACGCCACGTATAAACTTAGCGTAGACAGACTGCACATCGGTGACGTCACCTTCGTATTTGATGTTGCATCTGGGAGCGTCATTCGATCTACAAGATAGCTCACAAGGGAAAAGATAGCTGGTACAGTCGATCATTCAAACTCTACTTGTCGTAATCACACGCCATCACGATTACACTTATCATGCACTAATATGCGTAGTTTGCTACCCAAACGTGTTGAACTATGTTCATACCTGGATAACAGTGAGTGTGACATTTTAGCATTAACTGAAACGTGGCTTAATCCTGATATTTCTGACACTGAGGTACTGCCCGATACCAACGAGTACATAATCTTCCGCAAAGATAGAGAAAACAAAAGAGGAGGAGGTGTCCTAATAGCCGTCAAGAAGCGTATAGCATCTCATCTTGTTAATTTACCCAGTCCCCTTGAGATTATATGGATCTGCATTACGTCATCATTCGTTAATTCAATAATAGGTGCATGTTACAGACCACCAGATAGCTCCGCTGCTTTCATATCTCACTTGCGCGATAACCTCAGTGCCATAAGGACCAAGTTTCCTAAAGCTAATATATTTCTGATGGGGGACTTCAATTTCCCGGACATTGACTGGTCTAACCTCACCTCTGACTCTCGCTGTTCTAAAGACTTCATCGACTTATCTTTAGATTTTTCTTTAACTCAGTTAGTAAACCAACCTACACGCGGAACGAATATTCTTGACCTTGTTTTGACTTCATGCCCCGACAATTCAAGCATCGTCTCTACTAGTGAGGGATTCAGTGACCATCTGATTCTTAATTTTGCAGTTAGCATTCCATCACATACGCGGCATCTAACGTCTAAGCTCATCTTCAACTATAAAAAAGCTGATTGCAAAGCTCTTAACGTTGGTCTGCAAGAATTTTGCTCCTCGTACCTTTCCACTTTCTCTTCCCGTACCGTCAATGAAAACTGGACCTTATTTAAAGAAAAGTTGCTGTCATTAATGGTTGCTCACGTACCACAAACTTCATTTCGGGTCAACATTTCTAAGCCATGGTATCATAGGTCACTTCGCACAATTAAGAATAAAAAGAAGCGCTTATTTAAAGCAATGAAAAAATCTGGATCTCCCTCTCTGAAACTGCAACAGAAAGACTGCGAAAAACAATACTGCCGTGCCGTTCGTAAAGCGAGACATAAATTTTATTCTCATGATCTTCAATCCCTTATGCGCAACAACCCTAAAAAATTCTGGCGTACAATATCCCCAACTAACACTCATACCCAAATCGCTCTACAGGACAATACCGGAAATTTCATTACTGACGAAGAAAGTGCGACTATCTTTAACAATTATTTTACTTCAGTGTTCACCCATGAAGATCTTTCTAACATTCCTGCCACCGCCGAAGTCGACTACAGATATATGACCCCCATCGAATTAACTGTTGAAGGCATCGCGTCACTTATCAAAAACCTTAAAATGTCCACTAGCTCTGGTGTTGACGGAATCAACGCCAAAATTCTTAAACTCACTATAAACTCGAGCAGCTTAATCTTGTATCACATTTTTCAGCAGTCTTTATCTACAGGTGAAGAACTTCCGTTTGATTGGAAAATAGGCAAAGTCATCCCCGTGTTCAAATCCGGAGACAGAAGTAACATCAGTAACTACCGACCTATATCTTTAACCAGTATTGCATGTAAGCTCCTAGAACATATCATTGCTTCAAATGTTGCGCAGCACCTTGAACAAAACCGCTTTTTTACCCTCATCAGCACGGTTTTAGAAAAGGACTGTCATGCGATACTCAACTCATGGAATTTACGCACGAAGTTCTGACTAACATGAATGATAACCAACAGACTGATTGCATTTTCATCGACTTTTCTAAGGCTTTTGATCGGGTAGCACATTGTCGTTTAATTGCCAAATTCTCTGCTTTAAATATCGACTCATTAACGCTATCATGGATTAGAAATTTCCTCTCATTTCGCAAACAATTTACCAGTATAAATAATTGTTCATCCTCTCTCTCTGAAGTATCGTCCGGTGTTCCCCAGGGCAGTGTCCTGGGCCCGTTACTATTTTTAATATATATTAACGATCTGCCAACCGACATTACCTCTAACATCCGTTTGTTTGCTGACGACTGTATTATTTACCGCAGAATTTCTAATCAAACCGATCATATCGCTTTACAGAAAGATCTAGACCATATAACAAACTGGTGTTCCATGTGGCTAATGCCGGTCAACACTGATAAGTGTAAATTAATGACTTTCAGCCGTAAACTTTTAAACTCTTCTTTCACCTACTCGCTCAGCAGTAATCATGTGACAACAGCGTCCTCATATAAATATCTCGGCATTCACCTAAATCGAAACCTTTCCTGGTCGACACACATTAATAAAATTACAGCTAAGGCTTCACGAACCCTTGGATACTTAAAGCGTAATCTTCATGGTGCACCATCTGACACTCGAAAACTAGCCTACCAGACGTTTGTCCGCCCACAACTAGAATTTGCATCACCCATCTGGTCACCTCACCAAGCGTATCTAACACGTAATCTCGAATCTATACAGAACCGTGCTGCACGCTTCATCGCTCGTGATTATAACCAGGCATTCCAGCGTCACTAAGATCAAGTTATCGCTATCACTTGAGTCTTTAGAATCACGTCGTACCGTAGCCCTTCCTTGCTTATTTCATAAAATGATTTTCAGTCTTCACAGTCACACATTACCTTTGTCACGGCCATGTCGCACATCTCATCGCCTCCATAATCATAGCAGCTTTACGCGTATTTTTGGTCATACAAAAGCATTCAACATGTCTGCTCTCCCACGTGCCATAAACTATTGGAACAGCCTTCCTGACGATGCTACTAATACCAGAAATCCTGCTACATTTCGTGATAAAATAACCGCAATCTTCGCCTAGTTGTCTCAGTTCTGTGTATTCTTGCGAAAAATGTTTTATTGCTGCTTAGTGTGAACTAACTTGTGCACTTTTTAGCCTCTCTGTCAAATCGTGTTCCATTTCCATGTTGCCACATTTTGAAACACGTAATATTTATGTGTTGTATTACTTTATTTGTATTCTTCTGAGTGCCTCTTGCTAACTATTGTATAAAGTTTTTCTTCTGTCCTTATTTTCTGTCCTTATTTTGTGTTTTTTTTTGCGCTGTTCTCTAACTTCTATGTACTGCCCCACTCACACAATGCTCCAATGTAAAGGAGCCTGTGAGTAACTTGAATAAATAAATAAATAAATAAATAAATAAATAAATGGTGGCTTCTTCCTCTAATTTGGCCCTGCATTACATAGACTGCGAACTTTACAATTCTAACCCGTTGGAAAAAAATGCATATGTACCGCTGTGCAATAGTACAAAAGTTCTGTATAGGCATTCCAATCAGCTAACAAAGGAATTATCTGAGGCATTTCATATTCACAAAAACTCCTACATGTGCGTCAGCACATCATCTGTGATCATCCATGATTTTGAAATTCGGTATCTTAATTCGACACAGTGATTTGTTTTGTCATTCTGAGGGTAGGCGCATGCGCTGCTGGCTGTTGTGGGTTTTTTTCCAATAAACTTCAGTTGATAGTAGCGCTTGTCCTTCGTTTTCTTTCTCTTGGTGTCCCCTGTAGCAGCGCTTTCGAAAGTTTTAAAATGATGTACAAACTCGCTCACTTGTCCGTGTTACTCCGATGAGGAGTGCAGACTCAGTTTATACAGTGCCCAAGATGACCTAATACAAGCCTCAAAACTACTTGCTCAAGCGGGGAGCAGGCAGTAACGTGCAGTTAATTTTTGTGACACTTAAACGCAGTGTTGCCTATAGAAACTGCCTGAACCGAGGCCACAAAATCCGCAGATTTTAAAATCGATTTGGGCACGAATGAACTGCCGCTCGGCTCGTATGCTTGGTTGAAATCATTATGGTGGGCAGGAAAGCCAACGGTAAATGTTTCAATGGAATACCTGAATCTCAAAAACCCCTGCAACTGCCTTTGAAGGGCTTCCTTCCAAAAGAAGTGACAGACATTAGAATAAATAGATCACCGTGTGGCATTTGCCTACGACCGCTAAACAGTATATAGCTGAATTCCTTCTCTCATGCTGTTGCTGTTTCATCGAGCGAACAATGGCTGTGATGTGACCGCACGGTAACCTTATTTTAATGCCTGTCAGTACCATTTCAAAGAAGGTAACACGCAACTAAAATTAGGTGTCTATAGTCGTTTAGTCCTTAATGACGCTAAATAATTATTAGTTCCTTTTTCATCATGCTGAACGGAATTGGCACTTCCAGTACTTATATCTGAAGGTAGGATACATTCTTAACTTTAAAAATTTTTAATCATGCTGCACAAAATGTTACAAGAAACACTATACCACAACCCCTTGAAGGTCGCTGACGCCTATTCTCGAATACGAGTTCGTCGTGTGGGACCCCCGCATACAGGTTCTCATTAGTAGCCTAGAAGCGCCACAAAATTGCACCACCGTTCGCTTCAACACAAGTTTACATATTTCCGAACAGCATTTCAGATAATGCACACTAAGCTAGGGCCGATCTATCTTCGCGCTGCGAAAGATATTTCCTCACATTATCGCTGGCCATACTTTTTAATGAGACACCCTTTGATAAAAATAATTATTTGCTGCACTCAATTTATGTTTTTAGAAGTGGCGCGGCAACTTCTAAATATTAAGAAACTTTTTGCCTGCACGTTTGTGTAATGCATTCTTTTTGCCATGCACTATCCCCTAAGGGAATCGCCTGACTCCCGACTATGAAAGCTGCAGCCGATGCACGGCTCTGTGATTTGCTTAGCCAGCATATCTGTGTCTACTTTGCTTGCTTGTGCCTACATTCCTATAGCTATCTTCGTGGTATTGTTTCTCGAATGTATGTTGCTTTGCACCTGTATTTTCTGCTATCGTTACCGTGGTGCAGATAGGCGCTTTTTGACTCGTATAGCTGTGAAGGCGAAATGATTAGAAACTAATTTACCCCTTTCACCAACACCACCATAACAAAGAAGCATTCCCTCAAGCTGCCTTGTTTTCAACGACTGTTGGCTTCATTCACTTGAATAGCACTGTGTTATGTCCCTTATTCTCCATAAGCTCTGGATGCTGTTGTCGCCTGTAGACCATACACAAACGAGCCCCACTGTTCACCTTATCATAGAAATGGTCTTTGTGATGCATCAGTTGGAAGACTAGTGAAATTGAAATAAATGCATGCAGTGTAAACACATTGGAAGATTGCGCACGGTAATGCTCCAAATTTTTACAGAGCAGCAGGTGGTGTAGCGTAATAATGGGCCCTTCTTTATTTCAGGGTTAGTTTTGATCCTTCGTGGCTTGCATTGTCAGGTTGCTAGATTTGTAAAATGCAGGACAGCTGTATTTTACAAAGGACATTGAACCACTTTTCAAGGGTGAGTTGGTGACAGTAGTGAAGCGTCAAAGTGTTGGTAGTGTGTCTTTAGGTAGTCTGAGCAGTTGTTTAGCAGGTGTATGCTATACAGAGAGAGTGATGAATTACTGCTTTTTGACTACCTTCAGACCTGAAGAAATGTAAATGGTTGTAAACATAGCCAATCAAACAAACTCTTTGTATGGTATCTCTGCATTAAATATGTGCATTTGTTTTGGTTTTGTAGAAGCTCATGCCTGGAAGGAAAAGACGGAAAGGAAGGAATAAGTGCAGCGTTTCCCTCCTCTGAAAACACACAAATTGGTAACCGTAACGCAATAGAATAGTAGAAGCGTCAAGGCTCACCAGAAACGCGCGAACCTGCGCCTCTAGCTAGAAACTTTCGGGGCTTTGCCCACCGTGGTCGCCCTCCAGGAGCCAGGAGCGGCGGCCAAGTTGGCCAACTACGCGGCGTTCCAGTGAGACCCCTCGTCGTGTGTCCTCGTACACAAGTCGTACACAGCCACCGAAATTGACCTCGATCTCAATATGCCGTACTCGTACGCCATGGTAAGGATCCTTCCCTTTCGCCGATCGGATCTTCCCCTGCAGGTACTTAATATATACTGTTCCCCGAAACTGAAGCGAATGACCTTCGCGGACCTCTTTAGCCGTGCACTTAAAAAGGACGGTCGCAATCCCATGGTGATTGTGGGCGACTTCAATGTCCCTAGCCAGCTATGGGGCTATCGTAAGGAAGAATTGCGCGGACGCATGCTGGCGGAGTTGGCGTCCACACTGGGGTTCACCCTCCACACCGATCCGGCGTTTCCTACCCGCGCAGGCAACTCGGTGACCCGAGACACATGCCCGGACCTCACCTTCACTCGCAACATAAGACACGCAGACTGGATCAACAGCGAGGATACCATCGGCAGCGACCACTGCATCCTCGGCACCACTGTTTATACACGCCGCCTAAAGCGCCCCACCGCACAACCACGCATCCCCAATTGGACCACCTTGCGCCAAAATTTCCCATCCGACGCCAACACAAACATCACAGAACGGGGCTACACGAACTGGTCCCGGTCAGTCATATCGCACCTTCGCTCCCACGGGAAGCAGATACAGATCACAGAGGTGGTCACGGACGTGGACAACCACTTCCTCGACCTCTGAAAAGCGCTCCGCGGCCTTACGCGCTGCTGGAAGCGCCAGAAACACATCAAGAAGCTCAAAGCGCGCATTGCGGACCTCACAAGGCAGGCAGCAGAGTACGCGGCCCAACTCGGTGACTCCAACTGGGCGGACCGCTGCAACACGGCGGCGAGGCAAATGTCGATCCGCAACACGGGCGGCTTTTCCGAGTCCTCATCAACCCAACACAGACCCGCACAGAAATGCAGAAGCAACTACAGAGAACCATGCACTAATTCCAGGGAAATACAACGCAGTTGACATAGGCGCTCCGGGATCGCTACCTGTGCCCAACTCAGGACGCCCGCAGATCGGCCTACTCCTACGCAGGCAGGAAAAACTTGGAGTTGGACAAGCCTTTCCAGCTTCACGATCTGCGGGCCAGTCTGGCCAAAATGAAGAGGGGCACCGCGCCGGGCCGGAACAAGGTCACCGTCAAACTTTTGGCGAACCTGCCTTATTCAGCGTATCAGTGCCTACGAGAATACATCAATGCGATCTGGACGGGGGAAACCCCCTCCCCATTGACTGGAAGGCGGCCCTTGTCACCTTCATTCCTAAGGCCGGGAAACCGATTGACACAGACAACCTCCGCCCCATGTGTCTCACCTCGTGTGTGGGCAAATTGATGGAGACAATGGTGCGGGATCGGCTGTCCGAATACCTCGAACAACACAAGACCTTCGCGGACACCACGTTCGGATTTCGCCCACACAGATCCGCACAGGATGTGTTGCTCCAACTCGACCGTAAAATCTTGAACCCCATCACACCCACCCAAAACGACAAAATTGTCATCGCGCTCGACCTGAAAGGAACGTTCGACAACGTAACTCAGGAGGTCATACGAGTCAAACTCACTGCGGCACGGATACCTTCAATTACACGAAACAATTTATCACGGAAAGACTGTAGTACATCCGAATACAAGGCCAAGAGCATGGACCTTTCCTGCTCGGCACGAGGGGGCTCCACAAGGCGCGGTGCTGTCCCCTCTGCTATTCAACATAGCCATGATGCGCCTACCTGCCCTGCTGGGTTCGGTCGAAGGGGTTCAGCATGCGCTGTACGCCGACGACATCACCCTCTGGGCTACGCAAAAACGCCTAGAGGACATGGAGACCCGCCTGCTAACGGCCGCTAGCACAGTGGACCGCTATGCCCGAGACTGTGGTCAGCAATGCTCCCCGCAGAAATCAGAATTCGTGCATCTGCGCCCCTCATGCACATGCTCGACACAAATCAATCTTTCCTTGCAAAGCGGTCCCATTCACGAATCCAAGGAAATCAAGTCCTCGGACTCCTTATACACAACCAGCGACGCTGCGACACAACATTCGCCAAGCTCCGGCATGCAGATGGAGGACCAGGTGGGCCGCAAGGTCCACCGGGTTTCCAACAAGCGCGGTGGGTTACGATGCAAAGACGCCTTGTGGCTGGCGAACGCATTCATGACCAGTCGAATCATGTATTCGAGTCCCTACCTCCACCTGCGGAAACAGGAAGAGGATGCCCTCAAGGTCATCGTCCGCAAAATCATGAAACGAGCGCTGGACCTCCCGGTCTCTACCTCTACCAGCCGCCTCATGGCAGTGGGGGTGGTGAGCACTTTCAGGGAGCTTCGGGAGGCCCACCTCAACAACCAATACACTGGTCTCACAAAGACAGGGTCGGGTCGCCGCCTTCTAGCCCGTCTTCACATCCAGCACACCCACTTCACTGAGGAGAGATGTCGCCTTCCCTTACACTGGAGAAGCGCCCTCCACGTGCAGCCTCTCCACACCATGTCGAAAGAGGACCATAACGGCAGGCGCCTGGCGCGGGTGGAATCCTTGCACCATCATTTTAGGAACACACCAGGAGTCTTCTACGCGGACGCCTCCGGCCCGGACCCCAGGGGATGGTACACGGCCGCGGTCGTCCACGGGGGCAAAACAGTAGACGGCCTTACTTTCAAGGCTCAGTCAGCAATTCACGCAGAAGAGGCTGCCATCACCCTGTCAGCCTCCGACTCTTCCAAATACATAATCACCGACTCGCGAGGGGCTTGAAACGTCGAGCAAGGGTGGGCTACTCCCTTGGCTTATCGCATCTACCAGAATTGTAGCCGAGACTCGGATCCTGCGCACCGATCTCTCGTTTGGGCTCCAGGTCACCAAGGCCTTCGCGGAAACGAAGCAGCCGACGACGCCGCCGCCCGAGCGCTCTCTCTCCGGGCATTTCCTACGGGACCCGCTCTGACCAAGACTCTGATTTCAATCCGGTTTACACTGTTAAGAAAATATGCGATTATTAAAAATCCAAGCACAAAACTCTTCCCACGCCGTGCAAAGAGCTACGGAAGGCCAACGAGCGGGTACTCCTGCGCCTGCTCATTAGCACGAAGTTGTGCCCGGCAACTCAAAAGCATTTCAATCCTCAATTCGACGGGCGGCGCTCACATTGTGGGGAGGTGTCTCACACCTACCGCAAGGTGTGGGCCCGCCAGCAGAACCGATCCCTACCCCCTATCCACCCCCCCCCCCCCCCCCAGGAGGACTGGGAGGCGACCCTTTCCGGCTGCTGCACCCTCGATGCCCAAAGGGCCTTAACGCAGCGCGCCCGGGCTGCGGCAACCGCCAATGGGGTGCCTGACTAGGCATCCCGCCCTAGTGGTTGCAAGGGCGTGACCCTTCAGGTCACGACCCCCAACACCTCTCTCTATGATTAATAAATTTTTCACCCCCCCCCCCCGGATATGCGGACACCTCATTCGTCCTTTGATACATGTGGCGGTGGTGAGAGAGAGATGTGGCCTGAATGCATTAGCGCTGACAGCGTTGTGGCTGACATGCGGTAGTGCAGCAATGGCTAGGCCGCAGCGTTCATTTGCTGATCAATCTCTCGCGATCAACCATTAACTGCATACCACCTCCCAGGGTGGCAGGGAGGGCGCGCTGCCTATCCAGTCTGTGGAACGCAAAGCAGGCTTTTGCAGTTGGACACCAACACCACGTACATGAAAGCAAGATTGAGGTCTCCACCGCGTTTTTATGGAGGAAAAACGCTAAGGCGTCCACGTGCTGTGCGATGTCAGTGCACGTTAAAGATCCCCAGGTGGTCGAAATTATCCCGGAGCCCTCCACTACGGCACCTCTTCTTTTCTTCTTTCACTCCCTCCTTTATCATTTCCCTTACGGCGCGGTTCAGGTGTCCAACGATATATGAGACAGATACTGCGCCATTTCCTTTCCCCAAAAACCAATTATTTATTTATTTTGCATTTTGCGGAAAGGCGCGGCGCTGCGCCGCGGCGGAAGACATGTGGCTCGGTGCTACTAGCGGCGCATGCGCTGTAGTGACTGAGGAGCGAGAGAGAGAGAGAAATATCCGAGGCGAGGCACGCGATGTGACGTCATGTGCCTCCCCGAAGCACGGCCAGGGCGAAATCGCAAGCTCGCGGCCAGTAAAGCTTTCGCCTTAAAATAATCCGCCCCGCCGCGGTGGCTCAGTGGTTAGGGCGCTCGACTACTGATCCGGAGTTCCCGGGTTCGAACCCAACCGCGGCTGCTGCGTTTTTATGGAGGAAAAACGCTGAGGCGCCCGTGTGCTGTGCGATGTCAGTGCACGTTAAAGATCCCCAGGTGGTCGAAATTATTCCGGAGCCCTCCACTACGGCACCTCTTCTTCCTTTCTTCTTTCACTCCCTCCTTTATCCCTTCCCTTACGGCGCGGTTCAGGTGTCCAACGATATATGAGACAGATACTGCGCCATTTCCTTTCCCCCAAAAAACCAATTATATATTATAGTGCTAATTTCTCCGGCGTTCGACGTGGCTTAGTAGTTGGCGCGTGCTCAGCTAAGAATCTGAAGGTGGCTGGAAATGGAAATTGGTTTTTGGGGAAAGGAAATGGCGCAGTATCTGTCTCGCATAACCGCGGGCACCTGAACCCCGCCTTAATGAAAGGGATAAAGAAGGGAACGAAAGAAGAAAGAAAGAGGTGCCGTAGTGGAGGGCTCCGTAATAATTTCGACCACCTGGGGATCTTCAACGTGCACTGACATCGCACTGGTTATAAACCAGATTCTGGCGCGATGTTTTCTAGCGAACGCTACGCTAGTCTAGTCAGCGGAGCATTTCGGGTAAGCGTCCCTAGTCACTACTGCGCATGCGCCACTAGTTGCAACGGGCCACAGGTGTTGCGCGCTGCGCCGCGCCTTTCCTCAAAATCCAATTTTCAATAACCGCTTTCTTCCTTTCTTATTTCCCTCTCTCTTTCCTACTTTCCCTTACGGCGTGGTTCTGGTGTCCACCGATATATGTGAGACAGCTACTGTGCTATTTACTCTCCTCAAAAACCAAACAAAACAAGTGCAATGTCAGTGCACTTTAAGGATCCCCAGGTGGTCGAAATTACTCCGGAGCCCTCCATTACAGCACCTTTCTTTTTTTCTTTCACTCCCACCTTCCTTCCTTCCCTTACGGTGCGGTTCGGGTGTCCACCGAGATATGTGAGACACACAAACGTTACTGCGCCATTTCCGTTCCTCAAAAACCAAACAAAACAAGTGCGCCGCCGGCACTCATTGGTATTATTGACGTTGACAACGTTGTAGAGGCCGTTCATTTTCATGAAAGGAAAGGCGCACAACTGGCTCCCTGGGTCAGTGGACGCCTAATAATAATAAAAATAATAATAATAATAATAATAATAATAATAATAATAATAATAATAATAATAATAATTGGTTTTGGGGGAAAGGAAATGGCGCAGTATCTGTCTCTTATATCGTTGGACACATGAACCGCGCCGTAAAGGGAGGGATAATATTACATTTTAATAATATTTTTATTAATGACATTTTCCTCATCAGTAGGTCAGCAAAATTTGTCATATACGCCGATGACTGTTCTATACTTACGGCTGGGCCGGATGCAGACGTGTTAATTAGGCAATGTGAAGACTTGCTTATTAATTTATCGTCCTGGTCACAATCCAATGGACGGAAAATAAATCCACGGAAAACTAAAATAATGGTATTCAGAGCAAAGAATAAGACGTTTCAATCATATCATCTCATAACCTATGAAGCACATAGTATTGATATCGTAGAATCCCTTAAAATACTTGGAGTGACATTCAGCAGCACATTAAGCTGGGAGTTGCATGTTGCTAATATATGGAAAAAAAATCTCCGCTGTAGCTGGAGTCGTCTCGCGTTGGCGCACTTTCCTTCCAACACGCGTTAAGCTCCAAATATACCATGTCTTAATTTGCTTCACATATCAAATTTTGTAATCTTGTCTGGAGCACCACAACCAACACAAATAAACAAAAAAATTAACAACCCAAAAAAGATTTATACGATACATCGGGAATCATGAACGCTTAACACATACCGGCCCGCTTTTCGCAACCTATAAGGTCATTCCTGCCTTTTCATATCACGATTTCCGAATTTTGCGTGCATACTTCTCTTTGACTAATTCATTTCGTGACTTTTTAATTGTCGCCGCTTCACTACAACCCCACGAACCAGTCGTATCCACATGAAACACAGAAAACTGGCACATTTCCCGTTTCCGAACAAATTATAAGAACCAGTCCTTGAAACATAACCTCCCTCACTGTTAAACAAGCTTAATGTAACGCTAAGCCCATAAGAAACGACTTGCGGCAACAATTTCTAAATGCATTGTAAAAACCTTAATGTCTGTCCAGCTTTTGATCACATTGTGTTTATCAAATACTGATGTCCATTGCATGATTACGTCGGCTACGATAGTTGGTTTCTGAACATGTAATATGCTCAGTTCTATACAGGGTCAATTTTTATATTGTATACACAAGCCGTGTTTTCCTAGTATATAACACTGCATATTGCCACGCTGCTGACTTTCTGCCGGCGCCACCTGGAGGTCGAACTGTGTTCCCGAGCGCGTGGCCGAACGTCTTCTTTGTCCAGAACGAGCGCGGCGGTGTTGGCAAACCTCGCCCGAGTGAACAGCTTTGTTCTCTGTATTTTCGCCGGTGACATTTTTAAGCATATCGGCAATTGTCTTGTTAAGCCGCTCAGTCAGTCCGTTGGTTTGCGGATGGTACGCTGTTGTCTTTCGATGACTGGTGCCACTGAGTCGAAGTACCTCGTTCGTAAGTGCCGGCGTAAACGGGGTTCCCCTGTCAGTTAATACGACCGTTGGAGCTCCGTGACGAAGCACAATGTTATGAATGAAAAAACTTGCGACTTCGGCGGCGGTACCACTGGGAAGAGCCTTGGTCTCACAGTAGCGGCTGAGATAGTCAGTGGCAACAGCAATGTACCGGTTACCCATGGAAGACGCCGGAAACGGACCGAGTAAGTCCATGCCGACCTGTTGAAATGGGAGGCGCGGGGGATCGATAGGTTGCAGGAGCCCGGCTGGTTTAGTCGGGGGCGTCTTCCGGCGCTGACATTCTCGGCAGGTTCGGACGTAACGGCGGACAACCGCAGCAAGCTTGGGCCAGTAGTACTTGGTGCGTATGCGCGCCAACGTGCGGGAAAACCCGAGATGGCCCGAAGAAAGGTCGTCGTGGCACGCGCGCAGAACTTCGTCACGAAGCGCAGCCGGCACTGCAAGCAGATAGACAGTGTCCGTTGGGCCGTAGTTCTTTTTGTAGAGTACCCCAGCGCGCAGGCAAAACGATGACAGTCCGCGCTTGAAGAGCCGAGGTGGAGATGGGGCGATTCCTTCAAGGTATTCTATGAGGGGCAGCAGGTCAGAATCGGCCCTTTGTTGTTGGGCAAGGGTGGACGTGGTGAGAGCACCAAGAAAAGCGGAATCGTCGTCGGACTCGTCAGTGGGGCACAGGATTGGGGCGCGGGATAGACAGTCAGCATCGCTGTGTTTCTGGCCAGACTTGTGCACGATGGTGACATCAAATTCTTGTAACCGAAGACTCCATCGAGAAGCCGCCCCGAGGGATCCTTCAGGTTCGCCAACCAACAGAGTGAATGGTGGTCGCTCACGACCCGAAACGTGCGGCCATACAAGTACGGACGAAATTTCGTAACGGCCCACAGCACAGCTTGACATTCCTTTTCCGTTGTGGAATAATTGACTTCTGAACAGGACAAAGTGCGACTGGCGTAAGCAATCACGCGTTCTAGACCATCCTGCCGCTGAACAAGGACCGCGCCGAGGCCAACGTTACTAGCATCAGTGTGCAGTTCAGTGTCGGCCTCTTCGTCGAAGTGGCCAAGCACAGGCGTACACTGCAGACGGGACTTGAGTTCTGTGAAGGCGCTGTCCTGGTCTTGGCCCCAGATGAAGGGTTCAGAATCCTTCGTCAGGCGAGTCAAAGGCTCTGCTAGCCGGGAGAAATTGGGAACAAACCGGCGATAGTATGCGCAGAGGCCCAAGAAACGACGCAGGCTCCGTTTGTCTGTTGGCTTAGGGAAGGCAGCTACGGCGGCCGTCTTTTCGGGATCTGGACTAACACCTCGTGCGCTGACAATGTGACCAAGAAACTTCAGCTCTTGAAACGCAAAGTGACATTTCTCTGGCTTGAGAGAGAGACCAGCGGAACGTATGGCCTCGAAAACAGCACGCAAGCGTTTCAGGTGCTCATCAAACGTGTCAGAGAAGATCACGACATCGTCAAGATATACGAGGCATGTCTGCCACTTCAGACCGGTCAGCACGGTGTCCATCATTCGTTGGAACGTGGCAGGGGCCGAGCACAAGCCAAAAGGGAGTACCTTAAACTCGTATAAACCGTCTGGCGTAATAAAGGCGGTCTTCTCTCGGTCGCGTTCGTCGACCTCTATTTGCCAATACCCACTGCAGAGGTCAAGGGATGAAAAGAAGGTGGCATGGCGCAGGCGTTCTAGGGAATCATCAATGCGGGGCAGAGGGTACACATCTTTTTTCGTGACGGTATTCAGGCGCCTGTAATCGACGCAGAACCTGAGGGTGCCATCTTTCTTCGTGACGAGGACAACAGGCGATGCCCAGGGGCTCGTGGAAGGTTGGATGACGTCGTCCTGGAGCATCTGTGTAACTTGGCGGCGGATGGCATCGCGTTCTTTGGAAGACACGCGATAAGGGCGCTGGCAAATTGGTCTTTGGTCGTCAGCAACGACAATTCGATGCTTGGTAAGCGGCGTCTGTCGGACCTTGGAAGTTTCCGCAAAACAGTCGCGGAAGGAATAGATTAGGCTTTGCACGCAGTTTTTCTGACTGGCCGAGAGGTGCGGGTTCACGTCAGTCGGAATGGTTGTAGCCGTCGCGTCGGCGAGGTCTGACGTGGTGGATAAAGAGCACTGCCTCGTACACTCTCCAAGCTCGTCAAAATAAGCGACGACTTCTGACTTCGTCAAATGTTGCGGTTCACGAGTAAAGTTCGTGACTAAGATTTCGGTACGACCATTGGCAAGGTCTACTAGGCCTCGGGCGACACAAACTTGCCGAGCGAGTAGCAGGGACATGTTCGCTTCAGCAATGCCAAGAGCGCCGGTGCTGTCAGTACACTCGACTGTGACGAACTTGCTGGCTCGCGGAGGGATTGTTATGTGGTCGTCACATATGCGCAACATTACTTTACAGGGCTCGGTGGTTGTGTTAACGGCTCGCTGGGCGGAAAAAGATACCATGAGTTCCTGAAGGTTTATGATCGCACCATACTTTTGAAGGAAATCCATGCCCAGTATGAGGTCCTTTGAACAGTCAGCTAACACGGCAAAGGAGCCGGTGAAAGTAAGACCACGGATTTGGATGCGGCAAGTGCAGACGCCGATTGGTGTCACGACATGGCCACCGGCAGTGCGGATCACGGGTCCACACCAAGGCGTCAGAACCTCACGGAGTGTCATGGCTAGCTCCCTGCTCATCACAGAAAAATCAGCGCCGGTATCGACGAGTGCGGTCAGTTCATAACTGTCGACGGTTACTAAGATTTCAGCGGAAACTAATCGTTCGCAGCACGTCGGTGAGGTCGTCGGATCGGGTCGTTGACGCTCGGGCCGTCGCGTCCAATCGTCGGGTGGAGGCTGTTGACTTCGTGCAGAGGCGGCGGCCCTACCCCCGGAGGACGCCGTCTTCAGTTTTCCCGCCGAGGGGACGTGCCTCTGAACTGACCGGAGGTTGAGGGCCGACTGGGCGTAGCAAAGCGCCTCGGGGATGGCGATCGCGACTGTCGCCGCTGTGAGGTCGGGGGCGGCACTTGAGAGTTCAGGTACTCCTCTATGTCCCGCGGTCTTTCACCATAACGCGGTCGAGGCGCGTCCGGTGGGAATCCTCTCAGACCCATCCGCCGGTACGGGCAATTCCGCAGAACATGGCCGGGCTCCCCGCAGTGGTAGCAGAGCGGACGATCGTTGGACGTTCGCCACACGTACGCTTTGCGGAATGGAGGGCACGGGTCCTGCTGCTGCTCGATGGGACGCACGTAACGATGGGGTGGTGGTTGTTCGGCAACGGGGCGAAACGCTTGCGGCGCCGAGGCAGGTCGGCGCAGGGCATCGCTGTAGGACATTACGTGCGGCTCGGAAAGGGGTGCTGGGGGTGGCTGCACCGCTCGCCGGATTTCGTCACGGAGAACATCGCCTGTCGAAGGTACGCTTTCTGACGGAGCACTCAAGTGGAGGTGTCGCAGTTCTTCGCGGACAATGCTCCGCACAAGCGCTCGCAGCGCCTCATCCCCGGGGCCTGGCAAGGACGTGCAGTACTGAGCGGCCGCTACATTTGCCTGACGGCCGTATTGGGCACTCCGTTCCTGCAAGGAACGTTCTATGGTCGTCGCTTCCTTGACAAAGGCGGCGACAGTTCTCGGAGGGTCGCGCATGAGGCCAGCGAACAGCTGCTCCTTTACCCCACGCATAAGGTGCCTCACCTTTGTAGCTTCGGGCATGGCTGGGTCGGCCCGATTGAAGAGGCGGGTCATGTCCTCAATAAACATGGCCACGCTCTCGTTGGACTGCTGTGACCTGGAGCGAAGGGCAAGTTCGGCATTCTCCTTTCGCTCGCTCGAACTGAACGTGGCGAGCACCTCGCGGCGAAAAGCTGCCCAGTTAGAGAAGGACGCCTCGTGGTTCTCGAACCACGTTTTCGCCGAGTCTTGCAGTGCGAAGTACACGTTCAGCAGCTTTCGCTCGTCGTCCCATTGGTTGAACGCGGCCACACGGTCAAAACCGGCCAACCAATCTTCTACATCCTCGAACCGGTCGCCGTGGAAGGATGGTGGCGACCGAGGTGCAAGAAAGACGAACGGCGGGGCACTGCCGAAGGACTGACCTGTCTGGCTGCCAGTGGCGGAAGTCATGGCCCGAGCAGGAATCGTGAGTGGCTCAAATTCGGGTTGCAGGCCTCGCAGGCGACGGCTCGCTTTGTGGACAGGTGTGGCGTCTGCTCGTCGGGGAGAAGCGTCAGGGCTATCGTCCCGGTCAGCGTACATGGGATGATACCCAGCACGGCTCCACCAAAAATGTCACCGGCGAAAATACAGAGAACAAAGCTGTTCACTCGGGCGAGGTTTGCCAACACCGCCGCGCTCGTTCTGGACAAAGAAGACGTTCGGCCACGCGCTCGGGAACACAGTTCGACCTCCAGGTGGCGCCGGCAGAAAGTCAGCAGCGTGGCAATATAATATTGTTTTGTCATATTGCAATCATGTATCTGCACAGCTCTACCTTGTTATGGTCTCTTGGGCCTCGTCAAGCTGCCCCGAGCAGCTTTTTGCCCAAGAGCTCTAACTATGTATATATGTGGTGAAATCAATGATTTTGATTTGATTTGATAAAGGAGGGAGAGAAAGAAGGAAGGAAGAAAGAGGTGCCGTAGTGGAGGGCTCAGAAGCGTGAGCAACCCAGGCTGCGGGGCAGTGGCTAAGTACCTGGCGGTGTTGCGCTAGCTTGTTAAATTTCTCCTTTTTGTCTGTGCCTACTTGCTCCTGTTCTAGGGTGATTGGGCGCGGGACGAGAGCTTAATATCTACTTCTTCTCCTGGCCAGGGGTTTTCCCTTTGGTCGGCATATCTTCCTCAAGACCAGCTCTCAATTGATCTCTTTTCCGCAGTGGAGTTTCGAGCATTCCGGTCGCTTAGTGCCTTCCGATGGAGGCGCTATCCGACTGATCAACCCGGAGGCAGTGCAGGAGGCTCTTCAATTCACATCCAAGCACTTCATGCGCATTACTGAAGTCCGAAAGTTCGGCACGGGTGGTATTTTGTGCAGGTCACCGGATAAAGAGTGTGTTAAAGACCTGCTAAAGTGTACGACCTTCGCCAACCTCCCGGTGAGCGCATTCATTCCGCCTCATCTAGCATGTTCCAAGGGCTTGATCCGAGGGGTCGACTCTCGATGGAGCCCTGCGGAAACGCTTGAGGACCTCTCGCCTGAAGTAGTGATGGCTGTCCATCGATGCAGCAGGATGGTTGATGGAGTAAAAATTCCTACGGAGTCCGTCATTGTCACATCTGCAGGAATATTTTGCCCGTCAGAGATTAAGGGGTGGCCATTGGTTTTTCGAGTAGCTGCCTTTAACTCTCGTCCCCTTCAGTGTCAAAACTGCTGGCGATTTGGCCACAGCGGCAAAACCTGCAAATCGGCCTTACGCTGCTGTGCCTGTGGGGAACGTCAATGCAGAGAGGGATGTCCTGAACACCAAGAGAAATGTTGTTTGTGTAGTGGTGCTCACCCTGCTGATTCGCCTGACTGTCCTGCACGAGCGCAAGAAGTTCGGGTGCTTGAGCTTATAGACAAGCGCAGATGCACGCGAAGAGAGGATTTTGCCGCAGTCAAGGAGAGAGCCTCAGGCTACTCTAGTGTGGCCGCCAAATGCCCACCCATAATGGATTCTAGTTGGTCCCAGGCTATTACAGCGGCAGTTGAGAAAGCTGTGGCAAATGCAATAGATCGCATTATGGAAACCGTATCCACGTGCATTTCGCAGGTCATAGCTGCTCAGATGACCGTGTCCACCGCTCCGCTCTTGCCTTCTTTGGCTTCGGAAGCTACTTCTCCTTCTGTAGTAATCGATTCCGCTCCACAGGACCAAAAACAATGTGAGCAACAAGGGACCTCTCAGGCCTCTCCTTCGAACAGCGTTATGGACGCATCCTCTATGGACTGTATGGATATGAAGTCTGATCTCCGCGCCCATAAACGAAGTGGGTCTCCTCTGAATATTGCAGGTCCATCTTGTCCCCAGTCAAAAACAAAGAAAAGTAACGCAAGTCAAAATGCTAAGACCAGGATTCTAGAAAAGGCAGTCGCGGCTTCGGCACTCCCGCCAGGATAGGGTTCTTAATTGTACTCCAGTGGAATTTTCCATCTATATTCTCAGCTTCAACAGATTTAAATTGCCTATGCAATCAGCTTCTAGCAGATTTAGTTGCTTTACATGAAACATGGCTAAATACAAATTTCAATTATCATCTCAAGGATTACCGTCCGTTCCGGGTTTACCGGTCATCACGAGGGGGAGGGTTGTTAGTGCTCCTCTCTTCAAAGGTTTGCCACAGGGCATGCATTTCTTTCCAATATGCGGACAATGAATGTGAAATCCTTACGGTTGACCTCAGTGTCCCAGGTCAACAGCCCTTTACGGTAGCTAATGCATATTTCCCGTCTGGTGGGCGTGACACTCGGCCCCTTGACTCACTCATGTCTAGTAGCTGATCTCAGAATCTATTGCTTGGAGACTTCAATTTGCACCATGTGACGTGGGTGTTTAAAACAGACAGCTTTGGTTGTAGACTTCTTGATTGTGCTTCTGACAACAACTTGATCAGCAACAATTCCGAATTGACTACGTTTGTTCGTTGTCAATGCCGCTCTGCCTTGGATTTAACTTTTTCCTCCGAAGGAGTCTCTGTTGTGTCTTGGACGCCTGTTGACTGTGCAAGAAACAGTGATCATCTACCGATTAGTTTCAAGTTTGCGTGTAAATTAACTCTTCCTGAGCGACATCAGCGCCCGTTAATAAATTACAGTTGCTTTAAAGACACGCTAAAATCAGCCCTCCAAATCCCTTCAGGCCCTTGCGCTCAGACAAGTGCCGAAAGCAAGGCTGCACATCTATGTTCAGTACTTTGAAACTTGGAAAGAATCCACCTTGGCGCAAGTAAAACCACACACACAAAGGAAAGACAAGGAGACAACGGACAGCCGCCTGTCCGTTGTCCGTTGAGCATAATAAAAATCATTATGATTTCCTTTTTCAATCAGGAAATAAACGAGCTTTGTTTAATTTCATGAGGCGCAGCAAGGTGATTCCACCGGCTGCCAACATTGAATCTCTCGTTCAGTCCCCTGCTGACATCGCAACGGCCTTAGAGGATATTGCGTGTGGCCTGGAACTTCGCTTTACATCTGCTCTACATTCTCCTGCTATATTAACATGCACCTCAAGTGATTTCACTAAGGTCTCTATGCCTAAGCTGTCGCAGATTGTTCTGCGCTTATCCCCAGGGGCTCCTGGCTCCGATAAGGTCACTTCATCTATGTTCAAAATTTTGTTCAATGAATCTCCTGCAGACCTGTTGGCTCTAGTTAACCATTCCATTAAATGTCTTTGGATACCTCATGAGTGGCGCCTTGTTGAAATAGTTCCATTGCTTAAAAAGCAAGGGGAGGGCTTAACTTTAGACAACATACGCCCAATTTCATTACCATCGAACATAGTGAAATTGGTGGAAAGGGTCCTTATCAGCCGTGTCATGTCATTCATTTCGGAAAATTTCCTCTTGAATCTATGTCAAATTGGTTTCAGGCTCGGTTGTTCCATTTGGTGTGCTCATACTAACCTAGAGACTCGTATTAAACTAGCTCGCAATAGAAAACAGTTTGCTGCGCTTGCCACCTTGGATGTCAGTAAAGCATACGACAGCGCAGAGCACTCGACTCCGTTACTAAGATTACAGGAACTGAACTTCCCTAGATATTTTGTATCCTGGATTTATTTATTTTTTTTTGGGGGGGGGAGAAAGAGAATTTTACTGCTGCCAAAATGGTGTTTCCTCACGGAGATTTCCACAGACAAGAGGTGTACTACAAGGATCAGTTCTCTCACCTGCTCTTTTTAACCCTTTTCTAAGCTCAATTCCATGCATTCAAAATGTGAAAACGTATGTGTACGCCGACGATACTGCATTTTTTGCATCAGCAGGTGACATTCACACTCTCTATCGAACCCTGCAAAATTACCTCAATGTTCTTGACAACTGGTTAGGAAGAATTCATCTGTCCCTCAATGTAAAGAAATGCGCATTGTTAGTATTTCCGGTTTCTGTTCCTGTAAATATCTGCCTGTACTATAAAAATAACATAATACCTCAAGTTCAGACGGTGAAGTATCTCGGAGTAATATACGACTCTACTCTATCCTGGCGGCCACATATTGAGCAAGTTTCTGCAAAAGGAGTTCGGGCCATTGGCATCCTACGCAGGCTTTGTAGTGCTAAGTCAGACATGAGAAGGCATACATTTCTGATAATTTATAAAATGTAAGTCCCGCCCAAATTTGGAGTTCGGGTGTGTTTTATTCTCAGGAGCTCCTGCCTATAAACTTCGCCCTCTTGTGCTGTTAAAGCGTGAGGCATTGCGCCTTTGTCTGGGGCTTCGAAAATATGTCGCCAATGCTGTTATGCACCTTGAAGCGCGAGTCCCATCGTAATCAGCTAGGTTTCGCCTTTTAACAGTTCAAACATTTTAAAAATTGTGCGACTGACCTCTTCACGCTTCCAGTGTAATATTTCTTAGTCAACCTTCCGCCTTCTTTAGTGCTGCCTGGTCTCGTTTTCATACTCTGCAGATATGTTACGTGCAGTCCCTCTTTGATCCCATAAATATTCATTTCACAGATGTCCGCCAAATGTATAAGAACCCATCATCTGTCCAGATTGAATTCGATGACATTTTCCCATCGAATGCAAAGCTGCAGCCCTTCCCGCTTCTTCGGGGTCTATTGCAGGACCACCTAAGGTCCTTTCCCTCTCATGTTCTTATTGCTACCGATGCCTCGCAGGATCGCGAAAAGGCAGGTGTGGGAATTTTTTCGCCTTCACTGGATTGGTCTTTTTCTCTCCGTCTTCCTGACTTCACTCCATTTTTTCTGGCTGAATTATTAGCAGTAATCTTATCCTTACAAAAATTAGAAACTACCGTTTCCCAGGTCCTGGTTATGACCGACTATCTGTCCATTTGCTCTTCATTATCCTCACCCACTGAGTCATCATCATTTATTTTCCCTTAAGGACCCCTAGGTGGGGCATTACATAAGGGGGGAGCAAAAATACGAAATCACAAACAATAGGAACATTTGAAATATAACAGTGAAGAAGGCAAAACAATTGTTAAAAGAGCATTGAAAAATGAAAAAGGGAACAATCACAGGTACACTGTGGCCATCACGCTATATATACAGGAAGAAAACGGGAAAACTGATTAGCAGACAAGGGTTCAAAAATGTAACATGTGCAGAGGTGGTACTGAAAATTGTCGGGCATTACACTTAAGTGCGCTAACGAAAAATATGAGTTAAAAGCAGGGTTTTGAATTTATTTGCATCGCGCTCACTTACAACGGCATCAGGCAGCTCATTCCACAGTTCAATGGCGGATGGCAGGAAGGATTTTTGGAAGGCATTGGTGGAACCATGTAAGCGCTGTAGGCTCAGGCTGTTAAAAAGACGACGAGATGTTCTATTGGGAGGGAGTAGAAATGTGCAGTGCAATTGAGGAAAACTGTAGTATAACTTGTGGAAAAGGCAGAGTTGGGAAATTTTACGGCGAAAAGACAGTGGCGGTATGTCAAGCGATGATTTTATGCCAGAAACACTGGTTCTGCGATCGTAACATGAAGTAATAAATCGGGCTGAACGACTTTGTACTGATTCTAATGCTTCAATTAGGTATGACTGGTGCGGACATTACGCCTCTTTAAGCTCCTGATTCCGCTCCATCTAAATTCGGTAAGGCTGCTTTGGGTACCAGGTCGCATGGGCTTTCACTTAAATGAGGTTGCAGATTCCTTAGCAAGAGCCTCTCTCTGCGGCCCACTTGTTGCTGTCCTGCCAACGTGTGCATATACAGCTGCGGTGAGGTTTCGCAGCTGCACAATATTTCAGGAATTTGCTGCCACGGCTCTAACATCATCTCCCGGATATCAGCGTATTCTGCATCCTTGGAGTAGCAAAGTCTGGAGCTCGCGCACACTAGAGGTCTCTTTCAGGCGTTTGCGTTGCCGGGTTCCCCTTCTAAATTTCTACCTTCACAGATCTGGCCTGGCGGCTTCCCCATTGGGCCATTTTTGTGCCGAACCTGAGACAATAGATCACTTCCTGCTGTTCTGCCGCCGCTTCTCTCATTTGAGGAAGCGTCTTTTGCAAATTCCATTTCATCAACGGGGCTTGCCTGTGTCCTCCGCGGTTGTTCTTTCCATTGGCACTTCTTTGCTTGGACGAAGCGACAGGAGTGTGCGCTCTGCTGTGCAAAATTTTCTTCAAGAAACGCAGCGCCTCCCTTTCTAATTTATTTTTCCCACTCTCAGTCAGTACGACATTGAAACATTACTGGCATTGTATAAAATTATGCTCATTAAGCCATTGTCCCGTCCTCGATCTCCAAGTTGACAGGACCCCTGTCCTTCCGTCTTCCAATCTATCAGACTACACACTATTACCACTCCTTTTCCTGTCAAAACTTTTCTGTATCCAGCAATTAGTCCCCGGTGTCTTGGCCACTCCCCCGTAGTGGGTATGTGCCAGGCTCGTCTGAGGCCTTCGTTCCTTCATTCATTCAATCCTTCCTTCCTTCCTTCCTTCCTTCCTTCCTTCCTTCCTTCCTTCCTTCCTTCCTTCCTTCCTTCCTTCCTTCCTTCCTTCCTTCCTTCCTTCCTTCCTTCCTTCCTTCCTTCCTTCCTTCCTTCCTTCCTTCAGAAGCGTAGTGGAAGAAGAATAGTGTTCTGAGCGGTTCTGAACCGCTGTTTCCTGTGGTGCCTGTGGTTTACTGGTGGTGTCTGCGTGCTCATCTCTGGTGAGGCCGTTTCGCGTTTGGGATTTGGCCAGGTCTAAGGTTAAGTCTGTAGGCGCGGTTAATGTGGGTTCGGCAGCAGCATTATAATGATTTTGCAAAAATAGTTTCTTGGTGTGAGAAGTGGCAAATGTCAATTAACTTTGAAAAAACCGTATTTACGAGAATAACCCTTAAAAAGAACCCTCTGCTATATTACTACACTGCTAATAATAATTTTCTTCATGAAGTTACAGAATATAAGTATCTAGGTCTATGGATCTCTGATAACCTCTCTTGGACAAAGCATGTCGACTATGTTTCAGCAAACGCTCTCCGAAAGCTTTTTTTCTTACGACGCTCGCTTAAGTTAGCAACTCCTGGTACACGCCTCCTTGCCTACAACACTATTATTAGACCAATCTTAGAATATGCAGTAATTACCTGGGACCCTTTTACAAAGGTAAACATAAATAAACTTGAAAGAATTCAAAAGAAAGCAGTAAGGTTTATATATAACACTTACGGGCGAGCATCAGTCAGTGACCTCAAAAAAAGCGGTTCACCCTCTATTCCTAACAGATATCGCATATGTCGCTTAAAGTTTTTCTATCAATTAATTAATAATAATTTCAAAGTTGACACTTCCAATATCCTTACTTATTCCTCGGGGTACCAAACTAGAAATCGCCATTCTCTTTTTATAACACTATTAAATTCGCGAGTTAATTGTTTTAAATATTCCTTTTTTCCAAGGACCATCACTGATTGGAATAACCTCACGGATGATGTTGTCAGGCAGACATCATTACATTCATTTCAAGAGCATTTGAATAGATTGTTGTTAGTTGACCTTGTCGCTGTATTTTCTTGTCGAAGTTCTATGTGCAATTCTGTTTTGTTTGTAATTCTGTATATTAACACAATGTTCCCACCTGCTATATTCTTGTGTACAAGATCGCAGTATTCATAAATAAAAAAAAATAAAAATGTGCAATTGAGGGAGCATTTGGCTCAGGTATGTCGCTGACCTCCCCGGGCAGAGGGTCGGCAGCCTGGTTTGCCAGCCTGCCCACCCAAAGCTTGCCGCTGGAGCTTTTTAGGAAAAATGGAACTGACGTCATCCCTGTGGCTCTCGTGCCGATCGGTGAAGCAGTGATCAAGATGAAAACCTCTAAGGCTCTTCAGCAGGAGCTAAGGTCTCTCACTACACGCTACCTCCAGGTCTCTGAGGTGCGACCGTTCGGCCGTAGAGACATTGTTTTAAAGTCCTCTGACATTGCTTGCGTCACAGACCTGCTCGAGTGCAAAGGTTTTAAGTCATTAGCCTTGTAAGCATTCATCCCTGAACAACTCGCATGCTCCAAAGGTATGTTGCAGCAAGACTTTCATTTTTGCTAGTTGGTTGTAGCTTGACATGGTTTACGCAAAAAAGCGTACAGGCGCTAAAAGACGAAGACAAGCACACTCAAGACAGGACAAGACAGGCGCTTGTCCTGTCTTGAGTGTGCTTGTCTTTGTCTTTTAGCGCCTGTACGCTTTTTTGCGTAAACCATGTCCAAAGGTATGTTCGTGGAGTGGACCCAGCATCTTCCCCACAGGAAATACTGGAGGAGTTTCAGGATGCAGGTGTGGGGGTTCTTTCTGTCTACTGGTGCAGTAGAGAATTGAATGGTTTGCGTGTAGCGACAGAATCAGTTATAACTACTTTTGCTGGCTCCTCCTGTCCGTCTGAGCTCAAGGTCTGGCCAATAGTGTATCGTGTGGATCATCTGCAACCCCGTCCACTTCAATGCACCAACTGTTGGCGGTTCGGTCACAATGGTAAAGCGTGTAAATCGGCGACCCGCTGCCGTGTTTGTGGAGAAGGGTATACGGATGACAGCTGCTCCTCTGATCAGCCCCAGTCTTCCCTTTGTAAGTGTAACCACTCAGCTGATGATTCCAACTGCTCGAAGCGAGCTGACGAATAAAGCCTGCTATATATAATTCAAGCGAAGCGATGCACGAGAGCAGATGCGTATGCACTTCTGGATCGGAAGAATAATACATATGCCAGCCATGCGCGAAACTCTCTTGCAGATATAGAGTCAAGTTTGACTGCTTCGATAGTGTCCTCAGTAGAACAGGCTCTTTCTGTGGTGGTCGAGCGAATGCTCTGCAAATTCACCGAGGCTTTATCTCAACTTGTTGCAGGCCTGTCTCTGCCTTCTCGATCATCTGTTTCGGAGGCGACGCTTGCATCGCTCCAAAATTGTGCTGCTAGTAAGAGTGACTCCATGTCGCCTCCTGACACATCCCAAGTCCCGCCTGCCAACAGCGCTTCCTGGCAGTGTCTCTCACGTAGATATCTGTAACACAGATGTTGAAATGTTCTGTCCTTCCCAGAAGCGTCGAGCTTCTTCCTCATCCTCGAAGTCAGCTGTTCCGCAAATCAAAGCAAAGAAAGGACCCCCGAAAGTAATCCCTCAGACTGATGTGCTGAAGGAGGCTCTTGCTGCCTCTTTCATCAGTCAGTAATCATGGCGGGTCTAAGAGTTCTGCAATGCAATTGTCATTCCGTACTTTCTTCTCTCACGGATCATGAAATACTTTTCATAAACATAATCCAGATATTTTGATTTTGCAAGAAACGTGGCTCTCTCCATTTAAACCATTTTCAATGAAAAATTCCGTGTTTTCAGGGTATACCGCATTAATGACAGGGGTGGTGGGTTAATAACTATGATGATTTATTCACAAATGAAAATTGGGTCACTGACCAAGTCGAAAGATGAAAAATGACGTTTCGGGTCCCATACGGGGCCCTTGTTCACAATGAGGCTGTCACAGAAGAAGGAACGGTTATATACGCTTCAGAATCTTCTGAAATCTTTTCACGTAGATAGGATGTAGCATGCCCTGATTCTTGTTTAGCGTGTTGGCCGTTGTCTGGATGATTAGGGATTCTAGATGAAGTCTTGCAGATAGGTTTCTTTCCGTCGCCAAGATTTCCACCTCATCCCAGCCAATCTCGTGGCCAGTGGACAGCACGTGCTCTG
This sequence comes from Amblyomma americanum, assembly GCF_052857255.1. Lineage (NCBI taxonomy): Eukaryota > Metazoa > Arthropoda > Arachnida > Ixodida > Ixodidae > Amblyomma > Amblyomma americanum. Next base: position 227,669,027 of record NC_135498.1, on the reverse strand, counting down.
CAACTGCATTTTTTGCTGCGCGCTTGTTTCTGACGTCGCCCTGGTGCTCCTTCATGCGCCGCTGGAAGTTCCCGGTTTCCCCAATGTAGACGGAGGGGCAGTCGCTGCAAGGGATCCTATAAACAACGCCAGGGAACTTGGCACGTGGTAGCGGGTCCTTCACGTTGACCACATCGGCTCGCAGTTTGCTAGTTGGCACGTGTGCAATGTGCACTTCGTGTTTACGGAAAATCCTAGAAAGGGCCTCGCTGATCTGACGCACGTAGGGAATCGCAGCACGTTTTATCTTTTTTGTCAGCTGTTGTGCTCCTCGTGTGTAGGTGGCTTTCTTGGTGACTTTGCTGGTAAAATTTCTAGGGTAGCCGTTTCGCTCAAGATCTTGCTGTATAAGCTTCATCTCGTTGCCAAGGCTGACCGGGTCGGAACAGATGTTTTTAGCACGGTTGACAAGTGACGCAACCACTGAACGCTTGTGAGCCGTAGGATGAGCGGAATCAAAATCCAGGTATCTCCCCGTGTGCGTTGCTTTTCGGAAGACGCTGAAGACTAACCGATGCGCATCACGTTTGACGAGCACATCCAAGAACGGGATCATGCCGTTCGCTTCCTCTTCCAAATTGAAATTTATGGATGGCTCAACGGCATTCAGGTGTTCAAGGAAGCTGTGAATGTGCTGCTTGTTTAAAATGCAAAAGCAGTCATCAACATACCTCAGAAACACATTTGGACGATGTGTGAACGAGTTCAGGGCTTTCTGTTCAATAGACTCCATTGTCAGGTTGTCAGCCGTGACTGAAATGGACGCTCCCATTGCGGTTCCGAAGATCTGCTTGTACACTGTGCCGTTGTAAGAAAAATACGTATTGGCTAAGCAGAAATGAAGCAATTCGCTGATCTCGCTGACGTTCAACGGCGTGCGATCGGGAAATGAGGGGTCGCTTTTCATGAGCTCCTTGCAGGTTTCCACAGCAAGATCGACCGGGACACTTGTGAACCGGGAACATACATCAAAGGACACGAGCACATCGCTTCCTTCGAGGACGACATCCTTGACTTTTTCAATAAAGTCTTGCGAATTCTTGATGTGCGTCGCTGTTTGTCCCACCAACGGAGCCAACACTTTGTGCAGATAACCGGATAGACGGAAAAGAGGCGACCTGGTGAAATCCACGATTGGCCTTAGCGCAGTACCACTTTTGTGAATTTTCGGCAAGCCATATATTGCCGGAGCGGGTCCGTTAGTGCAAAGAAGCTTGTAGTACAGTTTTCTTTGAGAAGGCGGAAGACCACTGAATATGTGAGACAGGATCACTTGCAAGCGGGACTGTATTTTGGACGTAGGGTCCGTGCTGTCCACTGGCTACGAGATTGGCTGGGATGAGGTGGAAATCTTGGCGACGGAAAGAAACCTATCTGCAAGACTTCATCTAGAATCTCTAATCATCCAGACAACGGCCAACACGCTAAACAAGAATCAGGGCATGCTACATCCTATCTACGTGAAAAGATTTCAGAAGATTGTGAAGCGTATATAACCGTTCCTTCTTCTGTGACAGCCTCATTGTGAACAAGGGCCCCGTATGGGACCCGAAACGTCATTTTTCATCTTTCGACTTGGTCAGTGACCCAATTTTCATTTGTGAATAAATCATGCTTCGCCCTGACCAGACGGTGTTCCGTCGAACCTTCTACTATATTAATAACTATGATCTCTACAAAAATATGTCACCGGGCATCAATCTCGCAGAAAGTTGTGCTCCCTGACTGTGAGTTGTTGGCGGTTGAAACCTCCCTGCCACAGTGGGCCAAAGTAACTATTTCTAACGTCTACTTTCCTGTAGGTGTTCACAGGACAGACTGTTTGGATGCCTTACTGAGCGGAGCAAACAACACAGTCATCGCAGGGGATTTTAATTCGCACCACAGTGTCTGGGGTAGTCGCTCTGATTCCTGCGGCCAGCTTCTCTGGTCATGGATGTCTATGAATGCAGTGCGCTGCTGCAATTCCGGAGCAGTAACCTTTATGCGTGGAGTTTCTCGTTCAGTCATAGATTTAACCTTAGCAACTCGTAGGTTTGGAGTATCTGCATGGTCAACAGTAGACTCAAGTACATCTAGGGACCACTTTCCAATAACCTTTACTATTATGTCCTCTCCTATCCGAAAAGGTGGTGCAACCATGAAATTTTTAAATCACATTACGTACAAAAAATTGATATCTGTCTCGCTTCCCTCCATAGTTAGCTCAGGTCGAGCAGAAAGAGCTCAGCGGGCAATTTCCTTTCTGCAAGATGCTGCTGAGAACTCTGTATTCTCTGTGTGCGCTACTACCCCTGCCAGACAACCATCTCCTTGGTGGACGGAGGAGTGTGAGAAAGCTTATCGCCTTAGAAAAGCAGCATGGGAAAGCCTTTCCTATAATCAGAGCCCAGCTAATTGGATAAATTATAAGTTTTACTCTGCAACTTTCAAAAGAACTGTTAAAAAATCAAAGGAGGATTATAATCAAAATTTAAACATGTATCTCTCTAAACCTTAGAATAAGAAGGCTCTATATAGATTCATGGCGCAGAATAACAACTCTCCGGTCTCCAACCGCATAAAGTCAATAGTATTGTCTCCGCAGGAAGCTAAGCAACATCTTGAACGTATCGCTCAGGAGCTGGCTGTACGTTTCCAAGTGCAGAAAACGGAACCTTTGCACACTCTCACCCCCAGCTCGGACTATCCCGAGGTGGACGTGTCGGAACTCCTCCCAATTGATTCCTCGATGGAGTCTGCTGCCCCGGGATCTGATGGGGTTACTGTGGGCATGTTAAAGATTTTAGCGCGTCTTTCCAACTTAGCTCCTGGATATTGTAAATGCGTCATTGGAAAACTATTGGATTCCTTACAGATTGAAAATTGCGAAAATAATTTTACTTTTGAAAAATGCAGAGAATGGATTCAATTTAGACAATATTCGGCCGATTGCTTTAACCTCAAATTTAATAACGATAATAGAAAGAGTAGTACACAGTCGCCTCACAGAGCATGTCCATCACGTTAACGGCCTCAGCTCCACACAGATTGGGTTTCGTCGCGGTTGTTCCATATGGTCCGCGCATGTGGATCTCGAGAGCCGAATACGATTCTCAATGCGCAAGAGAGAAGTTGCGGCCTTGGTGACACTTGATGTTGCTAAAGCCTATGACAGCGCTGAACACACGGTTCTTATTAACAATCTTGCTCAGCTACATCCACCACACTAATCTATGCTTGGATTTGTGCATTTTTAAAAGAGATTTTTCTTCTCTACAGACGGATCTCTCTGTTCTAATACCTATGTTCAATCAAGAGGTGTGCCGCAAGGATATGTTTTGTCTCCACTGCTTTTCAACATATTGCTTCGGGGCATACCCATTCATCCAAATATTACAGCTTATGTATACGCAGATGATATAGCTTTTTTCGCATCAGCAAAGGATATTCATGCACTATACGAGTATTCGAAGGCATACCTGAATGCTATTGAAGTGTGGTTGAACCAAATTAAATTATCACTTAATTAATGTCAGAAAACGTGGCGTGCTGGTATTTCCGCCCGACACTCCTTTGTACATCTCGCTAGTATACCGCTCCACTCCAATTCCGCAGGTGGAGTGGGTTAAATACCTAGGCGTTTACTTCTGATGAAAGTTTGGACTGGCGAAACCATGTTAAGAATAATGTTATTAAAGGGGAACGTGCTCTGGGCCGGTTGACATGACTTGGCAATAAAAAGCTTGGCATGCGTCGTGACACGTTACTGTTGCTCTATAAGGCTTATATGAGACCGATTCTGGAATTTGGTTCTATCTTGTTCTCTGGTAGCGCAAATTACAAACTGAAGCCATTAGCTTTACTGGAAAGGCGTGCCCTACGGCTATGCCTCGGGCTCCCAAAATCAGCTTCAAAAGCTGTCCTTTATCTGGAAGCCCGTATCCCCGATCTCTTTTCCCGCTTCCAACTTCTAACAGTGCGTACTTTCCTCAGGTCCTTTGACCCGGTCCCCGGCGTTCGTAGTCCCATTTTTCTATCCCAACCGCACCTGTTTTTAACTAATCATTGGCCACGCTATCAGCTACCGCAAGTTAGGTTCACGCAGAATCTGTTAGCTCCGCTTTAGGTTGATCTGATCTCCTTGCAGCAAGTTGCAGATACGCAGGCTGACCCCGTCTTCTATTATGACCATATTTTCCCGTCCCATGCGAAACATATGCCCGCAGATATCCTAAACGGTCTCCTTTCTGAACACCTACCGAATTTTCCTCTTCATACTGTTATCTCCACTGATGCCCCCGGCAGCTGTGAGAAGGCGGTGGTTGGGATATATTCGCAGGAGCTGGCTTGGAGCTATTCCGTTCATATCCCAGATTATACTCCTATATTATTCGCAGAGTTTCTGGCCATTGCTTTTGCTCGTCTCAAACTTCCTAGGCATGTAGCACGGGTTCTTATTATTCAGCAGACTGCCTTTCAGTTTCAGTCTCTCTCCAAAATTCGGGAAAATCTTTATTGAATCGTTCGCTTAGGTTTTTTTCCCGCGCACAGTGCGTGAGATCCGCTTTGTCTGGGTACCTAAGCAATCGGGCGTCTATTTTAATGAGGTGGCTGATTTATTGGCAAGGTCAGCTCTCAGCGCTCCTGTAATCTATCCCGTCCCTCACCTCATTCTGTTAGAAACTTCACGTTTCCAGCGCTTCTAACATATTTCAGCCAACCTAAATGATCCATAGCTCAATACCGTGGATTTTAGCCGCTTAAAGTTCCCATGGAATATCCGGTGGTGTAAAGCAAGGCTTTGTGAGGTGCCAATGACTCTTCTGCGATGCAGAATTCCTCACTTAAATTTCTACTTATGCAGATGTGGGTTCGCTGCGACAAACCTTTTTGTATCATGTGGGCAAGTTGAAAAAATAGATCATTTTCTCCACTCTTGCCGGCGGTTCGCCGTTCCGAGAAAACAGTATTTGGAAGTCTCTCTTTCGAGGTTAGGACTCCATCTGTCTCTTCCAGTTATTATTTCGCTCGGTGCGAGCGCAAAGGGATTCCCGTTAAGCATTGTCTGCGGCTACCTTCATGATTACTTAAGTGAAACTGATCGATTACCTTGTTAGCTGTATACAAAATTTTGTCGCATGTCCAAAAATGCTCGATTCTTTCCTGGTAATTCATATTTCTTTAATTCATTTGACTTTTCCAATCTTTATATTGATTTAGTCCTCTCACGCCTATTTTTCCCGGCCCAAATACTTCATTGGGATTATCTACCGAACCTTGGCCCATCCCCCTGCGTGGGTATGTGCCATGCTTACTAAGAAGAAGAAGGAGAGAAGAAGAAGAAGAAGAAGAAGAAGAAGAAGAAGAAGAAGAAGAAGAAGAAGAAGAAGAAGAAGAAGAAGAAGAAGAAGAAGAAGAAGGAGAAGAAGAAGAAGAAGAAGAAGAAGAAGAAGAAGAAGAAGAAGAAGAAGAAGAAGAAGAAGAAGAGGAAGAAGAAGAAGAAGAGGACGACGACGACGACGACGACTCAGGGATTCAACGAGAGGGCATCATCATCATCATCATCAATAATTTCGACCACCTGGGGATCTTTAACGTTCACTGACATCGCACAGTACACGGACGCCTTAGCGTTTTGTCTCCATCAAAATGCAGCAGCCGCGGTCGAGTTCAAACTCGAATGTCAGTGAACCCCTCAATACCGCTTTCATGGTAGCTTTGGTGTCGAACTGCAATAACCTGCCGTAATTGCGTTCCGCACACTGGGTAGGCACAACGCCCACCCTGCCACGCTCACAGACGGCAGTTAATGGTTGATCGCGAGAGGTTGGTCACCCAATGAACGCTCCGGCCTATTGCTGCATTGCCGCGTGCCTGCCACAAAGTTTTCAGCGAGAATGCATGCAGCCCACATCTCTCTACCACCGCCACATACCTCAAAGCGCGATTGAGGCGAGCACTGACCCAGGCCAGCTGTGCGCCTTTCCTTTCGTGAAACTGAACGGCCTCAACAGCGTTGTGTACGCCAATAAACCCAATGAACGCCGACAGCTTTCGTTTTGTATATCCTTAATTACCTGAGCGAATACACATTTATTGTTTTCATATCAATAAGGCTGTGATTAACCCACGCTTGTTCCCTGGCCCGCTCTGCTCAGTCCCTGTCTCCCAACTATTTGTAATTTTAATTCTTCATAATAAACATTAAGCTGATTCTCAACTGATAAACCTTAGTTATTAAGGTTATTTCACCGAATGTGAGCTCCATAGTTCTGAACTGAAATACTTGTTTCAAACGCAATTTTTGCTACATTTGCTCACCTCTTTGCTTGTTATCGTGTGCTGTTTAACTCCTGCATTCATTGCTACCTCCGTTTAAGCTTTTCTAAGTTTGCATACATCATTCTTAATAATTATATTGCTGCCGATGGAGGTAACCACATATTTAACTGAGTTGTTATTACTGTTGTGTTTTTTTGGTATACTGCCGTGTGGCAGGGGCTGCCTCGAACCCAGGCTCCATAGGTAGCGTGTCCGAGCGTTCGGGTTGAGGAAAGATGGAAGAAATTTATTTACATTATGAAGAAAAGCAAACAGCCAAATTCAAGAGTTCATGCGTCGAGCGACTGGATGAGCATTGTCGCCAGGGCCCAGAGCGTCCGTTCTCACTCGGCTCGCTCCTTAAATCCCATAAGGTGCGCCCCTTCACCAGACGATGGCAATCCAACAGGAGGTGCATTTCTCCAAGATGGGCGGTTGCACGGCATGTAGCAAGCGGAGGCACTCGTGGGAATGGGCGTGGAGAAATCACAAGTCAGCTGCTATTTCCTACTGAGGTGCAACAGTCTTGCAAGCGGCACACAAGTGATTCGTGCGGAACCGTGGGCCACAACTGCGGCAAGCTCTCTCCTGAGCGGGCCGGCTCCTGTCGGACATGGTTAATTACTTGGACACCGTTCCCCACTACCCCTGTCGTCTGTCCATCGTCGGTCGCTTCTAGCGGGAAACCAGTCAAGAGGGAAGGCCATTCATACCCCCTCTTCAGGAGTCAAGCTGGGAAACTCTGAGCAGGGATTTTCACAGCCAGGTGTCCTTTTTTTGTGGGGTCAACGGCTGGTCAAACATCGTGTCGACAGCAGGGTTGTAACGGCTTCCTCTCCCGCCAGACGAGTCTCGGCGGGTAGCAGTCGCCGCTGCTGCACAAAGAAGACTTAATTGCTTGCAGAAGGACCAACACATCTGCGTCGCTCGTAACATTGTCTTGTTTGACGTTGACCAAATTCTTGGAGGCGTCTCTGAAACTTCAACCACAAGCCCAAGCAAGCAGTCAACTCCTCTCCAATGAAACCAGTTCAAAAGAGGGATTGCTAAAATCTGGTTACAATAGTTTTTGGAGAAAAGCCCACACTGAAAACTCACAGGACCCATGGCTGCTGAGAAAACCAAACATGCTACTAGTCACATTCACACACATAAATGTACGAAATAGAAAACTTAAGCAGGAATTTCGGATACCTGAAGAGCACCCCGGACCACTCTGAAAGAATGGCTAAGCGCGTACGTGTTTCCATTCAATTTTCCCTTCTTGTACTTCCTGTCGAAATGATACTGCTGCAGAATCAAGCACCACAACAGGAGGCGATTGTTCTTTGATGTTGTGGTATGCAGCTAGGAAAGGGGACAATGGTTCGTCTATAGGATGAATTTGGTGCCTCCGAGATATAATTGCAGCTTCTTGATAGCCCAAACAATGCAAGCGCACTTTTCTTCCGACGAGCAGTACGCCAGCTCTCGAAAGCTCAGTTTTCGGCTCCGGTAGAGAACGGGATGTTCGTTGCCGTCGTCATCCCTCTGGCAGAGAACGGCCCCTAGCCCTCGATCCCCCGCATCACATTGGACCGTGAATTCTCGGTTGTAATCAGGGGCTAGCACAAACGGGCGGCTAATCAGTACCGCTTTCAGGTTTAAGAAGGACGCTTCCTTCTTTTCGTCCCAGACTACATTTTTCGGCTCTGTCCTGCGGAGAGCATCGATCAGGCGGCTTGCCAAAGGGGAATAACCACAGATATAGTGATTATAATATCTCGTAAGCCCTAGGAATGCCCTAACGTCCATCTTTGTTCTAGGCCGCGGGTTGTCTACATGCTGCCGCCGATATCTTAACCTCGCTGCGTTTCCTGAAACCTTGGCCTACGTTGTGACCCAAATAGTCTACGGTTGCCCTCGCCAGGCAACGCTTGTCGGCCTTCACACTGAGCGCAGGTTGTCGCAAACGGCTCAGCACTGCTCTCAGATGCAATAAATGCTCCGCCCATGAATCTGAGAAGACAGCAATGTCGTCCAAGTAGGGCACTGCAAATCCCTCGCAGCCCTTTAGAACCCTGTTCATTAGACGGGAAAAACAAAAGGGAGCATTTTTGAGCCCGAAGCTCATCATTCTTGGTTGACAGCTTCCCGTTGGAATGACGAAAGCTGCGTATCTGCTGGCGCGCTCAGAGAGCGGCACTTGCCAGTGCCCTCGAGTAGGGTCTAGCGTAGTTACATAGGCTGCTCGACAGGCCTGTTCCACTCTCTCCTCGATATTGGGGATAGGGTACACTTGATCCTTGGTGACGGCATTTAACTTCCGGTAATCTGCTACAGGCCTTGGGTCTTTACCCAGAGCTTACACCAAGATCATACCCTGAAGCGTATTCGCTTTCGGAGTGCTTGATTACTCCTAATTCCAGCATGCATGCTTTACCTCCCTGCCATGGATCTCTCTCTGCCTTCTAGAGAGTCGATAGCACCTTGACCGCACTGGCTCCTCGGAAGTTAGCTCCATATCATGCTCAATCAAATCAGTTCTGCCCGACCTGTCTACGAAGCAGTCATCAAACTCTGCTATCAGTCCGCCGAGATCAGACAACTGAGACTCCTTTAGTTCTCCGCTCCGCTCAGTCCTCGTGAGGGATTCCTGCGCGCTGTTGTGGTTGGGATCCCACCGCTGCCACCAATGTTGTGACTTTGAGGTGGTCCCGTAACGCTCGCCACCCGTTTTGTGACAGAGCGTCGCCATCTCTCTAGTCGGTAGCGAAGACTCCGAGTCAGGCGTCGGTGAGAACAACGAAAGGGATTTTATACATTATGTACAGAGCATTATACAGGACGAGATCGGCACGGGGGCCGAGAGCTAACAGTAAACGCGACTGTTCTCGCACGGTGACATCCGGCGAGGCTCCAACGCGTCACACATCACACTCCACTCGTGAGTGGCACACGGCTCACGGTAGGTCTCTCTACAACGGGCTCGGTAGAACGGAGTCCGTAGTCTTCTCCAGGCGGCAGCGTTGGGGCTTATATAGCCCCGAGGAACGGTCGTCACTCAAACGAACCAATAAAAAGCCAGCACTTGACAGCCGTCCGAGAGGTCTAACCAGCGACCGTGCTGGCCACCCGCTTCAAGTTTGCCGCGCGCGGTGACTCCCAGGGGAAAAGGGGAACCGGCGCCTGGCTGTCTAGCAATTCGCTGCACGTTTGAACATGTCGCTCGCCGGTGCTTCTCCATAGGGCGCCGCTGCCCGGCGGCGCATCATCTTTGCTTGTCAAGGGAGCGTTTGGGCGTGGTTGCCTTGCGGCGCAGCACCGGGCTTGTCCAAGGGCGTTCGCAGGAGAAATTGTGCATCTTGTTAATGTGGAATCCGGGCTGGTTGTCCGGGCACAACAGCGCTGCTTTCATCGCCGCTTAGACACATACGGTTGTCTTCCATCTCCTCGGGAAGGATTAGCATTAATGTACCGCGGCCTCTCTCTGCACGTAAGGCTTCATTACGTTGCAATGGTAAATACGCACTTATTTACGCCTTCCCGAGGTTTTCACCACGTAATTGGTGTTACAGAGCTTGGAAACTACTTCAGCAGGCCCTTGCCACTGTACTTCGAGCCTATTCTGCCTTGAAGTTCTCAGCAACAGTACCTTATCACCGATACAAAACGTCCGTTGGAGGGCTGTCCGATCATAGTAGACATTAGAATGAGCCTGGGCAGACTTTATGCTGGCCTCCACGAGTTCCTTAGTGTTATGTAGACAATCCAGCACAGTCAACACGAACCCTACTACTGTCGGGTCTCCTCCCCGCCCTTCCCAGGCTTTGCGTACCATTTGCAGAGGTGAGCGCAGTGGCCTTCCTTACCCCAGCTCGGTGATTCACGCGGCACTGACCGCAAAGCTAAAAGTGCCGCAGCATGCGTCCCAGTCGCGCTGGTTTTCATAAAACAATCCCCTAAGCACTCGCTTTAGAACAGAATGCCGCCTTTCTACGCTGCTGCTCTGCGGATGATGGATTGAGCTGTGCACGTTCTTAATGCCGCACCGCTCTAGAAATAAGGTTGTGTGGGCACTAGTGAATACACTACCCTGATCACTTTGGTTCTCGGAAGGAAATCCAACTCGGAGAAACACTGATAACAGTGAATTCACATCTCTCGTACGTCACCTCGCGCAACGCGACAGCCTCTGGAAACTTCGTGGCAGGGCATAACGTGGTGAGGATATAACGAAACCTTGACTCTGTCACGGGCAGTGGACCAACTACATCTATCACCAACCAGCGAGACGGTTCAGTAATGATCGGTACTAAAACCATCGGTGCTTTCCACTTATCTCGCGCCTTTCCGACGCGCTGGCATGTTTCGCACGACCTTACAAAACTCTCCATGTCCTTAAAACATCCAGGCCAATAGTACAGAGTCGATCGAACTTGTCTAGAACTTTAGGAGAGTTAACTGCTGGGCTAGTTGGTGTTGCATACTGAAAGACAGATTTTGCGCCTAACACACACCACACACAGAAAGAAGACGACACCACGGTTACCTTGTACGCATGCGTGGTGTTTTTTTTTCGTGGCCTATATATGTGGAGTGCTTCACCCTCAATAAACAGTTGAAGTAAAAAAAAGTGCGCCCGTGGTGTCGTCTTCTTTCTGTGTGTGGTGTGTGTTAGGCGCAAAATCTTTCTTTCAGTTGTCTAGAACGCTCGGGCGATGTGCTGCGGAGCAAATGAAGTGAAACATTTTCTCAACTGCTTTGATAGCATTAAGGCGCTGATGCCAGTGCGGTTCACTTGTCTATTCGGCTGCTCTACAGCACAAGCGTTATCAGTTAAAATCAATATCTGCTTTAGAATGTCGCCTTATTTCCCGCGGATGGCATAGCTCGAGCGCTCTAGACAAGTGTGATCGACTCTGTAATTTTGCAAAAGCCTCTGCTTTGTTTTCCTGATTCCCAGGTGGCATGACCACGAATTGTCATAGAAAATCGCAGTATATATCTTGTCGGTACTTCTGGGGAACGACTAATAGGGGTCGCTCCACTCCACGCTTATCATTGTATAAACGATAAAGCCCACCGCCTCTCATCTGCAAAGGAATATTCTATTTCTTTTTATTGCTGGTTCTGCAGAGCTTTCTGGTATCCTGTATGGTCGGGCCATTTGCTTGTTCCATACCTGGTTCTCTTCGGTTCGCACTTAGCAGTGCCGTGAAACTGCTTGACACTGGCGGCAAAAAAGCACGCTCTAGGATTTCCTCGTTCTGCGGCTCGTCATGCTTACTCCAAGGCTGACCGGTCTCGGGTGCCTCGTTAGCGCGATTTTCTGGACCTTTTTCATCCATTTATGCCCCAAGTCTAACGGATGTTTCCTCCGCAGCGGAACTCTCAGGAGAATGCTGTGTTGCAAGTTGTCGCACCTTCGAACGTGATAAGACCTGCACAACTCGGTCTCCAAAATGGACCCCCTCTCTCGTCATAACATATCCGATTTGTTGGAGAACAAATACGGATAGCATTTAGGTAGCTCTCCTGAAACTGCGGCTTCGGTTCTAAACGTACCGAAAGGGCCCTCAATTACCACTGTCGCTATAGGCAAGCACACGATTTGTTCCTTCACTACTTATCGGATCCATGCACATTGGCCTGTGTAATTGGATAATCGGACGGCGACACATACAACGGATGGACAACATCCATCGTTGAGGCTGAGCCGCGAAAGACCTTTCATGACTTCCTGTTCACTACAAGGTCATGCACTAAGGTTCCAACAGCTTCATCTTTACATCGCAGTTACTGACTTACGAGAACGCAAGCTTTTGTTTTCGGCAGCTCACTGCTATGTGACCCGGCTCATTGCATTTGTAGCAAGTGAGCGGCCTCCTAGCCTCCAACGCGAGTTTTTCTTTCTGCGCTTTGGCTACTTTTGCACCCTTCTCATTGTCATCCTTTCTTTGAGGTTTATAGCAAGACACCTTTATTTCTTCTTTCTCCACTGCAGAGCTCCCAAAGTGCCTCTCGTGACGATAGTTCGCGCTTCTATCCGAGTTACGGGGCCTAAAAACTCTGGCGTTATTGCTAAACTGCCGGCGCGAAGCGTACTCCTGAATAAGTTCGGCAGCTCTTGTCGCAGACGTTACGTTGTCCCGATCCTGTAACCAATTTCTTTCCTCTTCAGGGGGGCAGTTTTCAAAATGCTCCGAGAAAATTCTCTCAACTACAGCGTCCCGGTCACTGTAGGACTCGGTGCTCTTTAGCCACTCGACCAAGGTAACTCTCAGCTTCTGCAAGTAATCGGGATAGCTCTCGTCTCTCGACTTCTTAGCTCCCCGAAATCTTTGAACGCTTCGGCGCTAAGTCTGTACTTTCGTAGAAAGCAAGCCATGACCTTCTCGTAGTTGTCCGCGTTATCCTTGCTGAGCCGTGCGACAACCTCCGCTGCCTCGCAGGGCACAACCGTCAGTAGCCTCTGAGACGAAGTGTCTCGACTGAAGGACAGTTTCTCGCACGTTCGTTCAAAATTTGAATTTGCCGATATACCCTGATACCACATAAGGCTGCATGTACCTAGACATCTTGAACTCTGCCTCCTTGTTGAGAAGAGGTACAACTTGCTGGGAAAAATTGCCCGACCTCTTGCTCAACTCTATTCCTATCTTACGGAGCTCTATCTCCCGCTCCAGTTTTTATGCTTCATTCTCACTTTCACGCTCACGCCTTTTCTGCTGCTTGAGCTGCTCCTAATTGTTTGTTCTATGAGGCTTAACGCTTCACTGAGCTCCCCATTATCTGCCCCCAAATCAGTGATTCCCTGAACGGTCTCGGGTTTTCGTGCAAAACCCTTTGTATAGATCCACAATTCCTCACTCAACAGCAACATGTCTGGCTTCTGCAGCTTCTGTAGGTCCATGGTAGTTCTGAGTGTAGGCGATTTCCAAAGCGACTATGCAAAAATACCCAACCGTGAGGATTTAAGCACAGATCTCTACTAGTTCTAAATTTTAACCCTCGTTTAGAATCTGGTCCACATCAGAGGAAAGCCAAGCACTCACCCACACATGTGATCATGTCCCGAGACAGCTGCTCTCGCTGGCCGACTGTTGTTGCCGCTTGTAGATTCCTATACCAGCGCTGCCACAACTTGTTGTGGGGCAGGGGCTACTCGAGCCCGGGCTCCATGGGAAGCGTGTTCGAGCGTTCGGGTTGAGGAAAGATGGAACTTGAAGTTTGGGAAAACGAAAAGAAGCGAGTTTTCTGGCACTTTGAAGAAACTTATTTACATTTTAAATGATATGTCGTTTTTGTTAGTTGCGTCAGGTTTAAAGATGCAGCGGCAGGAAGCCGTGAGTGACAGACTCCATTGAGAGGAACGATTATGGCGGCCACGACTGGCCTAGCCTTTATTAAAACTGTCGAATGTGTAGGGGGCGCTAGAGGATACACAACACGCCCCTTTCTGAGTGACAGTTACAACAATTAAACACGTACTTCATAACGTTCCGTTCTGGAATCTGGCCGGTGGCCGTATGGCTCTTCCATCCCTTGTCACGTATGTCGAAGCATGTCTTGCTTCTTCAGGATAGTTGTGAGGTGTAGCATCGTTGGCACTAGTTGGCCCCCATTCGTCCAGGGTGTAGTTTTCCGCTGTTGGAGTGGCTTCACGTACCACCTGAGTGCGTGGCCTCAGGTGCACACGGTTACGCACATAAATTGCTCCACTAGTGGATTGCACTGTATGGCGCCTTGGTTGAGTACCAACCTGTGTGACAACTGCTTTTTTCCAGTCATTCTTCTGCCTCACCCATACAGGTCGAGGTTTCTTCAGAGGTGCAAGTATGCGGGTGCGGTTGTCTCCATATCTGTGCTGTGCACTCGTCTGTGTTTGAGGAGCCTCTGATGTGCATCTGCCGGGTAGTGTGGTTTCAGGTTATGGGGCACGTCGGTATGAACGTTCTCAATTTTCTGCCCATTAACAACTCTGCTGGGGAACATTCTCCAATGGTAGGGGTGGCGCGGTAGTTGAGGAGAACCAAAGACAGATCTTTGCCATTGCTGTGCGACTTGATCAGCATGGTCCTAACAGTCTGTATTGGTCTTAACAGTCTGTACGAGAAACGAAAAACGAAAAAGACTGATAAGTCAGCCTTTTTCGTTTTTCGTTTCTCGTTGTGGCTCATGTATTTATACGTAGCGACAGCAAGAAATAAACAGTTGACAGTTAGCGCTCGTGTCGTTCTGTTTCTCTCCTTTGTGGCCTGTTTTGTTACGCGCTGCTCTATTTTCAGGTGTCACAGCTTGAGACAAGGGTGGCAATGTCCTTGTTGAGTGTGGGCCAATAAACACTCTGGCTTGCTAGCCCTTTACAAGCCACAATGCCACGATATGCCTGATGGAGTTTCTCAAGAACATCAGCCTGGAGAACTGCTGAAATGACAAGCCATTGACCACAGCAAACGAAGCCGCCTGTGACATACAGTTTACTCCGTATGTTAAAGTATGATCTAGCCATAGGATGAACATCACTAAGGCGATTAGGCCAACCTTGTTGAATGTACTTGGTTAGTTGCTGCAAGACTGGATCCCGACTTGTTGCTTCTTGGATCTGCTTTAGCTTGGTGGGCGACGCTTGAACCTGACTGGACACCAACAGTCCTGGATCACTGCCTGCAGTTTCCATCTTGGATTCTGGGTTGGGGATCTTGACAGTGCATCAGCCACAGTCAGCTGTTTCCCCGGTACATACAGAAGTTTAGTGCTGTAGCACTGTAGCCGGAGCAAAAGTCTTTGCAGTCTTGGTGACATTTTCGTTAGGTCCTTTGTCTGGAGTACAGCAAGAGGTTTGTGGTCTGTTTTCACTGTTACAGTGCGGCCAAAAGTGTAATAGTGGAACCGCTCACATGCGAACACTACAGCTAAAAGTTCTTTCTCTATTTGTACATAATGTTGTTGGGGGTGAGTAAGGGCTGCAGAAGCGTTTGCGATTGGTATGCCTTCCTGCAAGAGAACCGATCCCAGGCCGTATGAGCTGGCATCTGTTGAAATTGTGATCGGCTTAGATGGGTCAAAATAACGCAACACAGGTGTTGTTGCGAGCTTCAGTTTGATGAGCTTGAAAGTCTCTGTGTGCTGGCTTGTCCAGTGCCACGCTACATCTGCCTTGAGAAGCTTACGCAGAGGACTCGTAGTTGCCGAAATATTAGGGATGAACTTCGTGAGATCTGTCACCATTCCTAAGAATCTTTGCAGTTCTTACTTGTTTGATGGAAGTGACATGGCCTCAATCGATCTGACCTTGCCAGGGTCTGGGGATAGCCCATCTGAGGAGAGCTGGTGACCCAGATATTTAATGGCTGAAAGTCCTAACTTAAGTTTTGATTTGTTAAGCTTCAGGTTGTTTTGTCTAGCTATGGTCAGAACAGTTCTGAGACTTTGTGTTCTTCCGAAGTCCTTGAGGCAGCCAGTATGTCATAAAAATACGGCTTCACAATGGCCTACCCTCCAAATACCTTGTCAATGGCCTGCTGGAACACCTCGGGGGCTGTTGCAAGCTCAAACGGTACTCGAAGAAAACGGTAACGGCCCCATGGCGTTGTGAATGTACAAAGCCGTGAACATGGTTCCTCCAAAGTCAATTGCCAAAAAAGCACTCTTGGCATCAAGGAAAGATCAGACTGTTGAGCCATTCAGGCTTGCAAAAAGCTCTTCTGGTACTGATATGCGGTAGTGTTGCCGTTTTAGTGCTGCATTGAGGTCCCGTGGATCAAGGCACAAACGAACAGTTCCGTCTTTTTGGTTATCACCACTATGGGATGGACCCATTCACTACGTTCTGCCTCTCGCGTGATTACGCTATTCTCCTCCATGCGCTTCAGCTCTTCTTTCTCCTTATCCTCGAGCGCACTTGGAACTCTGCGAAAAGCACAAACTGTCGGCACTGCATGTTCGCGCAGCTGGATGCTATAATGTCCCGGAAGCTGGCCAATTCCTTCACATATGTCAGAGAAATCATTCAGTACCTCCCGAAACTGTTCTTGCAGCACTGTGTCATTTAACTTTGTCGTCGCTTGAAGGTTCTTCACACGGGAAAGCAAGCGCAGGGTTGTGCATGCAGCAGCTCCTAGTATCGGCTTGAGTGGCTCCTTCACCAGCAGAAATCTCAGGCGGCACTCCGTGTTGTTCACCGCACAAGACAGTTCACATTCACTGTCTATCGGGAGCTGGTGGCCACTGTACGTAGTCACTTTAGCTTGGATGGTTTGGTTGCTGGTCTGCATGGCCACTGCTTGAACATCTGTTCTGGATTTTGTTGACGTCCGAACCGGTGTCTAACTTAATTGAATGTCACCTCGTGTCCATTAACACTGACAGTTTCGTTCCAGTCTGTTGCGTTGGCACTGACACTACACGTAGTCAAACAGTCCAAGTATAATTCCTCCTGCGAGTCTTGTTGTGGATGCTCATGAAGCAGTCCGACTCGCGGTCGATGCGCTGCTGTCTGCCGATGTGTCTGCTTGCACAGGTGCGCGAAATGGCCAAGTTTGTCGCAGTTGTAACAGTTTTTGCCAAATTCTGGGCACTGTTGTGGAGGGTGCGAGGTTCCACAGCGAGAACATTTATGATTAGACCTTTGAGACGAGCAATGATGCTGAGGCTTGTTGGTACCTAGCGGAAGACCAGTTGTCTTCGTAGGTTTCTGATTATACGTGTGAACGGCATTCACTTATGGCTGCTGATCACTGGTTACAGTCTCTTGCACATGTTTCTTTGCTATTTCCGCTGCCTTGCACGCTGATACGATTTTTTCCAGATTGAGGTCGTGCGCCCGAAAGAGCCGTTCGCGGAGAGCTCCATCGCGCATTCCAACCACCACGCGGTCGCCGATGAGTCTGTCGTACTTGTCACGGAAGTCGAATTTCTGCGCCTGTCGTCGAAGGTCAGTAACAAAATCGTCAATTGACTGACCTGGCTTTTGTACCATCGAGTTGAACACCGCCGCTGCTTGTATGATGTTCTTGTACGGGCGATATAACTCGTCAAACTTGTCAAGTATGTATTTCACTGGGTCTGCGTCTTCGTTTTCGGCGGCAGGGTATGGAGGGAACGTCTGTGCGATGCGACGAGCATGCGGGCCAAGTACATGAAGCAACAATGCCTCCCGCGCTGATTTAGGCTTACTGTTGTACTCACAAGTCAGTTCATATATGGTGAATGCTTCCCGCCATTCTTCCCATGCGGTCTGTGGAGTGTCACCAGGTTCGAAGTGAGCCGGGGGCTGGATGAAAACGTTGGCCGTTTTGCTGATTTCAGGCGTTGCGGGGACAATCTGCTTACACTTCTGACACCATGTTATGTCGTTTGTGTTAGTTGCGTCAGGTTTAAAGATGCGGCGGCAGGAATCCGACAGTGACAGACTCCATTGAGAGGAACGACTCTGGCGGCCACGACTGGCCTAGCCTTTATTAAAACGGTCGAATGTGTGGGGGCGCCAGAAGATACACAACAATTAAGAAAAGCAAACAGTCAAAATTTAAGAGTTCATGCGTCGAGCGACTGGATGAGCATTGTCGCCAGGGCCAGAGCGTCCGTTCTCACTCGGCTCGCTCCTTAAATCCCATAAGGTCCGCACCCTCACCAGACGGTGGCAATCCAAACGGAGGCACATTTCTCCAAGTTTCACAGCATGTAGCAAGCGGAGGCACTCGTGGGAATGGGCGTGGAGAAATCACGAGTCGGTTGCTATTTCCTACTGAGGTGCAAAAGTCTTGCAAGCGGCACACAGGTGATGCGTGCGGCACCGCAGGCTACAACTGCGGCAAGCTCTCCCCTGAGCGGGCCGGCTTCTGTCGGACGGACAAGGTTAATTACTTGAAGACACCTTTCCCCTCTTCCCCTATCGTCTGTCCATCGTCAGTCGCTTTTTCGGGGAACCAGTAAAAAGAAAGCCCCCCCCCCCCCTCCCGAGTTAAGCGTGGGAAACTCTCTGCAGAGACTTTCACAGCCAGGCATTATTTTTTTTTGTGGGGTCAACGGCTGGTCAAAAGTGTCGCCAGCAGGGTTATAACAATACGTACTGCCGTTTTACGTATTAATGTAGTAGGCACTAGTCTAGTCTTCGACTACGCGATCTCTTTCTGTTCAGTTTTGCAGTTTGTATAACAATCTCACCGTTCACAATTCCTCTTTTGACAACACCTGGCCCAGAAACAAGTATGGGCTCCGGGCGCTGGTATGGTGGCGCCAGCAGCGACCACATCGCCAGCGCCGCCTCGTGGCACTCGCCGCGTTAACCGGACGCTCAGTCACGGCGGGTCTCTCGAAAGGGAGAGCGCGCGCCCTCGAGACTGGCCGTGGTGGCCCTGCGCCTTCCTCCATTGCCCGATGCGTTCGCGCCAGCCCGGCCGCATAGCAGACGCGCACTGGCCGCGATGCCATTCTAAGTCAACGCCTTCTTCTCTGCGGATTTCAACGCATTGAAAGCCTTGACGCCACCACTGCTGCATTTCGTTTCAATTGCTTTCAGGTTGGGCTGATCACCGATTCCGAGCAACCATGATTGTGTTGCAGTCCCGACGGCACTGCAATATCTGGCAGCGCAGTTGAGCTTATTGAGATTAATGAAATACCTTTACAGTTTTAGAGAGGGCCCCGCCGCGGTGGCTCAGTGGTTAGGGCGCTCGACTACTGATTCGGAGCTCCCGGGTTCGAACCCGACCGCGGCGGCTGCGTTTTTATGGAGGAAAAACGCTAAGGCGCCCGTGTGCTGTGCGATGTCAGTGCACGTTAAAGATCCCCAGGTGGTCAAAATTATTCCGGAGCCCTCCACTACGGCACCTCTCTCTTCCTTTCTTCTTTGACTCCCTCCTTTACCCTTCCCTTACGGCGCGGTTCAGGTGTCCAACGATATATGAGACAGATACTGCGCCATTTCCTTTCCCCCAAAACCAATTATTATTACAGTTTGAGAAACAAGGCTCTGACCCAAATAATGAAATCAGCTATGTAATTTACATCCACTGTGACATCGACTATGTGAATGGTCGGCTAGAAATGCGAAAAACGCAAACTTACTACACATATATATCAGATGATAGTGCTCTACATCCTGCAGGATCGACACTTCTTTACTTTGTGTATTCCTCTCAGAGAAGCATAGCTCTAAGCATACAAAAAGACGATGTGTTTCTTGCTAAGTATCTTCCACAGGACTTTAATTTCAGGAATTTCATGAAGACACCAATTACATGAATTATTTTGGTCGTATTTCTGTTTTGGTAAATACTTAACTATAGGAAGGCCGCCGCGGTGGCTCAGTGGTTATGGAGCTCAGCTGCTGACCCAAATGACTCGTGTTCGATCCTGGTTGCGGCGGTCGCATTTCGGTGAAGGCAAAATTATAGAGGCCCGCGTACTGCGTGATGTCAGTGCCCGTTAAAGAACTCCAAGTGGTTGCAATTATCTGGAACCTCCTACTATGGCGCCCCTTATAGTCTTCGTTGCATTGTGACTATAAACATAATTAAAATCAAAAGATTAATTCCCGAAATTAAGGTTTTAGTGATGTTGTGAAATCCAAAAATATATATAGAGAGAAATTTGAACCACTCTCTATTTTTTTTATTCGTCTAGAACAGGATTTGAGATCTCATAAATGCAACAAATAAAGATACAAAATTTTAAACCACTGAAGGAAATAAAATGATGCAAATCAATACACAAAAGCTTAGGTGAAACAATGTGAAAAACGACATAAGCACTCTCAGAAGTACGACGTCGCTCCCACTGCATACACACACGCACGAAAAAAAAAATCTAGAAACAAAATTGACACGCTGAACCACAGATGAGCATAACAAACGAAGACTTAAACTTCAGATGCTAGCTCCAAGAACTTCGCCGTAGACCATTTCCTGTAACTGACTGAACGCATTCCTTCGCTCTACATAAAGACATAAAGCAGCTCCTGCCAATGATGTCACGTTCGAAACACCCCAGTCAATGTTAACCCTTTCCCAGTGCACTCATTTCCAGCATACCCTCTGTGCATGAGCTAGCATGCACGATGTCCAAGAAAAGCGTTTAAATATATTCGGTACCTTGACTGCAGTGTTTTTATAGCTGTTATGACATTGGGTAAACACAGCAGTAGGTAGAGCACCCGTTATTATCCAAGTTTGTTTTCGGCTTCGGACGAAACACCTCACCGCTCGCCTCGCTCACTGCAAACTGAACCAGAGAGCTACGTTGGCTGCGTCCGCCTTTCGCCACCGCTGTTAACAAGGTGGCGCCACTCGCGCGCGCCAAACTGCAGCGCACGGAGCCCATAGGGGATAAGCCAGACATATTGGAGACGCATTGCGCTGCAGTTTACATTTCGTCACACGGCACGCCGTCTTTGTTAAAATACAAAAATCAGCCGATAAACAAGACATCCAACAAGTGGACGTGCTAATGAAAAATAATATAGTCTAATTACCCCCCAAGAAATCAATACATTACTGTCTGCCGGGAAGAAACTGCTCCAGGAGACGACCAGAAACATTACGAAATCCTTGCCCATCTTTCCCAGCTTGCCGTAGAGGCACTTTCGGATTTCTTTAACAAAATACTCATATAAGAAATAATACCTAAGCAGCGGAAGAGAGCCATTATAGCACCATCCCTTAAACCTCGAAAGCCCCCAACTTCCCCGAGTAGCTACAGGCTCATAGCTCTTATCACTTCCCTCGCCAAATCCTTTAAGAGTGCCCTGCATATCAAATTAGCTTTTATGCTTCAATCATGTGAACTCCTTGATATCCATCAGTTTGGTTTTGAAAGCAGAAGCTTCACTACAGATCACCCAGTTCGTCTTGAAAATGCTGTTCGAGAAGCTTTTGTACACAAACAACACTGTCTTGCTGTTTTTTTTCTCGATTTAGAGAATGCATGTGACACAACCTGGAGGTTCGGGATTCTTCAGGAATTAGCTGTGCTTGGCATCCATGATAGAACGTTGAACTGCCTAAAGGACTTCTTGTCTAACCGTTCATTTAATGTGCGCCTAAAGGCTCAACCGTGTCGACGAATTTTATTAGGAAAATTGAAGTACCTGAGTCATGTATTTTAAGCACCACTCTCTTTGTTGTAAAAATGAATTCTCTTAATAAAATAATCGCAAGGTCCGTTATGTACTCAGTCTATGTTGACGATCTCCAGATAGCTTGCACATCAACATGAGAAAGACGAATACGGTCAACAAAAATAAACTGGCAACATGAAATAGCTCCAGGTTTTCTACTCAGAAAACAGTGGCTATTATTTTCTCACTCAAAACGAGGTTTACAGGCAGATCCCACTCTACACATGAACGGAACAGAGCTGCCCGTAAAAATGAACATAAATTTCTAGGCATAATATTTGAGAGAAAGCTCGCTTTCCTGCCGCATATAAACGCACTGAAAAAGAAAGCCTCTCGATCCTTGAACATACTCAGAGTGTTGCCACGAAAAAACTTGGGGGGGGGGGGGGGGGTCGATAAGACTGGACTCTTAAAAATTTACCGCTTATTAGTACGCACTACCCTGGATTAAGGATATATAGTGTATGGGTCATTAAGACCGTCATACCTTAAACAACTAGATCCAGTGCATAATTTAAGTTTGTGTCTTTCCACTGCTGCATACAGGACGTCGGCCATAAACAGTCTTTATGTTGAACCTAACGAATCATCACTAACAGACGGAAGAAACACGCTCACATGCTCGTACATTATAAAAATCCTTTCCCCACGAAAACATATATGTTACGAAGTAGCTACAAAGTGCCCATATAAAGCACTCTTTAATAACAAACCGCCAACTACCAGGCCACTCCTCTTTTTGAAATGATTTGCCAGATTCTCGAGGTACTGAACGCATTACCTAACGTTGCGCTAAGACGAGTTCCACTGACTCCGTGGTACAATTTTCCTACGGTACGCGATTTCACTCTTACGCAGTTCCATAAAAAGCAAACTCCGCAACAGCACATAGCACAAGAATTTCTTGCCCTCGAGGAAAAACACAATAGTTTCACGGACATTATGCTGACGGTTCAAAAACGGATGCCTATGCAGGAAGCGCGGTAGTACGAGGGCATGGGAAGCAAATAATAAGACTTCCCCAGTGTGCATCAATCTTCACTGCCGAATGTTCCGCTGTGTGCCTGGCCGTAACAAAAATAGTAAACGAGAACCTCAGAAACAGTATTATTTACACAGACTCCCTCAGTTTGCTTACAGCTCTCCACTCTAGAAATGCAATCAGTCCTATACTTGATGCCATCATACGCAGCATACTAACGACCACAGCTCGAGGACAAAACATAAAACTTTCCTGGGTATAGAGTGATGTCGGAATTAAAGGCAACGAAAGAGCAGACCTCTGCGCTGCTCAAGCTCGTGGCAAGAAAATAAAAAAGTAAATATCCCCTTTGAACATTGCATGAACTTAGTACATTGTAAAGTAAGGAAAGAACGGCAGTTTGCTTGGGACAATGAATCAAATAACAAACTACACTTTGTAGTAGCAGTTTTAGGAAAACGGAAGTCCTGCACCGCAGAAATCGTTGAAGCCTTCCTAATCAGAAAAGCAGATGAGGTATGCGTGAGCACCCCCTCTGTATCTTTGACAGAAAAACAACTTGTGTATTTGGCCGAGCGTGTGAATTGATATCGACACATCTATCGTCCCAGAGTCATGTGTGTTGTTTGTGTGCCCATTTGCTTTTTTTTTACTTGCACCTTGCTATTCATGAAAGGCGAGCTCGTGTAATAAGCTGCAGCTGCAGTAAGCGCCTTGTCCGTGTTTCTTCATTATTCGCCCTGTGCACTCTTGCAGCTTGCATCTTCGAGTCATGCGCCCACGAGGAACGTTTCAAGAAAGTGATTATCTGCCGTCTTCGTATAGGACACACACACCTCACACATAATTTCCTACCGAGAAAGCAAGAGAAGCCCCAATGTGATTTATGCGAAGATGAGCGAACAGTAAACTGTTTTATTTTCATGCAGAAACTCGAAACACTTAGAAGAAAGCATTTTGGAGTTTTTTTACATATACCATTCCACATTTTACAAATACCATTCCACTCTACATTATTCTTAGGTGAAGATGCACTTGTTGACATTTCGCGCATTTTTAATCTTTTAAACAAAGCACGCGTCTTAAACAACGTGTAGATTTGATAAAATATGGTCAATTTATAACAACAAACACTTTTTTTAACCACACCTCAACCACTTTCTCAGTTCTGAAAAAACGCTTAGGTTTTTATTTTACTAGTCGGGAGCCTCGAAATCCTTGCCCAGCCAAGGATGGCCGGTGATGCTACGTCAGCTTTTTTTAAAGGGTTTACCATTAGCCATTTCCGATATTTTGCCCCATATCTTCACTAGGTAGTGCAGAGTAACTCTTTGTACCCTCTACAACTCCGCTGTATTACACTTTTCGTAAAATCTTGCACGAGACAATTTTCTATGCCATGTGTGTGGCGCATCATAGCCTTCGATGCTTATGCGCCACTGAACCCAGCACAGCATCTCCGCTATCTCTAAACCCACGGGCCTCATCGACATCCGTATGGAGCCTGCGATGTTTCTGCAGATTCACCGAATGCGCAGTTAAAGAAAGGGAACGACGAGGCAGCACCCTCTTGCGACCGAAAGGCCGAGTGAGCAGTCGGTGTCGCCGCGGAACGGGAGCAAGCGGCGTCTCCCCCTCGGCTGCTTGGCCTTTCGCCGCCGCGGTGCACAGATGCCCGCCCGCACGCCACGCAGCTGCGTCTCCTTTGTTGTCGGCGTGCGCCCGCGTGTTCAGGTCAGTGACGTTGCTTCTTATCTGGGCTCTTCGATCGTTTTCGTGCACCATGCGAGCTGTTTCTCGGGGGTGTGAAAGCTGCTGGCACCGTCGCGTCACTTCCGAAGCAGCTTGAACGCAGATCGCCCATTGTTTCTGTCATCGGTAGGGTGGGTGCTTATGCAGCGCCTGCCAGAGGGTTAGGTAAGCGGAGGGAAGTCTTGCAGCGCGGATACTGACATCATAAATGTTCGTAGTCGGCGCTCAGTGCGTCCTGCAGGCGTCCTAATTCGCACTGCAGCAGTCATTCTGCTAACACGCTCCGAATAGCCCGCGTTAAGCATTCGCTCAGGGGCTGCCGAGAGACCCACGTTGTTGACATCATTGGTCGCCAACAGGTGCAAATTTGAGCGCAAGAGCAATCACGGTGATCGCTCAAATACGCTGATTCAGCTCCCGTACTAGTGCACACGTGAAATGCACTATTTCCCGTAAAGTGCTAAAATTTATTTTTTAGGCACGCATAGTACAGTGGGATACAAAGGACAACAAAGGCAGGCGTAAAATTATTTGGTTGACCATTTGTTTGCTGTATAACCACAAGCGGTGGGGCCATAAATTACGCACATTCTAACAAAGCGGTGGTAATGAAATGGAATAAAAAAGAAGTCCGTGCAGATAATACACTTGAGACACTGGTCTGGGCGAAAAGTTACTTCTGGCGGGCAAAAATGATTGTGACTGCTGTGTGCCATTATCATAACAGTAAAAGTGGTTTCCAACCACGTCCAAAGCCACTCGTAGCGCCACTCATGAGAACGCTAGAAGGTGGGCCACTCGACAGAATGACTGTTCACAAGAAAGGAGGTTGCCGAAATTTTTTTCCTAGCATGAAAACAATTTGTGCGCATGATTGGGCCGTGATGGGCGCAAGGAAAATGTTGCACGCCTCAGTTAAGGGGGCATGCTTTAGAGGAAAACATTTTTGTTAATATTTCTGCTTGGTGTCTGAAAATTCCGCGGTCAAGAGATCTTTGCCTCTGTTTCTTAAAAGTGTTGTCCATTTTCGCCTGTCTTGCTTGGTTAAATTTTGCAAATTTTTGTGCACCTATTCCTCGCTAGTATACACATACGACAGCACTAAAAATATCACGTTTTTGGTCACTATGATTTGTTTATGCAGTAAAAATAAATTGTGCCGTGTAAAAAATTTAAGAACTTTTCGAAAATCAATGTTCTTCAGAATGTCTCGGTTAGAGGAGAATACAATGGTAATAATTCGGAATCCGTTTGCAACTATATATATATATATATATATATATATATATATATATATATATATATATATATATATATATATATATATATATATATATATATATATATATAAGAGAAGTGGGCACTTCTACAAAGACACTTCTCTTAAATCTTTATTCTGCGGAGCCAACGCAAACTACGTTCGTAACATATATATTATATATATATATATATATATATATATATATATATATATATATATATATATATATATATATATATATATATATATATATATATATATATAAACGCAATAGAGTGGGCGCACGGTGGAAAAAGTAAGTCTTTATTCTAACATTTCGACCAGAGTCTGGCCTTCGTCAGAGTATATGGTACAGGCGAAAGACACAGCTTGTATAAGTACACGCACGTGGTGAGGGAAACATTCTGGTTGGCGGATAGCAGCGGCAGTGTGAGTCGGCAGTGAAAGAAAAAGTGTTAGTGAGCGCAGTCAAGCATGATTAAGGAATCATGAAGGATCATTGCAGTCAGATCTTTGCGAAAGAATTGGCCGTGTGCTCAAATGCACCAGAAAAGGCGAACAACAGAAAAAAAAAAGAAAAATCAGATACATGAAAACACAGGTGAATATCATTGTTTAAACAACGTCTGATGTTGTTTAAACCATGAACGCGAAGTTCGCGAATCCTTTCTTATACACAAGTTCAATACTGCCTCTTGCGGTCTGAATGAAAATGTTGGAAAGCTGACTTGCCTTGCGTCATAACCGCCTCACGCCATGCCATGTTTCATTTGCGCTGATCATTTTTTTCCTCATTTTTTCCCCACTGTTTCGCGCTCTTTCCTTCTATCGCTGAAATGATATCACATCTCAGCACCATACCCCATAGTTTTTCACATCAGACGTTGTTTAAACAATGATATTCGCATGTGTTTTCATGTATCTGATTTTTCTTTTTTTTTTTCCTGTTGTTCGCCTTTTCTGGTGCATTTGAGCACACGGCCAATTCTTTCGCAAAGATCTGACTGCAATGATCCTTCATGATTCCTTAATCATGCTTGACTGCGCTCACTAACACTTTTTCTTTCACTGCCGACTCACACTGCCGCTGCTATCCGCCAACCAGAATGTTTCCCTCACCACGTGCGTGTACTTATACAAGCTGTGTCTTTCGCCTGTACCATATACTCTGACGAAGGCCAGACTCTGGTCGAAACGTTAGAATAAAGACTTACTTTTTCCACCGTGCGCCCACTCTATTGCGTTTATATATATATATATATATATATATATATATATATATTCCAATAAATATAGTACAGCTACGTTCTCATTAAAGTAAATCCTATCCGTGTTAAATTTCATATTGATCCGAGAAGTAGAAAAAATGTCACGCACAAACACTGAGGTTACATGAAAATGATAAAAAGAAAAATGCGTTCCGAGTTATTCCAACAGACCATGACGCTGCCGCACTTGGCCACAGGAAAACGGTAATCTCGAATTTATTTTCAAGCTACAAAATCGCTGAGGAAGCTTCTGAAAGAAGGAGGCTTTCTTTACCTACCTACTTACCTGCACCGCGCTATTCAAATTTGTTAGAGACGTTAAAGCAGCTGGTGTTGCTCATATTTTTGTCAATTGGCATGTTTGCATCGCAATTTTTAGCAATTTCGTGTCGCTATTCCGCGCTAGAATTGCTGGCCATGAAAGATGAAGGCAAAAAGCAAGCAGAGAATAAAAATTCGAATTTTCGACAAAAATAGTCATTTTTTTACGCGCATGTCCCTTATTGTTGAACCATGATAAAGGCATATCTAAGAAAGCTTTCCGTCGAGTGATGTGTCGTCGCCTTCATCATTTCTACACAGCCTAACCTATGCTGCATCTGTTGCTTGTATTCGGTGAGAACAGAGGCTGTTTCCAATTGAGGCGCATCTTCTAAGCGAGAAGAATATCTGGTAACGCAAGCCAACGACAACTTCGGCACGACAGGCGTTTCATATGCGTACAACGTGCGTTGACGCTGTTGAGCGCAAGGTGCTTTTGGCCGTTTACGCCCCACGAGTGAAATTCTGAGCGTGGCTGTTGTGCAAATGCTATCATTATGCTCAGATCAGCAAAGAGCACTACCAAGCGTGAGACCTAGGCACGTATTTTCGCTTCTTTATTCCGCACGGTGCTGGCTGAGTGAAAGTGTAAAAGTAGAAACAGTTAAAGTAGAAACGCCTAAATTTGATGTCATCAACCACTAAGTGTGTTATCTGGGATTCGAGCAGCAGCATTGGTTAAGTGCATAAAAGAAATTATTTTCACATTTTTAAGAGGAACCAATGCTGCATTATGAAAGGGTATTTAAAAGAAGAAAGTCTGAGGCGAATGCCATGAGGAAAACGAAATGTAGCACGCAGCATATCGCCACTACCCAAACACCTGGAAATTGAGGGCTCTGCGGGAGACACATTTTAACACCAATCCTTTGATCTTGGTCATATGTGTGCATGACAGACGATAGATTTACTTTGCAGATATCTAGGAGTACTGGGAAAAGTGGCTTGATGCTTCCAGTGTAGAGATATTATGAACTAAGAATCAAGAAGTTTTATCTCCCCCAGCTAGCTAAATAGGAAGAATTAAAACACTTATACACCGTTAAAAAAACTGTACCTAAGTAGAAAAACGTATCCTCACTGAATGATACTCACCGGGAGATTATTTCAGCGCGGGTCACCACCAACAGCCCACAATCTAGCTCTTTTACATTTCTCACCAGCCATAGGCATCGACACACACGAATTCCAAAAATTATCTCTGACAGTAATGACAAACATCCGCAGTTTCATTCTCAACCATGACTGCTTCTCCTGGACACCTAATCTTTATGCTTTGGCCTAATCATGGCTCTTCACTTCTGAATGCAGCAGCAGACTTCGCTTATTGCAGAAAACTGTTTAGCATCTCGATGACCATCATTAGGCCATAAAAACTCTATGTGACTACATCCTGTCCTTGAGAATATGAACCGCTAAAAAAGATAGCAAACAGAAGATGGGACGAAGGGGCATGCGCTACTTGCAACCCATTTTGAAGTTTCTACATAATTAGAGTTTGTATGTGTGCGGATCACAATTAGACATTAAGCATTTAGAAAAAATACTAGCGGTGGCATGTGGTTGTTTTTTCGACGGCTTTTAATAATCTCCCATTGATAAAAATTTCAAATTAAAAAAAAGACATGCCTTATTCTCCTTGCTTTCGTTGACCGTTGGCTGCCCTCATGTAGGTCATAACGAGCACGTCTTTCCATTCTCTTGTCTGCCGAATAGTTCATCGAGGGCTTCGAATCTGGCAGTCTTGATGCCATAGGTAGCATAAGAGGGCTCTCGCACAGCTTCCGCCCTCACCGTTCGACCACGTTCCAACGTGGCACTCGCGGTGATACAGGACGTAGTACAATGTGCGCCGCTAGGGACGAAGGTGGCGCTCGTGAACACTCTCAAGATTCGCTTACATTACACATAAATACCCTCGAAAGCAGAAGATTTGGCAGCTAACGTAGTCGTAGCTGAGTTGGTAGAGCACCGGAGGCTAAATTCAGACGTAGTGGGTTCGGATCCCACCAGCGGCATGTGGTCTTTTTTCTTCTGATTTTATTAATCTCTTATTAATAACAACTACAAATTGAAAAACAAAATATGCCTTATGATCCTTGCTTTCGGTGACTTTTGGCTCCCGTCATGTATGTCACAACCAGCACTTCTTTCCATTCCCATGTCTGCTGAATGACTGAGATAAGTTCCTTCTTCTTAAAGATAACATTCAGCTCCTATATATTTATTGTATACATAGACATACTCCATCTACATGGCGCTAACAACTATGCAGACAAAGTGGTTGCTTGGGTGACTAGGGGAGAAATGGATAAGGGACGCACTGTTAAACCGTTTGCAGTTAGTTACGTAGGCAACAAAAGGTTGTTGCAAATCAGTTCGTCCCCAAAAGGACTCACTTTTCCTTCCCTTCTATTCCCATTTTTCCTAGAATGTGCGGTTTAAAATGCGTAAGTGTAGGCCTTGATATAAGGCGGATGCAAAGTATACGGCCTTGACGGAAGTATAAGGGTTCCTTGCAAACCTGCAATGCTAGAAAACAATAGGAGTTGACACACAGGCCGGCAGAAACGCCATTCGACCATCAAAGATGCGGCTCATTACGACCCTGGCTGGACTCATAATCCGACGTCGTGGCAGTGTCACAGATTATTTTATTTTATTTTATTCAATACTGCCAGCCGCCATTTGGTAGCCAAGGCAGAAGTGGAACAACCATACATCGTTGTACAACGCGATGCAACAATGCAAGCACACACAAAATAAAAAAGCGAGCATGGAAGTAAGTACAAACACTTCGCGTTTCTAAAAAAAATGCAAAAAATAACAGGATGAACAAATACACTGCGTGTATAACAGAGACACGACAGCAGATAAGAAAGAATTTTGGTTTGTCAAGCTGACCACGTTACGCGGAAGCCCGTTCCATTCTGATATTGTTTTTGGAAAGACAGAAAACTGGTAAGCTTTAGTTCGGCATCGTGGAACTACTATTGTCGAGCTGTGTTTGCCGCGTGTTGGCGAGAAGTATTATATTCCACGGAAGAGTCAAAATTAATGTTCGTTAAATTATTAATAATACCATGCAGGAGTTCTGAACGGTGTAACTTGCTGCGGGATTGAAGCGTCTGGAGTTCAAATTGCCTTAGTAGATTAGTGACAGACACGCGCTTACCATATGCATTGTAGATAAATCTTAGTGCTTTCTTTTGCACGCCTTCGATACGATTTATATCTACTTGGGTGCGCGGATCCCAAAGAACGTCTGCATATTCCAGCAATGGGTGCACCAGTGCAGTGTAGGCTGTTAATTTTGTTTTAGTTGTGCAGTGCTTTAGGCGATTTCTTGATAGCCAAAGCCTGTTGGACGCCTTTGAAACCAAATGCCCGATATTCGAGCTCCAGCTTAAGTTTCTGCTAAATACAACTCCCTGGTATTTGTATTCGTTTAGATGATAAATGGCTGTGTCGTTAATTTTGTTTGTGTAATTATGAACATGCTTCTTACGTGTAGTTGTCATTTTTGCACACTTTGAGGTGTTTAAAGACATTTCCCAGGACAGACAGCACTTCGAAACCTCTGACAGGTAGTCATGTAGCATACAATGATCGTCAGCATTTTGAATAGGTAGGTATACAACGCAGTGGTCTGCGAAAAAAAGGGAATCGCACTGGGGAATCAAAACTCAAGTCATCTAAATAAATCAGGAACAGAAGTGTACCAAGCACGGAGCCTTGGGGGACTACCGAAAGAACTGATCCACAGACTGCGACATATTGCTAGCGTTAAAATACAAAGGACAAAGAGCAGAAACACACAGGACAGACGCTAGAACTGAAGCTGGCGGAGAATTGGAACCGGAGATCTGGACGTACTGGTGCCGTTCAGAAAGGTAGGAGTCAAGCCACTGAACAAGACGCTGATTTTGCAGCAGATGTCGGAGTTTTACCATCGTCTTACGGTGCGAAACACGATCAAAGGCCATCGCGAAATCTAGAAATATTGCGTCCATTTGTCCACTGTTATCAAGGCATGCCAAGAATTAATTGGTTGTGTGAATTAGCTGTTTTACAGTGGGCAGGCCACGCCGATACCCATGCTGGCTACTAGAAAAGAAGTTGCTACTTTCTGAAAAAAGAATTCAAGTGCTTGAAAATGAAGTGCTCCATAATCTTAACCGAAGTACATAATAGTGAAACTGGCCTGTAGTTACCTACACAAAGTTTATCGCCGGATTGGTAAATGAGGATAACCATTGCAACCTTCCAGTCAGCTGGAACTTCAGAATTTAAAAGGCGCTCATTTTAAATGACCACAAGGTATTTAGCACACCATTCTGCGTAGCGGGAGAAAAACCTATTTGGGATGGCATCTGTTCCAGGAGACTTTCTTGCGCCTAAATTATGCAGGGTAGCAACAACTCCTTCTACAGATATTAGTAAGTCTGGGAAGATAAGGCACGGAGACTGAAATTCAGGGGTGTACCTACTATCCGTTGCAAACACCGAAGAAAAGTAATAATTGAAAACTGATGCAATGCAGTAAGGATTATTAATTTCTCCGTGATTCGAACGAATTTTACTGACTGGATCCTTCTTCTGTGCTAACTGTGTCCAAAATTTGGCGGGGTCTGTAGTGAGAAACTTCTGCAATTTAACTTAGATTGTTTTATTTTCATGCGCAGCTCTATGCGAAGGGACTGCAAAGAAACGCGACCTGTTCTAAATCGTGTGGATCCTAGACGCTTGATGCGACGTTTAAGCTGAATCATTTCACGCGTAATCCATGGACTAGAGCGATTCATTTTTCTATATTTCTTCGGCACATATCTTGCGATACATTCATGTACAATAGTCTTGAAGTGCACGCATAGGTCATTGACATTCATGAGATCAGCCGCGTGCTCTTCAATTAATTGATCGTAGTCTTGCTCTAATATATCTAAAATACTTTCGTCTAGGGCATTGTTAAAGTCAAGAAACGGTTTTCTTAACTCAAGGCCAGGCGGCCGCACCATGTTGCTTTTGAAGAGCACTGCTTCGTGGTAAGAAATACCTGGGATGATATCAATAGAGAAACCGAGTCTCTCAATGGCATCGCTAATAAACACAAGATCAAGAAGCGAGCCTGCACATGGTGCGATACGTGTCGGCACCTGCACGACCTGCTTTAGACTGAATGCAGATGCAATGTCAAGCAAAAGATTGGCATGTTGACATGAAGTTACTACCGCTAGAAGTTCCCAACTAATTATTGGCAAGTTAAGGTCACCACGCATCATTATGCGAGTATATCGTATACGATGTTCTTCCATAAAACCGTGCAGTCGTTCAAGAACCGAAATGTCAGCATGGGGGGGGGGGCTGTACACAGTACCAATAAAAATGTTCAGATGGCAAAACCGAAGCAAAATCCAAACCATTTCGATGCCTGTGTTATGAGGAATACCTGTGTAATCTAATTCCTTTTTTATTGCTATGGCTACGCCCCCTCCCCTTGTGCTGCGATCGTGCCGTACTATCTCGTGGGTGTTGGGTATTACTTCTGCATCTGGAACTGCTTCGTTCAGCCACGTTTCAGTATTGATATTCAACAAAGAAAAAGAAAGAGGGCTTAGTGGGGTGGACATCTAGTTGTTGGCTGGGTACTCCCGCAGTAAGCGCATGTCTGCCATATTCACAAGAGACCTGACAGGGTGGTCATTCACTACTTACAGGCACCCTCTCCTCACGAGTTTCATCTCATCTGAACAGCTTTCCGTTTATCTTTATCTTGTCAAAAAACAGCCCGATCTTTTCACCGTTTGCTTTCTGCTGTTGGGCGCTGACACAGATCTTGCGTATCGACTGAACACGTGGCGAAAAGTCTTCCGAGATGCTGTATTCCGTGTTTTTCAGTTTGATGCAGTTTTGAAGAATCTTACCCATGTCCCTTCCGTCCAAACACTTAAAGATTATTGGGCGGCACTTATTTTCAGCGGGCCTTCCAATTCTGTGGATTCGCTCGATGGATGCATTAGACACCTCCAGTGTGTCACTCAAAATATTTTTAGACACAAATGTTTCTAGATCCTGGAGTTGTTCATTCTTTTCTTACACGCCTTAAACAATGATTGTTTCTCCTATTCGTGTTTTCTAAGTCGTCAAAAAGTCAACTTTCCGGAGCAATGTTTCGACAGTGTTTTGCAGTTCATCGACTCTCTGGGAATAATCAGTGACAGTTGAGGTGAGTCTGTCCAGTTTTCTTTCGATAGACGCCATTCTGTCATTTGTTTCGCCTAGTTGTTGACTTACAGACTGTGTGGTTTGTTTCAGTTCACTCAGTTCATCAATAATTTGTTTAAGCATAGTTTCAGTAGTATTAGGGCCAAGATTAGGTTCCACATCGGCACAAGTGCAGAGCAAGTCTACGAAGCAATGGCAAGTTGCTAGAAGCACTCCGCTCATGGGCCGTGGGCACGGCAGAAGCAAAAGACAGACATCGTCACTATGGTAAGCGTGATCAGGACGGCTGTCCTTTACCTGAATGAAAAACAAGAAGGGGATTGTGAGACGCATAATCCTTGTGCTTTCGCCGTACCCACTGACTGCACAGCACGGGAGGTCCATATATATAGTCATCGGAGCTTATGACGTAGATTATGGCCGCTCGCGATAATCAGGAAACTGAAGTTTCCAAGTGCGCAGGTCCGGATTTTGTTCCGCAGGCGTTGTCCATTGACTGGCTCGTCCAGGGTACGTGTTGCTCGGCCGCTTCGACAGGAAAACCGAAGCATGTTTCACTTGGTGAATGCTTTGCAGCGATGATGTGCACGGCCTGAATGAAAAACAAGAAGGGGATTGTGAGACGCATAATCCTTGTGCTTTCGCCGTACCCACTGACTGCACAGCACGGGAGGTCCATATATATATAGTCATCGGAGCTGATGACGAAACTGATGAAGGGTGCAGTTGCAGCTCAGTTTAGAAGAGGCTGCTGACGCACAAATCCGAACGAACAGGTTAACGCTAAATTATGGTCATTCGCCTAAATGGTCCTGCTGCGGGGCAAAGGCGTCTTCCGGTGGCCTCCAATTTACCCTGTCCTTCCTAATCTCTGCCGCCTTCCTGACTCTCTGCTCGGCTTATTTGGGGTGAAATGCTTCGGAAATGGGTCTTTGACCCCACCTTGGGCATAAAAGGG
This sequence comes from Amblyomma americanum, assembly GCF_052857255.1. NCBI lineage: Eukaryota > Metazoa > Arthropoda > Arachnida > Ixodida > Ixodidae > Amblyomma > Amblyomma americanum. Next base: position 227,634,815 of record NC_135498.1, on the reverse strand, counting down.
GCCACAACTGGGCTTTTTCCACACGAGGCGGATTGAGGGTTGTTTGACGGCGGAAGGAATCACTGGCCGTCAACGCAACTGTCAAAAGATGGCCGCCCCTGCTAACAGGGCGATTTCGCAGACCGAGCTGGGCCCAATTTTGAAGGGTTGAAGTCCCATGGTGGCCGAGCACCAGACTGGGAGTACTGTCGTACCGATATTACCCGAGGTACCCGGTGACGCCTATGGCAGGCGCCTCCAAAGGCCTCGGCGGACGCTCCATGCTGATGCCGTCTATAGTCGAGAGGGAGCGCCCCGTATCCTCTTTGGCAACGGTGCACAGAGCCGCAATATAAGCCCCCTTTCGAGACGTGACCGCCTTATCGCTGAGCACTACGCCAGAGGTCGCCTCTGCCCATTAGAAAAACCAGTGGGTTCCCGGAGCCATATGCAATCGAAGCCAGCACGTGCCGATTGCGAGGCGGATGCTCTGCCACAAAGCCACCGCTTTCTGCAGGGTTTAAAGGTTCATTTGCGCATATAAAACAAATTTAAATGGACAGCTTTATAAAGGTGCAGACATGAAGAGTGACCGACCGCATTATAAAAGTTTGCGCCCGGTCTGTTTGAGTTCTGCTAAGCATGTTCAGGTGTCATTCAATCAACGACTTCTGTTTGGATAAGGTTGGCGCAGTTCCGATCTCTCTTTTAAGATTGAACCTCATTCTCACCTGCTGAACTCTCGAAGTGCGAACTCATTTAAATTTCATCGAACTCTCGAAGCTCCGTTGAACAACTGAATCACGAACCACATATGCAGGCTGAGGGTGACTGTGAGCAGGAGTTCACAATTGGTAGCGAGGCGCTGAAAGTGGAAAGGGAATGCGTCTACTCAGGGCAGCGAATGCGTCTACTGAGGGTAAATGAACCAGTTCATGTGAGGGAAATAAATAGAAGAATAAGAATGGGGTGGAGAGCACATGGCAGGTTCTCTGAAATCACCCGCATAAGATTAAATATCGCCGAGTACCTCAGTTATTGCACATTCATTTTTTCCACGCAAAATCAGTTCGTGGAATAATCTTCCCCGCGACATAGCTGTGGCTACATCCGATTGAAAATTTTCTGTTGGGCTAAAGGCTGCTCTAGATAAACACTGATTTCCGTGGTTTGTATGTCGACTATCTGTCTGTAGGTTGCACTTTATCACCTCGTGTCTTTTCACCTCAGTTATCTTTCTGTCGCGTGCAAACATAGCAGCTGCTTCCCATATGTATTTCCGCCCACTTTTCGTATATATACTGTGTCACTCTGCAATAAAGAACTAGTTTCGTTCAGCGCTGTGTCGTTATATCTGCCTCTGTCCTTGTCTAAAGGTGCGCTGTTTTTTCCAAATCTCAACCCATAACCAGTCCTGTTGACACATCTGTTGCTTTGTTACACATTTTGCTCAACCACATGCCGCATGGATCACTTTTCTGTTCTAAAGTATAGCGGCTGTCTCCTCCATAGTAACGGGCTTTGTCAGTTCTAGTTGTCCTCATCAGATTTCGCAGTGCAACGGACGCCTGCGTCTTGTAGAGAATATGTGTTTGTAGTACGAGTGAGCAGTAAAGCATCAAATGTCTCGTTATCAACCCATAGCCAGTCCTGTTGACACATCGGTTGTTTTGTTACATATTTTGCTCAACCACATGCCGCATTGGTCATTTTCTGTTCTAAAGTATAGCGCCCGTCTCCTCCATAGTAACGGGCTTTGTCAGTTCAAGTTGTCCTGATCAGATATCGCAGTGCAGCGGACAACTGCGTCTTGTAGGGAATATGTTTTTGTCTGTAGCGCAAGTGAGCAGTGGCTCAGTAATGCATCGAATGTCTCGTCATCGACCCATAGCCAGTCTTGTTGACACATCTGTTGCTTTGTTACATATATTGTTCAACCACATGCCGCATGGATCACTTTTATGCTCTGAAGTATAGCGCCTGTCTCCTCCATAGTAACGCGCTTTGTCAGTTGAAGATTTACTGATGAGATTTCGCAGTGCAGCGGACACCTGCGTCTTGTAGAGAATAGGTTGAGTTGAGTTGTGGTGTTTAATGCTACAGGTGGGGTTAGCCTTGCTTTATCTGCCGGCAATTGCTCCACCGCAGCGTCCCTTCTATATTAACAATGCCGCATCTACTCCGCTATGCGCCCAGTCTCTTATAATAGCACACAATCTCTGCCGCAGCCATCATCTATACACAGAATCAATCCACATAGTCTAGATCACAGTCCACTCCAAAAGTCACCATCTATGCACATATTCAGTCACAGTAGAACATAGGCCATTATAGTGCCACAATCCATACACACATTCACTCACAGTATAAAGTAGTCCACTCCAGAAGACACCATCTACGCACAAATTCAATCACAGTAGGCCATAGTCCGTTCATGCTGTCACCATTTAGAGACAAGATCCGTGTTCTGCGGAAATGTTAAAAGAAGGCGTGCAGCCTCCCTTCTGCATGTCTGGTTTCCACTCGGGTATACAATGTCCTGCACTGTGCTGTGACGGGTTCCTGTCTTCTTGAAGGAAGCGAACATCACATGCCTTTCCGCGTTGTACTTTGGGCAGTACATAATATAATGTTCGATATCCCCGCACACACCACATAAAGAGCAGAGCGGAGACGATGCTATGCCGGTCTTAGGCATCCATGCAGGAGTGCGAGCAGAGGCCGTGCGAATTCGATGTAGAAGGGTCGCCAGAGATCTTCTCAGTCCCTTGGTCACACATGGAGTGTGGGACGCACTCCACAGGGTACTGAAGTGATCGAGCACCGTTTTCCTGCAGACTTTTTCCATCTTGAGGTACTTTTATAGATGTAATCCTTGAGAGAGTTTTATGGGCGAGTCTGTCTGCGACCTCATTACCGTTGACTCTTGTGTGAGAGGGCACCCATTGGAAATGTAGAGTAAAGCCTCTGCTGTGCAGATTCTGCACCAAGCGCAGAGAGCTTATAGACAAGGCGTCAGTAGGGAATCCGCGTTAGGATGACAACAGGTTGAGCCGGACAAGACCCTAACTTCCGTAAAGCCGCCTCAATAGCAACACTTTCAGCCGTAGTGGAGGATATGACAGCAGTACAGCGTACGGACCACTTACAGTCCAAAGAAGGAATGTAAAAAGCCGCTGCGCTAGCTTGTTTGACCTTGTCCACAGAGCCATCCGTGAAAATTTGAAGATGGCAGGCATACTCTGTTTCCAAGTGTTCCAGTACAAGTGAACGCGTTGCTGCCAAAGGAGAGCTGCGCTTCGCGCTCACATGGGGATTTGTGACCTTATAGTCGAGGGTCGGAAAAGACCAGAGGGGTTTCAATCGTTTCCTTTGCCTTCGGACATTAATGCCTAAAGAACTAAGGGTACTGAGTGCCAAGTAAGCCTTCGACTCATATCTCTTGCAGAGCCGCTGGAGTAGGGATCGCCCAGCTACCGTGTCTCCTAAGCGGTCAAGATGCATTAGTAGTCTCTGAGAAGCGATAAGGCTAAGTGGTTTAGATAGGGACTCATGAAGTACTGTCTTATTCGCAGCCACCTGGTGAACTCCAATGGCTCTTCTTAGGATCTTTCTGTGCACGACAACTTCGAGACGTTTAAGTTGTGATGGCGAGGGGGAACTTAAAGGTAATTGATACATTATGCGGCTGACCACCAGCGCTTCATGAAGTTTGATCATTGAAGAAGGATGGTTTCCCCATTGCTCACGTGCAATTCTACGGGTCACATTGAGACGACAAGATATAGATGAAACAATAGCGTCTACAGCTTTTCGCCACTGTAGACGGGAGTCAATAATGACGCCCAGGAAACGCGTGTGCTTGAATTGACGGATGCAAGAGTGATCGAGGTATATCTTCAACCGCGCTTGACGTCTTCCTGCACCTGGATACAGAATAAAGCGGGATTTGTCCACTGACAGAGACAACCCCACACCTTGAAGGTAAGCTTGTGCCGAAAGTAGAGCCTGTCGAGCTATCAGGGATAATCGCTTGTGTTGGTAACCAGTAATCCAAATACAGATGTCATCAGCATAAAGTGACATACGCACTTGCCTGCAACTTTTTTTCAACGAATCGGGAAGGCCAGCCATTACGGCGTTAACGAGCGTGGGGGAAAGAACACTTCCTTGAGGCACACCTCGTGATAGAACCTTTTCGGTGCTTAATGTACTCCCTAACCGTACACGAACGACGCGATCACTTATAAACTTGTAAATGAATCTTAACATATGGCCCTGTAGTCCCATGCCTTGCACACTGTTTAGAATTGAGTTCTGAAGCAAGCTGTCATAAACTTTCGCAACATCAAGGAAAATGGCTAAGGTGGAAAGGCCAAAAGCTCTCTGGTGTTCAATGCGACTGACCAAGTCTAAGACGCTATCTTGGGCACTAAGACCTCGGCGGAATCCTGTCATACATGTTTGCAGTGCCTTGCTGTCCTCAAGCCACCATGATAAGCGTTCATTTACCAGCTTCTCCATCAACTTAGCTACACAGGAGGTCAATGACACAGGGCGATACGAGGCAAGGTCTGTCATGTCTTTGCCAGGCTTCAGTACTGGAACTACATGTGCCACCTTCCATGACGGAGGAACATCGCCAGTCTCCCAAACTCGATTGATGAAGTTGAGGAGCTCCTGTCTGAGTTGCAAGGGCAGATTATTCAGCATTTGATTGGTGAGGCCGTCGGGACCTGGTGCACAGCGGCGCCGCAGGCCAGTGAGCGCAGTCTGAAGCTCACGAAGCGTGAACGGGACGTCCATGATTGACCTGGAGGAAGCAGATGGTGAATATATATCTATTCGAGAATCAGCGCGTACGAGTGCGTCTGCAAATTCCTCTGCCTGGCACGCAATAGGTTTTTTTTCTTGAGTATTGCAAGAGCTTCAAAAGGCTTCGAAGGGCGAGATTCTCCAGCAAGGCTGCCAATAACTCGCCATATTCTCGTTATCGGTGAGAACACAGTCAAACTAGCACAGAATGAGGCCCATTGCGACCTGTACAGCTTGTTCGTGTGCCGTCGAATAGTAGAATTCAGCCTACTGAAGGTCGTCTTCAGTTGCCTGTCGTCCTTCTTCCGCACGAGTTGGCGCTCCGCCCTTCTTCTCGCTGCGCAAAGGTTCCTGAGTTTTAAATCCGGGGCCGGAAAATGATCAGGTAACTTGACCGCCGTAGTTGCTGCTAGCTTACTAGAAATCATTTTGTCAACAACATCACCAGAAACACGTTCTAGGTGTTGTCCCAGTTGACCACGTTGCTAATTTTAGGACCATGCATACGAAAGTCGGCAGCAAACACAAAAATCTTATAGTGATCACTTCCCATGCGGTCAGGCGCTGTTGACCAACTCACGCGGACGTCAGGTGAATGCAGTGTCAGGTCTACAGCTGTCGCTGAGGCTGGAGGCAGGAAAAAAGTGGGGCTTGCGTCATTGGCAACACACAGGTCCAAACTGTCAATAACCTCTACGAGTTTGCGTCCACGAGAATCCGTGTTCCTGTCACCCCAAACGGCATGATGGGCATTGAAATCACCGCAGATGATTCTAGGAGCAGGGCAGCGGTCACAGAGCTGCTGTAGAAACAAATCCAATGCTACCTTCTTCCGCGAAGACACGTACACGGATGCAATAGAAAGGGTTCGAGAGCCGAGCTGTATTTTCGCAGCCGATACCTTAATGTAATCCGTGCAAAGATCGGCAACGCTTAGAGAAACATGTGGGATTTCTCTTCTTATGTAAAGCGCAGCACTTCCTGCAGGAAATGACTTTATGCTGCAGTTTTTATGGGCGACACATCCAGTCAAACATCTCCCGCTTGGCAGGCCAGCTTCTGACAGGGCCAATACTAGAACAGAAGTCTCTTTCAAGAATAGTTTTAGTTCAGCTAACCGGCTTAAAATCCCAGCGCAGTTCCACTGCAATATAAACGCCACTTTTTGGTGCATATGAGATCCACGAGGTTTAGCCCCATCCATTTTAGTTCGCAAGGAAGTTTGCTGCGAAAGTGGAAATTAGGGACTCAAAAGAAAGCACCAGCTGTAGGAAGTTCTTCAGGTTACCAGGCACCATCGCTGGAACATGTGAACGCAGGGCCCCAAGCAAAACATGAAGAAGGTCAGAAATACCTTTTCAGGTGGACACCTTGATTTTTGAGCTCCTAATTTTGCGCAACGCACTCACAACATCGACAAAAGATGCCGACGGGGACACTCTTGGCCGCAGTAGCTGGTGTTTTTGTCACTTGTGCATATGAGGGTCCCCCTTGCCGTGGAGTCTGATTGTGATCCGGCCGCTCATGAACATGGTCACATTTTGCTGGAGGTCGAACAGCCGACTCGCGCGCACTGGGCCTTGGCGTCTTGCTGGACTCAGGTTTCTTATGGACATTGTTGGGCAACGCAACAACATCAGACTCCAACACTGGGAACTGGTCTAAACCTGGGACAGGCGTCTCAGTCGGTGGGGTTTTTGGACCAGCAATAAAGGATATCCGACGGTGCAGAGAGCTCACACAGAAGGGGCAGCCTTCGAAACTCGCTGGATGATCACCATCGCAATTGGCGCAAGCGAAATCTGCCTTACAGGTTTTAAGCTCGTGGTCGCCTCCGCACCTTTTACAGCGTCGATCCTGTGTGCAAACTGTGGCCACGTGCCCAAACCGTTGGCATCTAAAACACCGTGGAGGAGCTTCAGTTAAATCTGCAACTGCGTGTTTTGTGAATCCCAGATCAATTTTTTCGGGGCGCTCTGAGTTGGGAGCGAATGTCAACACGATTGAGTTATTAGGTTTCACAGCCCATTCTTTTCCTGGAGACTCCACACGACGCACAAGTCGTTTCCCGTGCAGCACACCTTGTGGTTTGAGATAATCAAGTAGGTCGCGTTCTGAATACCACTTTAGTACACCCTTAATAACACAGGTGTTCTTCATGTAGGAATGGGGCAACCGCACGTTAACTTTGATGCCAAAAATCTGAGAACTCTGCAGGAGCTTGTCAACCTGCTCTTCCGTCGAGACATCACGCTGAAGAGCCCGTGCATGGTGAACCGACTTCGAATCGGAGCTGATCACAGCAGTGATTGAATGACCGCAAAAAGTAAGATGGGATTTTTCTCTCTTAAATCAACCCCCTTTTCTGTGGGCTCAACCACTATCGGGATCACTACCGTTCGTTCCTTGCGATGACTCACCAACTTGAAGCCCTTGTTGTCCACGTCAGCCATTTCGGCCACTGACTCGTCACCGTCCACGATCGTTGACTCAGCCCCACTAAGCGATGAGATCTCGCTGGACGGGTGGTCGAGTCCATGTTCTGGTCGCTCCACAGCCTGGGAAGCCATGGCCGCCTCTTCCGAGCCAGCCGCCTTTGAATGCCGTGGTCCCTTTAGGCTTGCCGCCGCCGGAGCAGCCGTACTCTTCCCGTAGGGACAGTACCGCCTCGAAGATGCTGCCGTCCTCGAATATACAAAAAAAAACTAGGTAAATTAGAGAAAATTAGGTAAATAAACAGAGCTGAGGTGACAGGCGATCAAACAACGTCTTCGTCTTCCTCTTCCTCTCTAGAGAATATGTGTGTGTAGCGCAAGTGAGCAGTGGCTCAGTAATGCATCGAATGTTTCGTCAGCACAACAGATGTGTCCGGTTGACACATCTGTTGTTTTGTTACATATTTTGCTCAACCACATGCCGCATGGATCATTTTCTGGTCTAAAGTATAGCGCCTGTTTCCTCCATTGTAACAAGCTTTGTCAGTTCAAGTGGACCTGATCGGATATCGCAGTGCAGCGGACGCCTGCATCTTGTAGGGAATATGTTTTTGTCTGCAGCGTAAGTGAGCAGTGGCTCAGTAATGCATCGAATGTCTCGTCAGGACAACAGATGTGTCCGGTTGACACATCTGTTTTTTTGTTACATATTTTGCTCAACCACATGCCGCATGGATCATTTTCTGTTCTAAAGTATAGCGCCTGTTTCCTCCATTGTAACAAGCTTTGTCAGTTCAAGTGGACCTGATCGGATATCGCAGTGCAGCGGACGCCTGCGTCTTGTAGGGAATATGTTTTTGTCTGCAGCGCAAGTGAGCAGTGGCTCAGTAATGCATCGAATGTCTCGTCAGGACAACAGATGTGTCCGGTTGACACATCTGTTTTTTTGTTACATATTTTGCTCAACCACATGCCGCATGGATCATTTTCTGTTCTAAAGTATAGCGCCTGTTTCCTCCATTGTAACAAGCTTTGTCAGTTCAAGTGGACCTGATCGGATATCGCAGTGCAGCGGACGCCTGCGTCTTGTAGGGAATATGTTTTTGTCTGCAGCGCAAGTGAGCAGTGGCTCAGTAATGCATCGAATGTCTCGTCAGGACAACAGATGTGTCCGGTTGACACATCTGTTTTTTTGTTACATATTTTGCTCAACCACATGCCGCATGGATCATTTTCTGTTCTAAAGTATAGCGCCTGTTTCCTCCATTGTAACAAGCTTTGTCAGTTCAAGTGGACCTGATCGGATTTCGCAGTGCAGCGGACGCCTGCGTCTTGTAGGGAATATGTTTTTATCTGTAGCGCAAGTTAGCAGTGACTCAGTAATGCATCGAATGTCTCGTCAGGACAACAGATGTGTCCGGTTGACACATCTGTTGTTTTGTTTCATAATTTGCTCAACCACATGCCGCATGGATCACTTTTCAGATCTTAAGTATAGCGCCTGTCTCCTCCATAGTAACGGGCTTTGTCAGTTGAAGATTTCCTGATCAGATTTCGCAGTGCAGCGGACACCTACGTCTTATAGAGAATATGTGTCTGTAGCCCAAGTGGGCCGTGGCTCAGTAATGAATGCATCGAATGTCTCGTCATCGACCCATAGCCAGTCTTGTTGACACATCTTTTGCTTTGTTACATATATTGCTCAACCACATGCTGCATGGGTCATTTTCCGTTGAAAAGTCTAGCGCCTGTCTCCTCCATTGTAACGGACTTTTTCAGTTCAACTGGTACTGATCAGATTTCGCAGAGCAGTGGTCGCCTGCGTCTTGTAGGGAATATGTTTTTGTCTGTAGCGCAAGTGAGCAGTGGCTCAGTAAAGCATCGAATGTCTCGTCATCAACCCATAACCAGTGCTGTTGGCACATCGGTTGTTTTGTTACATATTTTTTCTCATCCACATGCCGCATGGATCACCTTTCTGTTCTAAAGTATAGCGCCTTTCTCCTCCATAGTAACGGGCTTTGTCAGTCCAAGTTGTCCTGATCAGATTTCGCAGTGCAGCGGACACCTGCGTCTTGTAGAGAATATGTGTCTGTAGCGCAAGTGAGCAGTGGCTCAGTAATGAATGCATCGAATGTCTCGTCATTGACCCATAGCCAGTATTGTTGACACATCTTTTGCTTTGTTTCATATATTGCTCAACCACATGCTGTGCTGCATGGGTCATTTTCCGTTCAAAAGTCTAGCGCCTGTCTCCTCCATAGTAACGGACTTTTTCAGTTCAACTGGTACTGATCAGATTTCGTAGAGGAATGGTCGCCTGCGTCTTGTAGGGGATATTTTTTTGTCTATAGCGCAAGTGAGCAGTGGCTCAGTAAAGCATCGAATGTCTCGTCAGGACAACAGATGTGTCCGGTTGACACATCTGTTGTTTTGTTACATATTTTGCTCAACCACATGCTGCATGGATCACTTTTCTGTTCTAAAGTGCCTGTCTCCTCCATAGTAACGGGCTTTGTCAGTTCAAGTTGTCCTGATCAGATTTCACAGTGCAGCGGACACCTGCGTCTTGTACAGAATATGTGTCTGTAGCGCAAGTGAGCAGTGGGTCAGTAAGGCGTCGAATGTCTCGTCAGGACAGCAGATGTGTCCTGTATGTGTCCTGTGGACATATCTGTTGTTTCGTTACATATTTTGCTCAACCACATGCCGCATGGATCATTTTCTGTTCTAAAGTATAGCGCCTGTCTCCTCCTTAGAAAAGGGCTTTCTCATTTCAAGTTGCCCTGATCAGATTTCGGAGTGCAGCTTACGCCTGCGTCTTGTAGAGAATATGTTTGTCTGTAGCGCAAGTGAGCATTGGCTCAGTAATACACCGAATGTCTCGTCAACAACTCATACCCAGTCCTGTTGATGCATCCATTGTTTTGTTACTTATAATGCGCACCTACATGCCGTGGTGGTGGTAGTGTTTGTTTATTAAAATAATAGTAAAAAGGAAGGAAAAGGTTTTTGCTAGCCCCGGCATCTGCCATCGATACTGAAGCACCTGAGCTTCGGCAGCGGAAATAAAGGATAGCAGGCAGAATGGAGAAATGAAATGAAAGAGGTGAGGGGACTGGAAGAGAGGAATCCTACATGCCGTATGAATCAGATTTGTGTTATGAGGTATAGCGTCTGTCTCCTCCATATTAAGAGGTTTTGGCAGTTCAAGTTGTCCGGATCAGATTTTGAACCGCAGCGGACGGCAACGATATTCTAGAGAATGTGCTTTTGTCTGCAGCACAAGGGAACAGTGGCTCAGTAATACACCGAATATCTCGTCAACAACTCATACCCAGTCCTGTTGATGCATTCATTGTTTTGTTACTTATATTGCGCAACTACATGCCGTATGAATCACATTTGTGTTATGAGGTATAGCGTCTGTCTCCTCCATAGTAAGAGGTTTTGTCAGTTCAAGTTGTCCGGATCAGATTTTGAACCGCAGCGGACGGCAACGATATTCTAGAGAATGTGCTTTTGTCTGCAGCACAAGTGAACAGTGGCTCAGTAATACACCGAATGTCCCGTCAACAACTCATGCCCAGTCCTGTTGATGCATCCGTTGTTTTGTTACTTATATTGCACAACTACATTCTGTATGAATCACATTTGTTTTATGAGGTATAGCGTCTGTCTCCTCCATAGTAGCTGGTTTTGTCAGTTCAAGTTGTCCGGATTAGATTTTGAACCGCAGCGGACGGCAACGATATTCTAGAGAATGTGCTTTTGTCTGCAGCACAAGTGAACAGTGGCTCAGTAATACACCGAATATCTCGTCAACAACTCATACCCAGTCCTGTTGATGCATTCATTGTTTTGTTACTTATATTGCGCAACTACATGCCGTATGAATCACATTTGTGTTATGAGGTATAGCGTCTGTTTCCTCCGTAGTAAGAGGTTTTGTCATTTCAAGTTGTCCGGATCAGATTCTGAACCGCAGCGGACGGCAACGATATTCTAGAGAATGTGCTTTTGTCTGCAGCACAAGTGAACAGTGGCTCAGTAATAGACCGAATGTCTCGTCAACAACTCATACCCAGTTCTGGTGATGCATCCGTTGTTTTGTTACTTATATTGCACAACTACATTCCGTATGAATCACATTTGTGTTATGAGGTATAGCGTCTGTCTCCTCCATAGTAAGAGGTTTTGTCAGTTCAAGTTGTCCGGATCAGATTTTGAACCGCAGCGGACGGCAACAATATTCTAGAGAATGTGCTTTTGTCTGCAGCACAAGTGAACAGTGGCTCAGTAATACACCGAATGTCTCGTCAACAACTCAAACCCAGTCCTGTTGATGCATCCGTTGTTTTGTTACTTATATTGCACAACTACATTCCGTATGAATCACATTTGTGTTATGAGGTATAGCGTCTGTCTCCTCCATAGTAAGAGGTTTTGTCAGTTCAAGTTGTCCGGATCAGATTTTGAACCGCAGCGGACGGCAACGATATTCTAGAGAATGTGCTTTTGTCTGCAGCACAAGTGAACAGTGGCTCAGTAATACACCGAATGTCTCGTCAACAACTCAAACCCAGTTCTGGTGAAGCATCCGCTGTTTTGTTACTTCTATTGCACAACTACATTCCGTATGAATCACATTTGTGTTATGAGGTATAGCGTCTGTCTCCTCCATAGTAAGAGGTTTTGTCAGTTCAAGTTGTCCGGATCAGATTTTGAACCGCAGCGGACGGCAACGATATTCTAGAGAATGTGCTTTTGTCTGCAGCTCAAGTGAACAGTGGCTCAGTAATTCACCGAATGTCTCGTCAACAACTCAAACCCAGTCCTGTTGATGCATCCGTTGTTTTGTTACTTATATTGCGTAACTACATGCCGTATGAATCACATTTGTGTTTTGAGATATAGCGTCTGTTTCCTCCATAGTAAGAGGTTTTGTCAGTTCAAGTTGTCCGGATCAGATTTTGAACCGCAGCGGACGGCAACGATATTCTAGAGAATGTGCTTTTGTCTGCAGCACAAGTGAACAGTGGCTCAGTAATTCAGCGAATGTCTCGTCAACAACTCAAACCCAGTCCTGTTGATGCAGCCGTTGTTTTGTTACTTATATTGCACAACTACATTCCGTATGAATCACATTTGTGTTATGAGGTATAGCGTCTGTCTCCTCCATAGTAAGAGGTTTTGTCAGTTCAAGTTGTCCGGATCAGATTTTGAACCGCAGCGGACGGCAACGATATTCTAAAGAATGTGCTTTTGTCTGCAGCACAAGTGAACAGTGGCTCAGTTATACACCGAATGTCCCGTCAACAACTCATGCCCAGTCCTGTTGATGCATCCGTTGTTTTGTTACTTATATTGCACAACTACATTCCGTATGAATCACATTTGTGTTATGAGGTATAGCGTCTCTCTCCTCCATAGTAAGAGGTTTTGTCAGTTCAAGTTGTCCGGATCAGATTTTGAACCGCAGCGGACGGCAACGATATTCTAGAGAATGTGCTTTTGTCTGCAGCACAAGTGAACAGTGGCTCAGTTATACACCGAATGTCCCGTCAACAACTCATGCCCAGTCCTGTTGATGCATCCCTTGTTTTGTTACTTATATTGCACAACTACATTCTGTATGAATCACATTTGTGTTATGAGGTATAGCGTCTGTCTCCTCCATAGTAGCTGGTTTTGTCAGTTCAAGTTGTCCGGATCAGATTTTGAACCGCAGCGGACGGCAACTATATTCTAGAGAATGTGCTTTTGTCTGCAGCACAAGTGAACAGTGGCTCAGTAATACACCGAATGTCTCGTCAACAACTCAAACCCAGTTCTGGTGATGCATCCGTTGTTTTGTTACTTATATTGCACAACTACATTCCGTATGAATCACATTTGTGTTATGAGGTATAGCGTCTGTCTCCTCCATAGTAAGAGGTTTTGTCAGTTCAAGTTGTCCGCATCAGATTTTGAACCGCAGCGGACGGCAACGATATTCTAGAGAATGTGCTTTTGTCTGCAGCACAAGTGAACAGTGGCTCAGTAATACACCGAATGTCTCGTCAACAACTCATACCCAGTCCTGTTGATGCATCCGTTGTTTTGTTACTTATATTGCGCAACTACATGCCGTATGAATCACATTTGTGTTATGAGGTATAGCGTCTGTTTCCTCCATAGTAAGAGGTTTTGTTAGTTCAAGTTGTCCGGATCAGATTTTGAACCGCAGCGGACGGCAACGATATTCTAGAGAATGTGCTTTTGTCTGCAGCACAAGTGAACAGTGGCTCAGTCATACACCGAATGTCCCGTCAACAACTCATGCCCAGTCCTGTTGATGCATCCGTTGTTTTGTTACTTATATTGCACAACTACATTCCGTATGAATCACATTTGTGTTATGAGGTATAGCGTCTGTCTCCTCCATAGTAAGAGGTTTTGTCAGTTCAAGTTGTCCGGATCAGATTTTGAACCGCAGCGGACGGCAACAATATTCTAGAGAATGTGCGTTTGTCTGCAGCACAAATGAACAGTGGCTCAGTCATACACCGAATGTCTCGTCAACAACTCAAACCCAGTCCTCTTGATGCATCCGTTGTTTTGTTACTTATATTGCGCAACTACATGCCGTATGAATCACATTTGTGTTATGAGGTATAGCGTCTGTCTCCTCCATAGTAAAGGTTTTGTCAGTTCAAGTTGTCCGCATCAGATTTTGAACCGCAGCGGACGGCAACGATATTCTAGAGAATGTGCTTTTGTCTGCAGCACAAGTGAACAGTGGCTCAGTCATACACCGAATGTCCCGTCAACAACTCATGCCCAGTCCTGTTGATGCGTCCCTTGTTTTGTTACTTATATTGCGCAACTACATGCCGTATGAATCACATTTGTGTTATGAGGTATAGCGTCTGTTTCCTCCATAGTAAGAGGTTTTGTCAGTTCAAGTTGTCCGGATCAGATTTTGAACCGCAGCGGACGGCAACGATATTCTAGAGAATGTGCTTTTGTCTGCAGCACAAGTGAACAGTGGCTCAGTCATACACCGAATGTCCCGTCAACAACTCATGCCCAGTCCTGTTGATGCATCCGTTGTTTTGTTACTTATATTGCACAACTACATTCCGTATGAATCACATTTGTGTTATGAGGTATAGCGTCTGTCTCCTCCATAGTAAGAGGTTTTGTCAGTTCAAGTTGTCCGGATCAGATTTTGAACCGCAGCGGACGGCAACGATATTCTAGAGAATGTGCTTTTGTCTGCAGCACAAGTGAACAGTGGCTCAGTCATGCACCGAATGTCCCGTCAACAACTCATGCCCAGTCCTGTTGATGCGTCCCTTGTTTTGTTACTTATATTGCACAACTACATTCTGTATGAATCACATTTGTGTTATGAGGTATAGCGTCTGTCTCCTCCATAGTAGCTGGTTTTGTCAGGTCAAGTTGTCCGGATCAGATTTTGAACCGCAGCGGACGGCAACTATATTGTAGAGAATGTGCTTTTGTCTGCAGCACAAGTGAACAGTGGCTCAGTAATACACCGAATATCTCGTCAACAACTCATGCCCAGTCCTGTTGATGCATTCATTGTTTTGTTACTTATATTGCGCAGCTACATGCCGTATGAATCACATTTGTGTTATGAGGTATAGCGTCTGTTTCCTCCGTAGTAAGAGGTTTTGTCAGTTCAAGTTGTCCGGATCAGATTCTGAACCGCAGCGGACGGCAACGATATTCTAGAGAATGTTCTTTTGTCTGCAGCACAAGTGAACAGTGGCTCAGTAATACACCGAATGTCTCGTCAACAACTCAAACCCAGTTCTGGTGATGCATCCGTTGTTTTGTTACTTATATTGCACAACTACATTCCGTATGAATCACATTTGTGTTATGAGGTATAGCGTCTGTCTCCTCCATAGTAAGAGGTTTTGTCAGTTCAAGTTGTCCGCATCAGATTTTGAACCGCAGCGGACGGCAACGATATTCTAGAGAATGTGCTTTTGTCTGCAGCACAAGTGAACAGTGGCTCAGTAATACACCGAATGTCTCGTCAACAACTCATACCCAGTCCTGTTGATGCATCCGTTGTTTTGTTACTTATATTGCGCAACTACATGCCGTATGAATCACATTTGTGTTATGAGGTATAGCGTCTGTTTCCTCCATAGTAAGAGGTTTTGTCAGTTCAAGTTGTCCGGATCAGATTTTGAACCGCAGCGGACGGCAACGATATTCTAGAGAATGTGCTTTTGTCTGCAGCACAAGTGAACAGTGGCTCAGTCATACACCGAATGTCCCGTCAACAACTCATGCCCAGTCCTGTTGATGCATCCGTTGTTTTGTTACTTATATTGCACAACTACATTCCGTATGAATCACATTTGTGTTATGAGGTATAGCGTCTGTCTCCTCCATAGTAAGAGGTTTTGTCAGTTCAAGTTGTCCGGATCAGATTTTGAACCGCAGCGGACGGCAACGATATTCTAGAGAATGTGCTTTTGTCTGCAGCACAAGTGAACAGTGGCTCAGTAATTCAGCGAATGTCTCGTCAACAACTCAAACCCAGTCCTGTTGATGCAGCCGTTGTTTTGTTACTTATATTGCACAACTACATTCCGTATGAATCACATTTGTGTTATGAGGTATAGCGTCTGTCTCCTCCATAGTAAGAGGTTTTGTCAGTTCAAGTTGTCCGGATCAGATTTTGAACCGCAGCGGACGGCAACGATATTCTAAAGAATGTGCTTTTGTCTGCAGCACAAGTGAACAGTGGCTCAGTTATACACCGAATGTCCCGTCAACAACTCATGCCCAGTCCTGTTGATGCATCCGTTGTTTTGTTACTTATATTGCACAACTACATTCCGTATGAATCACATTTGTGTTATGAGGTATAGCGTCTCTCTCCTCCATAGTAAGAGGTTTTGTCAGTTCAAGTTGTCCGGATCAGATTTTGAACCGCAGCGGACGGCAACGATATTCTAGAGAATGTGCTTTTGTCTGCAGCACAAGTGAACAGTGGCTCAGTTATACACCGAATGTCCCGTCAACAACTCATGCCCAGTCCTGTTGATGCATCCCTTGTTTTGTTACTTATATTGCACAACTACATTCTGTATGAATCACATTTGTGTTATGAGGTATAGCGTCTGTCTCCTCCATAGTAGCTGGTTTTGTCAGTTCAAGTTGTCCGGATCAGATTTTGAACCGCAGCGGACGGCAACTATATTCTAGAGAATGTGCTTTTGTCTGCAGCACAAGTGAACAGTGGCTCAGTAATACACCGAATGTCTCGTCAACAACTCAAACCCAGTTCTGGTGATGCATCCGTTGTTTTGTTACTTATATTGCACAACTACATTCCGTATGAATCACATTTGTGTTATGAGGTATAGCGTCTGTCTCCTCCATAGTAAGAGGTTTTGTCAGTTCAAGTTGTCCGCATCAGATTTTGAACCGCAGCGGACGGCAACGATATTCTAGAGAATGTGCTTTTGTCTGCAGCACAAGTGAACAGTGGCTCAGTAATACACCGAATGTCTCGTCAACAACTCATACCCAGTCCTGTTGATGCATCCGTTGTTTTGTTACTTATATTGCGCAACTACATGCCGTATGAATCACATTTGTGTTATGAGGTATAGCGTCTGTTTCCTCCATAGTAAGAGGTTTTGTTAGTTCAAGTTGTCCGGATCAGATTTTGACCCGCAGCGGACGGCAACGATATTCTAGAGAATGTGCTTTTGTCTGCAGCACAAGTGAACAGTGGCTCAGTCATACACCGAATGTCCCGTCAACAACTCATGCCCAGTCCTGTTGATGCATCCGTTGTTTTGTTACTTATATTGCACAACTACATTCCGTATGAATCACATTTGTGTTATGAGGTATAGCGTCTGTCTCCTCCATAGTAAGAGGTTTTGTCAGTTCAAGTTGTCCGGATCAGATTTTGAACCGCAGCGGACGGCAACGATATTCTAGAGAATGTGCGTTTGTCTGCAGCACAAATGAACAGTGGCTCAGTCATACACCGAATGTCTCGTCAACAACTCAAACCCAGTCCTCTTGATGCATCCGTTGTTTTGTTACTTATATTGCGCAACTACATGCCGTATGAATCACATTTGTGTTATGAGGTATAGCGTCTGTCTCCTCCATAGTAAAGGTTTTGTCAGTTCAAGTTGTCCGCATCAGATTTTGAACCGCAGCGGACGGCAACGATATTCTAGAGAATGTGCTTTTGTCTGCAGCACAAGTGAACAGTGGCTCAGTCATACACCGAATGTCCCGTCAACAACTCATGCCCAGTCCTGTTGATGCGTCCCTTGTTTTGTTACTTATATTGCGCAACTACATGCCGTATGAATCACATTTGTGTTAGGAGGTATAGCGTCTGTTTCCTCCATAGTAAGAGGTTTTGTCAGTTCAAGTTGTCCGGATCAGATTTTGAACCGCAGCGGACGGCAACGATATTCTAGAGAATGTGCTTTTGTCTGCAGCACAAGTGAACAGTGGCTCAGTCATACACCGAATGTCCCGTCAACAACTCATGCCCAGTCCTGTTGATGCATCCGTTGTTTTGTTACTTATATTGCACAACTACATTCCGTATGAATCACATTTGTGTTATGAGGTATAGCGTCTGTCTCCTCCATAGTAAGAGGTTTTGTCAGTTCAAGTTGTCCGGATCAGATTTTGAACCGCAGCGGACGGCAACGATATTCTAGAGAATGTGCTTTTGTCTGCAGCACAAGTGAACAGTGGCTCAGTCATACACCGAATGTCCCGTCAACAACTCATGCCCAGTCCTGTTGATGCGTCCCTTGTTTTGTTACTTATATTGCACAACTACATTCTGTATGAATCACATTTGTGTTATGAGGTATAGCGTCTGTCTCCTCCATAGTAGCTGGTTTTGTCAGGTCAAGTTGTCCGGATCAGATTTTGAACCGCAGCGGACGGCAACTATATTGTAGAGAATGTGCTTTTGTCTGCAGCACAAGTGAACAGTGGCTCAGTAATACACCGAATATCTCGTCAACAACTCATGCCCAGTCCTGTTGATGCATTCATTGTTTTGTTACTTATATTGCGCAGCTACATGCCGTATGAATCACATTTGTGTTATGAGGTATAGCGTCTGTTTCCTCCGTAGTAAGAGGTTTTGTCAGTTCAAGTTGTCCGGATCAGATTCTGAACCGCAGCGGACGGCAACGATATTCTAGAGAATGTTCTTTTGTCTGCAGCACAAGTGAACAGTGGCTCAGTAATACACCGAATGTCTCGTCAACAACTCAAACCCAGTTCTGGTGATGCATCCGTTGTTTTGTTACTTATATTGCACAACTACATTCCGTATGAATCACATTTGTGTTATGAGGTATAGCGTCTGTCTCCTCCATAGTAAGAGGTTTTGTCAGTTCAAGTTGTCCGCATCAGATTTTGAACCGCAGCGGACGGCAACGATATTCTAGAGAATGTGCTTTTGTCTGCAGCACAAGTGAACAGTGGCTCAGTAATACACCGAATGTCTCGTCAACAACTCATACCCAGTCCTGTTGATGCATCCGTTGTTTTGTTACTTATATTGCGCAACTACATGCCGTATGAATCACATTTGTGTTATGAGGTATAGCGTCTGTTTCCTCCATAGTAAGAGGTTTTGTCAGTTCAAGTTGTCCGGATCAGATTTTGAACCGCAGCGGACGGCAACGATATTCTAGAGAATGTGCTTTTGTCTGCAGCACAAGTGAACAGTGGCTCAGTCATACACCGAATGTCCCGTCAACAACTCATGCCCAGTCCTGTTGATGCATCCGTTGTTTTGTTACTTATATTGCACAACTACATTCCGTATGAATCACATTTGTGTTGTGAGGTATAGCGTCTGTCTCCTCCATAGTAAGAGGTTTTGTCAGTTCAAGTTGTCCGGATCAGATTTTGAACCGCAGCGGACGGCAACGATATTCTAGAGAATGTGCTTTTGTCTGCAGCACAAGTGAACAGTGGCTCAGTCATACACCGAATGTCTCGTCAACAACTCAAACCCAGTCCTCTTGATGCATCCGTTGTTTTGTTACTTATATTGCGCAACTACATGCCGTATGAATCACATTTGTGTTATGAGGTATAGCGTCTGTCTCCTCCATAGTAAGAGGTTTTGTCAGTTCAAGTTGTCCAGATCAGATTCTGAACCGCAGCGGACGGCAACGATATTCTAGAGAATGTGCTTTTGTCTGCAGCACAAGAGAACAGTTGCTCAGTAATACACCGAGTGTCTCGTCAACAACTCAAACCCAGTTCTGGTGATGCATCCGTTGTTTTGTTACTTATATTGCACAACTACATTCTTTATGAATCACATTTGTGTTATGAGGTATAGCGTCTGTCTCCTCCATAGTAGCTGGTTTTGTCAGTTCAAGTTGTCCGGATCAGATTTTGAACCGCAGCGGACGGCAACGATATTCTAGAGAATTGTGCTTTTGTCTGCAGCACAAGTGAACAGTGGCTCAGTAATACACCGAATGTCTCGTCAACAACTCAAACCCAGTCCTGTTGATGCATCCTTTGTTTTGTTACTTATATTGCACAACTACATTCCGTATGAATCACATTTGTGTTATGAGGTATAGCGTCTGTCTCCTGCATAGTAAGAGGTTTTGTCAGTTCAAGTTGTCCGGATCAGATTTTGAACCACAGCGGACGCCAACGATATTCTAGAGAATGTGCTTTTGTTAGCAGCACAAGTGAACAGTGGCTCAGTAATACACCGAATGTCCCGTCAACAACTCATGCCCAGTCTTGTTGATGCATCCTTTGTTTTGTTACTTATATTGCACAACTACATTCCGTATGAATCACATTTGTGTTATGAGGTATAGCGTCTCTCTCCTCCATAGTAAGAGGTTTTGTCAGTTCAAGTTGTCCGGATCAGATTTTGAACCGCAGCGGACGGCAACGATATTCTAGAGAATGTGCTTTTGTCTGCAGCACAAGTGAACAGTGGCTCAGTCATACACCGAATGTCCCGTCAACAACTCATGCCCAGTCCTGTTGATGCATCCCTTGTTTTGTTACTTATATTGCACAACTACATTCTGTATGAATCACATTTGTGTTATGAGGTATAGCGTCTGTCTCCTCCATAGTAAGAGGTTTTGTCAGTTCAAGTTGTCCGGATCAGATTTTGAACCGCAGCGGACGGCAACGATATTCTAGAGAATGTGATTTTGTCTGCAGCACAAGTGAACAGTGGCTCAGTAATACACCGAATATCTCGTCAACAACTCATACCCAGTCCTGTTGATGCATTCATTGTTTTGTTACTTATATTGCGCAGCTACATGCCGTATGAATCACATTTGTGTTATGAGGTATAGCGTCTGTTTCCTCCGTAGTAAGAGGTTTTGTCAGTTCAAGTTGTCCGGATCAGATTCTGAACCGCAGCGGACGGCAACGATATTCTAAAGAATGTGCTTTTGTCTGCAGCACAAGTGAACAGTGGCTCAGTTATACACCGAATGTCCCGTCAACAACTCATGCCCAGTCCTGTTGATGCATCCGTTGTTTTGTTACTTATATTGCACAACTACATTCCGTATGAATCACATTTGTGTTATGAGGTATAGCGTCTCTCTCCTCCATAGTAAGAGGTTTTGTCAGTTCAAGTTGTCCGGATCAGATTTTGAACCGCAGCGGACGGCAACGATATTCTAGAGAATGTGCTTTTGTCTGCAGCACAAGTGAACAGTGGCTCAGTTATACACCGAATGTCCCGTCAACAACTCATGCCCAGTCCTGTTGATGCATCCCTTGTTTTGTTACTTATATTGCACAACTACATTCTGTATGAATCACATTTGTGTTATGAGGTATAGCGTCTGTCTCCTCCATAGTAGCTGGTTTTGTCAGTTCAAGTTGTCCGGATCAGATTTTGAACCGCAGCGGACGGCAACTATATTCTAGAGAATGTGCTTTTGTCTGCAGCACAAGTGAACAGTGGCTCAGTAATACACGGAATATCTCGTCAACAACTCATACCCAGTCCTGTTGATGCATTCATTGTTTTGTTACTTATATTGCGCAGCTACATGCCGTATGAATCACATTTGTGTTATGAGGTATAGCGTCTGTTTCCTCCGTAGTAAGAGGTTTTGTCAGTTCAAGTTGTCCGGATCAGATTCTGAACCGCAGCGGACGGCAACGATATTCTAGAGAATGTTCTTTTGTCTGCAGCACAAGTGAACAGTGGCTCAGTAATACACCGAATGTCTCGTCAACAACTCAAACCCAGTTCTGGTGATGCATCCGTTGTTTTGTTACTTATATTGCACAACTACATTCCGTATGAATCACATTTGTGTTATGAGGTATAGCGTCTGTCTCCTCCATAGTAAGAGGTTTTGTCAGTTCAAGTTGTCCGCATCAGATTTTGAACCGCAGCGGACGGCAACGATATTCTAGAGAATGTGCTTTTGTCTGCAGCACAAGTGAACAGTGGCTCAGTAATACACCGAATGTCTCGTCAACAACTCATACCCAGTCCTGTTGATGCATCCGTTGTTTTGTTACTTATATTGCGCAACTACATGCCGTATGAATCACATTTGTGTTATGAGGTATAGCGTCTGTTTCCTCCATAGTAAGAGGTTTTGTTAGTTCAAGTTGTCCGGATCAGATTTTGAACCGCAGCGGACGGCAACGATATTCTAGAGAATGTGCTTTTGTCTGCAGCACAAGTGAACAGTGGCTCAGTCATACACCGAATGTCCCGTCAACAACTCATGCCCAGTCCTGTTGATGCATCCGTTGTTTTGTTACTTATATTGCACAACTACATTCCGTATGAATCACATTTGTGTTATGAGGTATAGCGTCTGTCTCCTCCATAGTAAGAGGTTTTGTCAGTTCAAGTTGTCCGGATCAGATTTTGAACCGCAGCGGACGGCAACGATATTCTAGAGAATGTGCGTTTGTCTGCAGCACAAATGAACAGTGGCTCAGTCATACACCGAATGTCTCGTCAACAACTCAAACCCAGTCCTCTTGATGCATCCGTTGTTTTGTTACTTATATTGCGCAACTACATGCCGTATGAATCACATTTGTGTTATGAGGTATAGCGTCTGTCTCCTCCATAGTAAAGGTTTTGTCAGTTCAAGTTGTCCGCATCAGATTTTGAACCGCAGCGGACGGCAACGATATTCTAGAGAATGTGCTTTTGTCTGCAGCACAAGTGAACAGTGGCTCAGTCATACACCGAATGTCCCGTCAACAACTCATGCCCAGTCCTGTTGATGCGTCCCTTGTTTTGTTACTTATATTGCGCAACTACATGCCGTATGAATCACATTTGTGTTATGAGGTATAGCGTCTGTTTCCTCCATAGTAAGAGGTTTTGTCAGTTCAAGTTGTCCGGATCAGATTTTGAACCGCAGCGGACGGCAACGATATTCTAGAGAATGTGCTTTTGTCTGCAGCACAAGTGAACAGTGGCTCAGTCATACACCGAATGTCCCGTCAACAACTCATGCCCAGTCCTGTTGATGCATCCGTTGTTTTGTTACTTATATTGCACAACTACATTCCGTATGAATCACATTTGTGTTATGAGGTATAGCGTCTGTCTCCTCCATAGTAAGAGGTTTTGTCAGTTCAAGTTGTCCGGATCAGATTTTGAACCGCAGCGGACGGCAACGATATTCTAGAGAATGTGCTTTTGTCTGCAGCACAAGTGAACAGTGGCTCAGTCATACACCGAATGTCCCGTCAACAACTCATGCCCAGTCCTGTTGATGCGTCCCTTGTTTTGTTACTTATATTGCACAACTACATTCTGTATGAATCACATTTGTGTTATGAGGTATAGCGTCTGTCTCCTCCATAGTAGCTGGTTTTGTCAGGTCAAGTTGTCCGGATCAGATTTTGAACCGCAGCGGACGGCAACTATATTGTAGAGAATGTGCTTTTGTCTGCAGCACAAGTGAACAGTGGCTCAGTAATACACCGAATATCTCGTCAACAACTCATGCCCAGTCCTGTTGATGCATTCATTGTTTTGTTACTTATATTGCGCAGCTACATGCCGTATGAATCACATTTGTGTTATGAGGTATAGCGTCTGTTTCCTCCGTAGTAAGAGGTTTTGTCAGTTCAAGTTGTCCGGATCAGATTCTGAACCGCAGCGGACGGCAACGATATTCTAGAGAATGTTCTTTTGTCTGCAGCACAAGTGAACAGTGGCTCAGTAATACACCGAATGTCTCGTCAACAACTCAAACCCAGTTCTGGTGATGCATCCGTTGTTTTGTTACTTATATTGCACAACTACATTCCGTATGAATCACATTTGTGTTATGAGGTATAGCGTCTGTCTCCTCCATAGTAAGAGGTTTTGTCAGTTCAAGTTGTCCGCATCAGATTTTGAACCGCAGCGGACGGCAACGATATTCTAGAGAATGTGCTTTTGTCTGCAGCACAAGTGAACAGTGGCTCAGTAATACACCGAATGTCTCGTCAACAACTCATACCCAGTCCTGTTGATGCATCCGTTGTTTTGTTACTTATATTGCGCAACTACATGCCGTATGAATCACATTTGTGTTATGAGGTATAGCGTCTGTTTCCTCCATAGTAAGAGGTTTTGTCAGTTCAAGTTGTCCGGATCAGATTTTGAACCGCAGCGGACGGCAACGATATTCTAGAGAATGTGCTTTTGTCTGCAGCACAAGTGAACAGTGGCTCAGTCATACACCGAATGTCCCGTCAACAACTCATGCCCAGTCCTGTTGATGCATCCGTTGTTTTGTTACTTATATTGCACAACTACATTCCGTATGAATCACATTTGTGTTATGAGGTATAGCGTCTGTCTCCTCCATAGTAAGAGGTTTTGTCAGTTCAAGTTGTCCGGATCAGATTTTGAACCGCAGCGGACGGCAACGATATTCTAGAGAATGTGCTTTTGTCTGCAGCACAAGTGAACAGTGGCTCAGTCATACACCGAATGTCTCGTCAACAACTCAAACCCAGTCCTCTTGATGCATCCGTTGTTTTGTTACTTATATTGCGCAACTACATGCCGTATGAATCACATTTGTGTTATGAGGTATAGCGTCTGTCTCCTCCATAGTAAGAGGTTTTGTCAGTTCAAGTTGTCCAGATCAGATTCTGAACCGCAGCGGACGGCAACGATATTCTAGAGAATGTGCTTTTGTCTGCAGCACAAGTGAACAGTTGCTCAGTAATACACCGAGTGTCTCGTCAACAACTCAAACCCAGTTCTGGTGATGCATCCGTTGTTTTGTTACTTATATTGCACAACTACATTCTTTATGAATCACATTTGTGTTATGAGGTATAGCGTCTGTCTCCTCCATAGTAGCTGGTTTTGTCAGTTCAAGTTGTCCGGATCAGATTTTGAACCGCAGCGGACGGCAACGATATTCTAGAGAATTGTGCTTTTGTCTGCAGCACAAGTGAACAGTGGCTCAGTAATACACCGAATGTCTCGTCAACAACTCAAACCCAGTCCTGTTGATGCATCCTTTGTTTTGTTACTTATATTGCACAACTACATTCCGTATGAATCACATTTGTGTTATGAGGTATAGCGTCTGTCTCCTGCATAGTAAGAGGTTTTGTCAGTTCAAGTTGTCCGGATCAGATTTTGAACCGCAGCGGACGGCAACGATATTCTAGAGAATGTGCTTTTGTTAGCAGCACAAGTGAACAGTGGCTCAGTAATACACCGAATGTCCCGTCAACAACTCATGCCCAGTCTTGTTGATGCATCCTTTGTTTTGTTACTTATATTGCACAACTACATTCCGTATGAATCACATTTGTGTTATGAGGTATAGCGTCTCTCTCCTCCATAGTAAGAGGTTTTGTCCGTTCAAGTTGTCCGGATCAGATTTTGAACCGCAGCGGACGGCAACGATATTCTAGAGAATGTGCTTTTGTCTGCAGCACAAGTGAACAGTGGCTCAGTCATACACCGAATGTCCCGTCAACAACTCATGCCCAGTCCTGTTGATGCATCCCTTGTTTTGTTACTTATATTGCACAACTACATTCTGTATGAATCACATTTGTGTTATGAGGTATAGCGTCTGTCTCCTCCATAGTAAGAGGTTTTGTCAGTTCAAGTTGTCCGGATCAGATTTTGAACCGCAGCGGACGGCAACGATATTCTAGAGAATGTGATTTTGTCTGCAGCACAAGTGAACAGTGGCTCAGTAATACACCGAATATCTCGTCAACAACTCATACCCAGTCCTGTTGATGCATTCATTGTTTTGTTACTTATATTGCGCAGCTACATGCCGTATGAATCACATTTGTGTTATGAGGTATAGCGTCTGTTTCCTCCGTAGTAAGAGGTTTTGTCAGTTCAAGTTGTCCGGATCAGATTCTGAACCGCAGCGGACGGCAACGATATTCTAGAGAATGTTCTTTTGTCTTCAGCACAAGTGAACAGTGGCTCAGTAATACACCGAATGTCTCGTCAACAACTCAAACCCAGTTCTGGTGATGCATCCGTTGTTTTGTTACTTATATTGCACAACTACATTCCGTATGAATCACATTTGTGTTACGAGGTATAGCGTCTGTCTCCTCCATAGTAAGAGGTTTTGTCAGTTCAAGTTGTCCGCATCAGATTTTGAACCGCAGCGGACGGCAACGATATTCTAGAGAATGTGCTTTTGTCTGCAGCACTAGTGAACAGTGGCTCAGTAATACACCGAATGTCTCGTCAACAACTCATACCCAGTCCTGTTGATGCATCCGTTGTTTTGTTACTTATATTGCGCAACTACATGCCGTATGAATCACATTTATGTTATGAGGTATAGCGTCTGTTTCCTCCATAGTAAGAGGTTTTGTCAGTTCAAGTTGTCCGGATCAGATTTTGAACCGCAGCGGACGGCAACGATATTCTAGAGAATGTGCTTTTGTCTGCAGCACAAGTGAACAGTGGCTCAGTCATACACCGAATGTCCCGTCAACAACTCATGCCCAGTCCTGTTGATGCATCCGTTGTTTTGTTACTTATATTGCACAACTACATTCCGTATGAATCACATTTGTGTTATGAGGTATAGCGTCTTTCTCCTCCATAGTAAGAGGTTTTGTCAGTTCAAGTTGTCCGGATCAGATTTTGAACCGCAGCGGACGGCAACGATATTCTAGAGAATGTGCTTTTGTCTGCAGCACAAGTGAACAGTGGCTCAGTCATACACCGAATGGCCCGTCAACAACTCATGCCCAGTCCTGTTGATGCATCCCTTGTTTTGTTACTTATATTGCACAACTACATTCTGTATGAATCACATTTGTGTTATGAGGTATAGCGTCTGTCTCCTCCATAGTAGCTGGTTTTGTCAGTTCAAGTTGTCCGGATCAGATTTTGAACCTCAGCGGACGGCAACTATATTCTAGAGAATGTGCTTTTGTCTGCAGCACAAGTGAACAGTGGCTCAGTAATACACCGAATATCTCGTCAACAACTCATACCCAGTCCTGTTGATGCATTCATTGTTTTGTTACTTATATTGCGCAGCTACATGCCGTATGAATCACATTTGTGTTATGAGGTATAGCGTCTGTTTCCTCCGTAGTAAGAGGTTTTTTCAGTTCAAGTTGTCCGGATCAGATTCTGAACCGCAGCGGACGGCAACGATATTCTAGAGAATGTTCTTTTGTCTGCAGCACAAGTGGACAGTGGCTCAGTAATACACCGAATGTCTCGTCAACAACTCAAACCCAGTTCTGGTGATGCATCCGTTGTTTTGTTACTTATATTGCACAACTACATTCCGTATGAATCACATTTGTGTTATGAGGTATAGCGTCTGTCTCCTCCATAGTAAGAGGTTTTGTCAGTTCAAGTTGTCCGCATCAGATTTTGAACCGCAGCGGACGGCAACGATATTCTAGAGAATGTGCTTTTGTCTGCAGCACAAGTGAACAGTGGCTCAGTAATACACCGAATGTCTCGTCAACAACTCATACCCAGTCCTGTTGATGCATCCGTTGTTTTGTTACTTATATTGCGCAACTACATGCCGTATGAATCACATTTGTGTTATGAGGTATAGCGTCTGTTTCCTCCATAGTAAGAGGTTTTGTCAGTTCAAGTTGTCCGGATCAGATTTTGAACCGCAGCGGACGGCAACGATATTCTAGAGAATGTGCTTTTGTCTGCAGCACAAGTGAACAGTGGCTCAGTCATACACCGAATGTCCCGTCAACAACTCATGCCCAGTCCTGTTGATGCATGCGTTGTTTTGTTACTTATATTGCACAACTACATTCCGTATGAATCACATTTGTGTTATGAGGTATAGCCTCTGTCTCCTCCATAGTAAGAGGTTTTGTCAGTTCAAGTTGTCCGGATCAGATATTGAACCGCAGCGGACGGCAACAATATTCTAGAGAATGTGCTTTTTTCTGCAGCACAAGTGAACAGTGGCTCAGTCATACACCGAATGTCTCGTCAACAACTCAAACCCAGTCCTCTTGATGCATCCGTTGTTTTGTTACTTATATTGCGCAACTACATGCCGTATGAATCACATTTGTGTTATGAGGTATAGCGTCTGTCTCCTCCATAGTAAGAGGTTTTGTCAGTTCAAGTTGTCCAGATCAGATTCTGAACCGCAGCGGACGGCAACGATATTCTAGAGAATGTGCTTTTGTCTGCAGCACAAGTGAACAGTTGCTCAGTAATACACCGAGTGTCTCGTCAACAACTCAAACCCAGTTCTGGTGATGCATCCGTTGTTTTGTTACTTATATTGCACAACTACATTCTGTATGAATCACATTTGTGTTATGAGGTATAGCGTCTGTCTCCTCCATAGTAGCTGGTTTTGTCAGTTCAAGTTGTCCGGATCAGATTTTGAACCGCAGCGGACGGCAACGATATTCTAGAGAATTGTGCTTTTGTCTGCAGCACAAGTGAACAGTGGCTCAGTAATACACCGAATGTCTCGTCAACAACTCAAACCCAGTCCTGTTGATGCATCCTTTGTTTTGTTACTTATATTGCACAACTACATTCCGTATGAATCACATTTGTGTTATGAGGTATAGCGTCTGTCTCCTGCATAGTAAGAGGTTTTGTCAGTTCAAGTTGTCCGGATCAGATTTTGAACCGCAGCGGACGGCAACGATATTCTAGAGAATGTGCTTTTGTTAGCAGCACAAGTGAACAGTGGCTCAGTAATACACCGAATGTCCCGTCAACAACTCATTCCCAGTCTTGTTGATGCATCCGTTGTTTTGTTACTTATATTGCACAACTACATTCCGTATGAATCACATTTGTGTTATGAAGTATAGCGTCTCTCTCCTCCATAGTAAGAGGTTTTGTCAGTTCATGTTGTCCGGATCAGATTTTGAACCGCAGCGGACGGCAACGATATTCTAGAGAATGTGCTTTTGTCTGCAGCACAAGTGAACAGTGGCTCAGTCATACACCGAATGTCCCGTCAACAACTCATGCCCAGTCCTGTTGATGCATCCCTTGTTTTGTTACTTATATTGCACAATACATTCTGTATGAATCACATTTGTGTTATGAGGTATAGCGTCTGTCTCCTCCATAGTAGCTGGTTTTGTCAGTTCAAGTTGTCCGGATCAGATTTTGAACCGCAGCGGACGGCAACTATATTCTAGAGAATGTGCTTTTGTCTGCAGCACAAGTGAACAGTGGCTCAGTAATACACCGAATATCTCGTCAACAACTCATACCCAGTCCTGTTGATGCATTCATTGTTTTGTTACTTATATTGCGCAGCTACATGCCGTATGAATCACATTTGTGTTATGAGGTATAGCGTCTGTTTCCTCCGTAGTAAGAGGTTTTGTCAGTTCAAGTTGTCCGGATCAGATTCTGAACCGCAGCGGACGGCAACGATATTCTAGAGAATGTGCTTTTGTCTGCAGCACAAGTGAACAGTGGCTCAGTAATACACCGAATGTCTCGTCAACAACTCAAACCCAGTTCTGGTGATGCATCCGTTGTTTTGTTACTTATATTGCACAACTACATTCCGTATGAATCACATTTGTGTTATGAGGTATAGCGTCTGTCTCCTCCATAGTAAGAGGTTTTGTCAGTTCAAGTTGTCCGCATCAGATTTTGAACCGCAGCGGACGGCAACGATATTCTAGAGAATGTGCTTTTGTCTGCAGCACAAGTGAACAGTGGCTCAGTAATACACCGAATGTCTCGTCAACAACTCATACCCAGTCCTGTTGATGCATCCGTTGTTTTGTTACTTATATTGCGCAACTACATGCCGTATGAATCACATTTGTGTTATGAGGTATAGCGTCTGTTTCCTCCATAGTAAGAGGTTTTGTCAGTTCAAGTTGTCCGGATCAGATTTTGAACCGCAGCGGACGGCAACGATATTCTAGAGAATGTGCTTTTGTCTGCAGCACAAGTGAACAGTGGCTCAGTCATACACCGAATGTCCCGTCAACAACTCATGCCCAGTCCTGTTGATGCATCCGTTGTTTTGTTACTTATATTGCACAACTACATTCCGTATGAATCACATTTGTGTTATGAGGTATAGCGTCTGTCTCCTCCATAGTAAGAGGTTTTGTCAGTTCAAGTTGTCCGGATCAGATTTTGAACCGCAGCGGACGGCAACGATATTCTAGAGAATGTGCTTTTGTCTGCAGCACAAGTGAACAGTGGCTCAGTAATACACCGAATATCTCGTCAACAACTCATACCCAGTCCTGTTGATGCATCCGTTGTTTTGTTACTTATATTGCGCAGCTACATGCCGTATGAATCACATTTGTGTTATGAGGTATAGCGTCTGTTTCCTCCGTAGTAAGAGGTTTTGTCAGTTCAAGTTGTCCGGATCAGATTCTGAACCGCAGCGGACGGCAACGATATTCTAGATAATGTTCTTTTGTCTGCAGCACAAGTGAACAGTGGCTCAGTAATACACCGAATGTCTCGTCAACAACTCAAACCCAGTTCTGGTGATGCATCCGTTGTTTTGTTACTTATATTGCACAACTACATTCCGTATGAATCACATTTGTGTTATGAGGTATAGCGTCTGTCTCCTCCATAGTAAGAGGTTTTGTCAGTTCAAGTTGTCCGCATCAGATTTTGAACCGCAGCGGACGGCAACGATATTCTAGAGAATGTGCTTTTGTCTGCAGCACAAGTGAACAGTGGCTCAGTAATACACCGAATGTCTCGTCAACAACTCATACCCAGTCCTGTTGATGCATCCGTTGTTTTGTTACTTATATTGCGCAACTACATGCCGTATGAATCACATTTGTGTTATGAGGTATAGCGTCTGTTTCCTCCATAGTAAGAGGTTTTGTCAGTTCAAGTTGTCTGGATCAGATTTTGAACCGCAGCGGACGGCAACGATATTCTAGAGAATGTGCTTTTGTCTGCAGCACAAGTGAACAGTGGCTTAGTCATACACCGAATGTCCCGTCAACAACTCATGCCCAGTCCTGTTGATGCATCCGTTGTTTTGTTACTTATATTGCACAACTACATTCCGTATGAATCACATTTGTGTTATGAGGTATAGCGTCTGTCTCCTCCATAGTAAGAGGTTTTGTCAGTTCAAGTTGTCCGGATCAGATTTTGAACCGCAGCGGACGGCAACGATATTCTAGAGAATGTGCTTTTGTCTGCAGCACAAGTGAACAGTGGCTCAGTCATACACCGAATGTCTCGTCAACAACTCAAACCCAGTCCTCTTGATGCATCCGTTGTTTTGTTACTTATATTGCGCAACTACATGCCGTATGAATCACATTTGTGTTATGAGGTATAGCGTCTGTCTCCTCCATAGTAAGAGGTTTTGTCAGTTCAAGTTGTCCGCATCAGATTTTGAACCGCAGCGGACGGCAACGATATTCTAGAGAATGTGCTTTTGTCTGCAGCACAAGTGAACAGTGGCTCAGTAATACACCGAATGTCTCGTCAACAACTCATACCCAGTCCTGTTGATGCATCCGTTGTTTTGTTACTTATATTGCGCAACTACATGCCGTATGAATCACATTTGTGTTATGAGGTATAGCGTCTGTTTCCTCCATAGTAAGAGGTTTTGTCAGTTCAAGTTGTCCGGATCAGATTTTGAACCGAAGCGGACGGCAACGATATTCTAGAAAATGTGCTTTTGTCTGCAGCACAAGTGAACAGTGGCTCAGTCATACACCGAATGTCCCGTCAACAACTCATGCCCAGTCCTGTTGATGCATCCGTTGTTTTGTTACTTATATTGCACAACTACATTCCGTATGAATCACATTTGTGTTATGAGGTATAGCGTCTGTCTCCTCCATAGTAAGAGGTTTTGTCAGTTCAAGTTGTCCGGATCAGATTTTGAACCGCAGCGGACGGCAACGATATTCTAGAGAATGTGCTTTTGTCTGCAGCACAAGTGAACAGTTGCTCTGTCATACACCGAATGTCCCGTCAACAACTCATGCCCAGTCCTGTTGATGCATCCCTTGTTTTGTTACTTATATTGCACAACTACATTCTGTATGAATCACATTTGTGTTATGAGGTATAGCGTCTGTCTCCTCCATAGTAGCTGGTTTTGTCAGTTCAAGTTGTCCGGATCAGATTTTGAACCGCAGCGGACGGCAACTATATTCTAGAGAATGTGCTTTTGTCTGCAGCACAAGTGAACAGTGGCTCAGTAATACACCGAATATCTCGTCAACAACTCATACCCAGTCCTGTTGATGCATTCATTGTTTTGTTACTTATATTGCGCAGCTACATGCCGTATGAATCACATTTGTGTTATGAGGTATAGCGTCTGTTTCCTCCGTAGTAAGAGGTTTTGTCAGTTCGAGTTGTCCGGATCAGATTCTGAACCGCAGCGGACGGCAACGATATTCTAGAGAATGTTCTTTTGTCTGCAGCACAAGTGAACAGTGGCTCAGTAATACACCGAATGTCTCGTCAACAACTCAAACCCAGTTCTGGTGATGCATCCGTTGTTTTGTTACTTATATTGCACAACTACATTCCGTATGAATCACATTTGTGTTATGAGGTATAGCGTCTGTCTCCTCCATAGTAAGAGGTTTTGTCAGTTCAAGTTGTCCGCATCAGATTTTGAACCGCAGCGGACGGCAACGATATTCTAGAGAATGTGCTTTTGTCTGCAGCACAAGTGAACAGTGGCTCAGTCATACACCGAATGTCCCGTCAACAACTCATGCCCAGTCCTGTTGATGCATCCCTTGTTTTGTTACTTATATTGCACAACTACATTCTGTATGAATCACATTTGTGTTATGAGGTATAGCGTCTGTCTCCTCCATAGTAGCTGGTTTTGTCAGTTCAAGTTGTCCGGATCAGATTTTGAACCTCAGCGGACGGCAACTATATTCTAGAGAATGTGCTTTTGTCTGCAGCACAAGTGAACAGTGGCTCAGTAATACACCGAATATCTCGTCAACAACTCATACCCAGTCCTGTTGATGCATTCATTGTTTTGTTACTTATATTGCGCAGCTACATGCCGTATGAATCACATTTGTGTTATGAGGTATAGCGTCTGTTTCCTCCGTAGTAAGAGGTTTTGTCAGTTCAAGTTGTCCGGATCAGATTCTGAACCGCAGCGGACGGCAACGATATTCTAGAGAATGTTCTTTTGTCTGCAGCACAAGTGGACAGTGGCTCAGTAATACACCGAATGTCTCGTCAACAACTCAAACCCAGTTCTGGTGATGCATCCGTTGTTTTGTTACTTATATTGCACAACTACATTCCGTATGAATCACATTTGTGTTATGAGGTATAGCGTCTGTCTCCTCCATAGTAAGAGGTTTTGTCAGTTCAAGTTGTCCGCATCAGATTTTGACCGCAGCGGACGGCAACGATATTCTAGAGAATGTGCTTTTGTCTGCAGCACAAGTGAACAGTGGCTCAGTAATACACCGAATGTCTCGTCAACAACTCATACCCAGTCCTGTTGATGCATCCGTTGTTTTGTTACTTATATTGCGCAACGACATGCCGTATGAATCACATTTGTGTTATGAGGTATAGCGTCTGTTTCCTCCATAGTAAGAGGTTTTGTCAGTTCAAGTTGTCCGGATCAGATTTTGAACCGCAGCGGACGGCAACGATATTCTAGAGAATGTGCTTTTGTCTGCAGCACAAGTGAACAGTGGCTCAGTCATACACCGAATGTCCCGTCAACAACTCATGCCCAGTCCTGTTGATGCATCCGTTGTTTTGTTACTTATATTGCACAACTACATTCCGTATGAATCACATTTGTGTTATGAGGTATAGCGTCTGTCTCCTCCATAGTAAGAGGTTTTGTCAGTTCAAGTTGTCCGGATCAGATTTTGAACCGCAGCGGACGGCAACGATATTCTAGAGAATGTGCTTTTGTCTGCAGCACAAGTGAACAGTGGCTCAGTCATACACCGAATGTCTCGTCAACAACTCAAACCCAGTCCTCTTGATGCATCCGTTGTTTTGTTACTTATATTGCGCAACTACATGCCGTATGAATCACATTTGTGTTATGAGGTATAGCGTCTGTCTCCTCCATAGTAAGAGGTTTTGTCAGTTCAAGTTGTCCAGATCAGATTCTGAACCGCAGCGGACGGCAACGATATTCTAGAGAATGTGCTTTTGTCTGCAGCACAAGTGAACAGTTGCTCAGTAATACACCGAGTGTCTCGTCAACAACTCAAACCCAGTTCTGGTGATGCATCCGTTGTTTTGTTACTTATATTGCACAACTACATTCTGTATGAATCACATTTGTGTTATGAGGTATAGCGTCTGTCTCCTCCATAGTAGCTGGTTTTGTCAGTTCAAGTTGTCCGGATCAGATTTTGAACCGCAGCGGACGGCAACGATATTCTAGAGAATTGTGCTTTTGTCTGCAGCACAAGTGAACAGTGGCTCAGTAATACACCGAATGTCTCGTCAACAACTCAAACCCAGTCCTGTTGATGCATCCTTTGTTTTGTTACTTATATTGCACAACTACATTCCGTATGAATCACATTTGTGTTATGAGGTATAGCGTCTGTCTCCTGCATAGTAAGAGGTTTTGTCAGTTCAAGTTGTCCGGATCAGATTTTGAACCGCAGCGGACGGCAACGATATTCTAGAGAATGTGCTTTTGTTAGCAGCACAAGTGAACAGTGGCTCAGTAATACACCGAATGTCCCGTCAACAACTCATGCCCAGTCTTGTTGATGCATCCGTTGTTTTGTTACTTATATTGCACAACTACATTCCGTATGAATCACATTTGTGTTATGAGGTATAGCGTCTCTCTCCTCCATAGTAAGAGGTTTTGTCAGTTCATGTTGTCCGGATCAGATTTTGAACCGCAGCGGACGGCAACGATATTCTAGAGAATGTGCTTTTGTCTGCAGCACAAGTGAACAGTGGCTCAGTCATACACCGAATGTCCCGTCAACAACTCATGCCCAGTCCTGTTGATGCATCCCTTGTTTTGTTACTTATATTGCACAACTACATTCTGTATGAATCACATTTGTGTTATGAGGTATAGCGTCTGTCTCCTCCATAGTAGCTGGTTTTGTCAGTTCAAGTTGTCCGGATCAGATTTTGAACCGCAGCGGACGGCAACTATATTCTAGAGAATGTGCTTTTGTCTGCAGCACAAGTGAACAGTGGCTCAGTAATACACCGAATATCTCGTCAACAACTCATACCCAGTCCTGTTGATGCATTCATTGTTTTGTTACTTATATTGCGCAGCTACATGCCGTATGAATCACATTTGTGTTATGAGGTATAGCGTCTGTTTCCTCCGTAGTAAGAGGTTTTGTCAGTTCAAGTTGTCCGGATCAGATTCTGAACCGCAGCGGACGGCAACGATATTCTAGAGAATGTGCTTTTGTCTGCAGCACAAGTGAACAGTGGCTCAGTAATACACCGAATGTCTCGTCAACAACTCAAACCCAGTTCTGGTGATGCATCCGTTGTTTTGTTACTTATATTGCACAACTACATTCCGTATGAATCACATTTGTGTTATGAGGTATAGCGTCTGTCTCCTCCATAGTAAGAGGTTTTGTCAGTTCAAGTTGTCCGCATCAGATTTTGAACCGCAGCGGACGGCAACGATATTCTAGAGAATGTGCTTTTGTCTGCAGCACAAGTGAACAGTGGCTCAGTAATACACCGAATGTCTCGTCAACAACTCATACCCAGTCCTGTTGATGCATCCGTTGTTTTGTTACTTATATTGCGCAACTACATGCCGTATGAATCACATTTGTGTTATGAAGTATAGCGTCTGTTTCCTCCATAGTAAGAGGTTTTGTCAGTTCAAGTTGTCCGGATCAGATTTTGAACCGCAGCGGACGGCAACGATATTCTAGAGAATGTGCTTTTGTCTGCAGCACAAGTGAACAGTGGCTCAGTCATACACCGAATGTCCCGTCAACAACTCATGCCCAGTCCTGTTGATGCATCCGTTGTTTTGTTACTTATATTGCACAACTACATTCCGTATGAATCACATTTGTGTTATGAGGTATAGCGTCTGTCTCCTCCATAGTAAGAGGTTTTGTCAGTTCAAGTTGTCCGGATCAGATTTTGAACCGCAGCGGACGGCAACGATATTCTAGAGAATGTGCTTTTGTCTGCAGCACAAGTGAACAGTGGCTCAGTCATACACCGAATGTCCCGTCAACAACTCATGCCCAGTCCTGTTGATGCATCCCTTGTTTTGTTACTTATATTGCACAACTACATTCTGTATGAATCACATTTGTGTTATGAGGTATAGCGTCTGTTTCCTCCGTAGTAAGAGGTTTTGTCAGTTCAAGTTGTCCGGATCAGATTCTGAACCGCAGCGGACGGCAACGATATTCTAGATAATGTTCTTTTGTCTGCAGCACAAGTGAACAGTGGCTCAGTAATACACCGAATGTCTCGTCAACAACTCAAACCCAGTTCTGGTGATGCATCCGTTGTTTTGTTACTTATATTGCACAACTACATTCCGTATGAATCACATTTGTGTTATGAGGTATAGCGTCTGTCTCCTCCATAGTAAGAGGTTTTGTCAGTTCAAGTTGTCCGCATCAGATTTTGAACCGCAGCGGACGGCAACGATATTCTAGAGAATGTGCTTTTGTCTGCAGCACAAGTGAACAGTGGCTCAGTAATACACCGAATGTCTCGTCAACAACTCATACCCAGTCCTGTTGATGCATCCGTTGTTTTGTTACATATATTGCGCAACTACATGCCGTATGAATCACATTTGTGTTATGAGGTATAGCGTCTGTTTCCTCCATAGTAAGAGGTTTTGTCAGTTCAAGTTGTCTGGATCAGATTTTGAACCGCAGCGGACGGCAACGATATTCTAGAGAATGTGCTTTTGTCTGCAGCACAAGTGAACAGTGGCTTAGTCATACACCGAATGTCCCGTCAACAACTCATGCCCAGTCCTGTTGATGCATCCGTTGTTTTGTTACTTATATTGCACAACTACATTCCGTATGAATCACATTTGTGTTATGAGGTATAGCGTCTGTCTCCTCCATAGTAAGAGGTTTTGTCAGTTCAAGTTGTCCGGATCAGATTTTGAACCGCAGCGGACGGCAACGATATTCTAGAGAATGTGCTTTTGTCTGCAGCACAAGTGAACAGTGGCTCAGTCATACACCGAATGTCTCGTCAACAACTCAAACCCAGTCCTCTTGATGCATCCGTTGTTTTGTTACTTATATTGCGCAACTACATGCCGTATGAATCACATTTGTGTTATGAGGTATAGCGTCTGTCTCCTCCATAGTAAGAGGTTTTGTCAGTTCAAGTTGTCCGCATCAGATTTTGAACCGCAGCGGACGGCAACGATATTCTAGAGAATGTGCTTTTGTCTGCAGCACAAGTGAACAGTGGCTCAGTAATACACCGAATGTCTCGTCAACAACTCATACCCAGTCCTGTTGATGCATCCGTTGTTTTGTTACATATATTGCGCAACTACATGCCGTATGAATCACATTTGTGTTATGAGGTATAGCGTCTGTTTCCTCCATAGTAAGAGGTTTTGTCAGTTCAAGTTGTCTGGATCAGATTTTGAACCGCAGCGGACGGCAACGATATTCTAGAGAATGTGCTTTTGTCTGCAGCACAAGTGAACAGTGGCTTAGTCATACACCGAATGTCCCGTCAACAACTCATGCCCAGTCCTGTTGATGCATCCGTTGTTTTGTTACTTATATTGCACAACTACATTCCGTATGAATCACATTTGTGTTATGAGGTATAGCGTCTGTCTCCTCCATAGTAAGAGGTTTTGTCAGTTCAAGTTGTCCGGATCAGATTTTGAACCGCAGCGGACGGCAACGATATTCTAGAGAATGTGCTTTTGTCTGCAGCACAAGTGAACAGTGGCTCAGTCATACACCGAATGTCTCGTCAACAACTCAAACCCAGTCCTCTTGATGCATCCGTTGTTTTGTTACTTATATTGCGCAACTACATGCCGTATGAATCACATTTGTGTTATGAGGTATAGCGTCTGTTTCCTCCATAGTAAGAGGTTTTGTCAGTTCAAGTTGTCCGGATCAGATTTTGAACCGAAGCGGACGGCAACGATATTCTAGAGAATGTTCCTTTGTCTGCAGCACAAGTGGACAGTGGCTCAGTCATACACCGAATGTCCCGTCAACAACTCATGCCCAGTCCTGTTGATGCATCCGTTGTTTTGTTACTTATATTGCACAACTACATTCCGTATGAATCACATTTGTGTTATGAGGTATAGCGTCTGTCTCCTCCATAGTAAGAGGTTTTGTCAGTTCAAGTTGTCCGGATCAGATTTTGAACCGCAGCGGACGGCAACGATATTCTAGAGAATGTGCTTTTGTCTGCAGCACAAGTGAACAGTGGCTCAGTCATACACCGAATGTCCCGTCAACAACTCATGCCCAGTCCTGTTGATGCATCCCTTGTTTTGTTACTTATATTGCACAACTACATTCTGTATGAATCACATTTGTGTTATGAGGTATAGCGTCTGTCTCCTCCATAGTAGCTGGTTTTGTCAGTTCAAGTTGTCCGGATCAGATTTTGAACCGCAGCGGACGGCAACTATATTCTAGAGAATGTGCTTTTGTCTGCAGCACAAGTGAACAGTGGCTCAGTAATACACCGAATATCTCGTCAACAACTCATACCCAGTCCTGTTGATGCATTCATTGTTTTGTTACTTATATTGCGCAGCTACATGCCGTATGAATCACATTTGTGTTATGAGGTATAGCGTCTGTTTCCTCCGTAGTAAGAGGTTTTGTCAGTTCAAGTTGTCCGGATCAGATTCTGAACCGCAGCGGACGGCAACGATATTCTAGAGAATGTTCTTTTGTCTGCAGCACAAGTGGACAGTGGCTCAGTAATACACCGAATGTCTCGTCAACAACTCAAACCCAGTTCTGGTGATGCATCCGTTGTTTTGTTACTTATATTGCACAACTACATTCCGTATGAATCACATTTGTGTTATGAGGTATAGCGTCTGTCTCCTCCATAGTAAGAGGTTTTGTCAGTTCAAGTTGTCCGCATCAGATTTTGACCGCAGCGGACGGCAACGATATTCTAGAGAATGTGCTTTTGTCTGCAGCACAAGTGAACAGTGGCTCAGTAATACACCGAATGTCTCGTCAACAACTCATACCCAGTCCTGTTGATGCATCCGTTGTTTTGTTACTTATATTGCGCAACGACATGCCGTATGAATCACATTTGTGTTATGAGGTATAGCGTCTGTTTCCTCCATAGTAAGAGGTTTTGTCAGTTCAAGTTGTCCGGATCAGATTTTGAACCGCAGCGGACGGCAACGATATTCTAGAGAATGTGCTTTTGTCTGCAGCACAAGTGAACAGTGGCTCAGTCATACACCGAATGTCCCGTCAACAACTCATGCCCAGTCCTGTTGATGCATCCGTTGTTTTGTTACTTATATTGCACAACTACATTCCGTATGAATCACATTTGTGTTATGAGGTATAGCGTCTGTCTCCTCCATAGTAAGAGGTTTTGTCAGTTCAAGTTGTCCGGATCAGATTTTGAACCGCAGCGGACGGCAACGATATTCTAGAGAATGTGCTTTTGTCTGCAGCACAAGTGAACAGTGGCTCAGTCATACACCGAATGTCTCGTCAACAACTCAAACCCAGTCCTCTTGATGCATCCGTTGTTTTGTTACTTATATTGCGCAACTACATGCCGTATGAATCACATTTGTGTTATGAGGTATAGCGTCTGTCTCCTCCATAGTAAGAGGTTTTGTCAGTTCAAGTTGTCCAGATCAGATTCTGAACCGCAGCGGACGGCAACGATATTCTAGAGAATGTGCTTTTGTCTGCAGCACAAGTGAACAGTTGCTCAGTAATACACCGAGTGTCTCGTCAACAACTCAAACCCAGTTCTGGTGATGCATCCGTTGTTTTGTTACTTATATTGCACAACTACATTCTGTATGAATCACATTTGTGTTATGAGGTATAGCGTCTGTCTCCTCCATAGTAGCTGGTTTTGTCAGTTCAAGTTGTCCGGATCAGATTTTGAACCGCAGCGGACGGCAACGATATTCTAGAGAATTGTGCTTTTGTCTGCAGCACAAGTGAACAGTGGCTCAGTAATACACCGAATGTCTCGTCAACAACTCAAACCCAGTCCTGTTGATGCATCCTTTGTTTTGTTACTTATATTGCACAACTACATTCCGTATGAATCACATTTGTGTTATGAGGTATAGCGTCTGTCTCCTGCATAGTAAGAGGTTTTGTCAGTTCAAGTTGTCCGGATCAG
Source organism: Amblyomma americanum (assembly GCF_052857255.1). Classification (NCBI taxonomy): domain Eukaryota; kingdom Metazoa; phylum Arthropoda; class Arachnida; order Ixodida; family Ixodidae; genus Amblyomma; species Amblyomma americanum. Next base: position 227,594,729 of record NC_135498.1, on the reverse strand, counting down.
ATTTTGAACCGCAGCGGACGGCAACGATATTCTAGAGAATGTGCTTTTGTTAGCAGCACAAGTGAACAGTGGCTCAGTAATACACCGAATGTCCCGTCAACAACTCATGCCCAGTCTTGTTGATGCATCCGTTGTTTTGTTACTTATATTGCACAACTACATTCCGTATGAATCACATTTGTGTTATGAGGTATAGCGTCTCTCTCCTCCATAGTAAGAGGTTTTGTCAGTTCATGTTGTCCGGATCAGATTTTGAACCGCAGCGGACGGCAACGATATTCTAGAGAATGTGCTTTTGTCTGCAGCACAAGTGAACAGTGGCTCAGTCATACACCGAATGTCCCGTCAACAACTCATGCCCAGTCCTGTTGATGCATCCCTTGTTTTGTTACTTATATTGCACAACTACATTCTGTATGAATCACATTTGTGTTATGAGGTATAGCGTCTGTCTCCTCCATAGTAGCTGGTTTTGTCAGTTCAAGTTGTCCGGATCAGATTTTGAACCGCAGCGGACGGCAACTATATTCTAGAGAATGTGCTTTTGTCTGCAGCACAAGTGAACAGTGGCTCAGTAATACACCGAATATCTCGTCAACAACTCATACCCAGTCCTGTTGATGCATTCATTGTTTTGTTACTTATATTGCGCAGCTACATGCCGTATGAATCACATTTGTGTTATGAGGTATAGCGTCTGTTTCCTCCGTAGTAAGAGGTTTTGTCAGTTCAAGTTGTCCGGATCAGATTCTGAACCGCAGCGGACGGCAACGATATTCTAGAGAATGTGCTTTTGTCTGCAGCACAAGTGAACAGTGGCTCAGTAATACACCGAATGTCTCGTCAACAACTCAAACCCAGTTCTGGTGATGCATCCGTTGTTTTGTTACTTATATTGCACAACTACATTCCGTATGAATCACATTTGTGTTATGAGGTATAGCGTCTGTCTCCTCCATAGTAAGAGGTTTTGTCAGTTCAAGTTGTCCGCATCAGATTTTGAACCGCAGCGGACGGCAACGATATTCTAGAGAATGTGCTTTTGTCTGCAGCACAAGTGAACAGTGGCTCAGTAATACACCGAATGTCTCGTCAACAACTCATACCCAGTCCTGTTGATGCATCCGTTGTTTTGTTACTTATATTGCGCAACTACATGCCGTATGAATCACATTTGTGTTATGAGGTATAGCGTCTGTTTCCTCCATAGTAAGAGGTTTTGTCAGTTCAAGTTGTCCGGATCAGATTTTGAACCGCAGCGGACGGCAACGATATTCTAGAGAATGTGCTTTTGTCTGCAGCACAAGTGAACAGTGGCTCAGTCATACACCGAATGTCCCGTCAACAACTCATGCCCAGTCCTGTTGATGCATCCGTTGTTTTGTTACTTATATTGCACAACTACATTCCGTATGAATCACATTTGTGTTATGAGGTATAGCGTCTGTCTCCTCCATAGTAAGAGGTTTTGTCAGTTCAAGTTGTCCGGATCAGATTTTGAACCGCAGCGGACGGCAACGATATTCTAGAGAATGTGCTTTTGTCTGCAGCACAAGTGAACAGTGGCTCAGTCATACACCGAATGTCCCGTCAACAACTCATGCCCAGTCCTGTTGATGCATCCCTTGTTTTGTTACTTATATTGCACAACTACATTCTGTATGAATCACATTTGTGTTATGAGGTATAGCGTCTGTCTCCTTCATAGTAGCTGGTTTTGTCAGTTCAAGTTGTCCGGATCAGATTTTGAACCGCAGCGGACGGCAACTATATTCTAGAGAATGTGCTTTTGTCTGCAGCACAAGTGAACAGTGGCTCAGTAATACACCGAATATCTCGTCAACAACTCATACCCAGTCCTGTTGATGCATCCGTTGTTTTGTTACTTATATTGCGCAGCTACATGCCGTATGAATCACATTTGTGTTATGAGGTATAGCGTCTGTTTCCTCCGTAGTAAGAGGTTTTGTCAGTTCAAGTTGTCCGGATCAGATTCTGAACCGCAGCGGACGGCAACGATATTCTAGATAATGTTCTTTTGTCTGCAGCACAAGTGAACAGTGGCTCAGTAATACACCGAATGTCTCGTCAACAACTCAAACCCAGTTCTGGTGATGCATCCGTTGTTTTGTTACTTATATTGCACAACTACATTCCGTATGAATCACATTTGTGTTATGAGGTATAGCGTCTGTCTCCTCCATAGTAAGAGGTTTTGTCAGTTCAAGTTGTCCGCATCAGATTTTGAACCGCAGCGGACGGCAACGATATTCTAGAGAATGTGCTTTTGTCTGCAGCACAAGTGAACAGTGGATCAGTAATACACCGAATGTCTCGTCAACAACTCATACCCAGTCCTGTTGATGCATCCGTTGTTTTGTTACATATATTGCGCAACTACATGCCGTATGAATCACATTTGTGTTATGAGGTATAGCGTCTGTTTCCTCCATAGTAAGAGGTTTTGTCAGTTCAAGTTGTCTGGATCAGATTTTGAACCGCAGCGGACGGCAACGATATTCTAGAGAATGTGCTTTTGTCTGCAGCACAAGTGAACAGTGGCTTAGTCATACACCGAATGTCCCGTCAACAACTCATGCCCAGTCCTGTTGATGCATCCGTTGTTTTGTTACTTATATTGCACAACTACATTCCGTATGAATCACATTTGTGTTATGAGGTATAGCGTCTGTCTCCTCCATAGTAAGAGGTTTTGTCAGTTCAAGTTGTCCGGATCAGATTTTGAACCGCAGCGGACGGCAACGATATTCTAGAGAATGTGCTTTTGTCTGCAGCACAAGTGAACAGTGGCTCAGTCATACACCGAATGTCTCGTCAACAACTCAAACCCAGTCCTCTTGATGCATCCGTTGTTTTGTTACTTATATTGCGCAACTACATGCCGTATGAATCACATTTGTGTTATGAGGTATAGCGTCTGTCTCCTCCATAGTAAGAGGTTTTGTCAGTTCAAGTTGTCCGCATCAGATTTTGAACCGCAGCGGACGGCAACGATATTCTAGAGAATGTGCTTTTGTCTGCAGCACAAGTGAACAGTGGCTCAGTAATACACCGAATGTCTCGTCAACAACTCATACCCAGTCCTGTTGATGCATCCGTTGTTTTGTTACTTATATTGCGCAACTACATGCCGTATGAATCACATTTGTGTTATGAGGTATAGCGTCTGTTTCCTCCATAGTAAGAGGTTTTGTCAGTTCAAGTTGTCCGGATCAGATTTTGAACCGAAGCGGACGGCAACGATATTCTAGAGAATGTTCCTTTGTCTGCAGCACAAGTGGACAGTGGCTCAGTCATACACCGAATGTCCCGTCAACAACTCATGCCCAGTCCTGTTGATGCATCCGTTGTTTTGTTACTTATATTGCACAACTACATTCCGTATGAATCACATTTGTGTTATGAGGTATAGCGTCTGTCTCCTCCATAGTAAGAGGTTTTGTCAGTTCAAGTTGTCCGGATCAGATTTTGAACCGCAGCGGACGGCAACGATATTCTAGAGAATGTGCTTTTGTCTGCAGCACAAGTGAACAGTGGCTCAGTCATACACCGAATGTCCCGTCAACAACTCATGCCCAGTCCTGTTGATGCATCCCTTGTTTTGTTACTTATATTGCACAACTACATTCTGTATGAATCACATTTGTGTTATGAGGTATAGCGTCTGTCTCCTCCATAGTAGCTGGTTTTGTCAGTTCAAGTTGTCCGGATCAGATTTTGAACCGCAGCGGACGGCAACTATATTCTAGAGAATGTGCTTTTGTCTGCAGCACAAGTGAACAGTGGCTCAGTAATACACCGAATATCTCGTCAACAACTCATACCCAGTCCTGTTGATGCATTCATTGTTTTGTTACTTATATTGCGCAGCTACATGCCGTATGAATCACATTTGTGTTATGAGGTATAGCGTCTGTTTCCTCCGTAGTAAGAGGTTTTGTCAGTTCGAGTTGTCCGGATCAGATTCTGAACCGCAGCGGACGGCAACGATATTCTAGAGAATGTTCTTTTGTCTGCAGCACAAGTGAACAGTGGCTCAGTAATACACCGAATGTCTCGTCAACAACTCAAACCCAGTTCTGGTGATGCATCCGTTGTTTTGTTACTTATATTGCACAACTACATTCCGTATGAATCACATTTGTGTTATGAGGTATAGCGTCTGTCTCCTCCATAGTAGCTGGTTTTGTCAGTTCAAGTTGTCCGGATCAGATTTTGAACCGCAGCGGACGGCAACTATATTCTAGAGAATGTGCTTTTGTCTGCAGCACAAGTGAACAGTGGCTCAGTAATACACCGAATGTCTCGTCAACAACTCATACCCAGTCCTGTTGATGCATCCGTTGTTTTGTTACTTATATTGCGCCACTACATGCCGTATGAATCACATTTGTGTTATGAGGTATAGCGTCTGTTTCCTCCATAGTAAGAGGTTTTGTCAGTTCAAGTTGTCCGGATCAGATTTTGAACCGCAGCGGACGGCAACGATATTCTAGAGAATGTGCTTTTGTCTGCAGCACAAGTGAACAGTGGCTCAGTCATACACCGCGTGTCCCGTCAACAACTCATGCCCAGTCCTGTTGATGCATCCGTTGTTTTGTTACTTATATTGCACAACTACATTCTGTATGAATCACATTTGTGTTATGAGGTATAGCGTCTGTCTCCTCCATAGTAGCTGGTTTTGTCAGTTCAAGTTGTCCGGATCAGATTTTGAACCGCAGCGGACGGCAACTATATTCTAGAGAATGTGCTTTTGTCTGCAGCACAAGTGAACAGTGGCTCAGTAATACACCGAATGTCTCGTCAACAACTCATACCCAGTCCTGTTGATGCATCCGTTGTTTTGTTACTTATATTGCGCCACTACATGCCGTATGAATCACATTTGTGTTATGAGGTATAGCGTCTGTTTCCTCCATAGTAAGAGGTTTTGTCAGTTCAAGTTGTCCGGATCAGATTTTGAACCGCAGCGGACGGCAACGATATTCTAGAGAATGTGCTTTTGTCTGCAGCACAAGTGAACAGTGGCTCAGTCATACACCGAATGTCCCGTCAACAACTCATGCCCAGTCCTGTTGATGCATTCATTGTTTTGTTACTTATATTGCACAACTACATTCCGTATGAATCACATTTGTGTTATGAGGTATAGCGTCTGTCTCCTCCATAGTAGCTGGTTTTGTCAGTTCAAGTTGTCCGGATCAGATTTTGAACCGCAGCGGACGGCAACTATATTCTAGAGAATGTGCTTTTGTCTGCAGCACAAGTGAACAGTGGCTCAGTAATACACCGAATGTCTCGTCAACAACTCATACCCAGTCCTGTTGATGCATCCGTTGTTTTGTTACTTATATTGCGCCACTACATGCCGTATGAATCACATTTGTGTTATGAGGTATAGCGTCTGTTTCCTCCATAGTAAGAGGTTTTGTCAGTTCAAGTTGTCCGGATCAGATTTTGAACCGCAGCGGACGGCAACGATATTCTAGAGAATGTGCTTTTGTCTGCAGCACAAGTGAACAGTGGCTCAGTCATACACCGAATGTCCCGTCAACAACTCATGCCCAGTCCTGTTGATGCATCCCTTGTTTTGTTACTTATATTGCACAACTACATTCCGTATGAATCACATTTGTGTTATGAGGTATAGCGTCTGTCTCCTCCATAGTAGCTGGTTTTGTCAGTTCAAGTTGTCCGGATCAGATTTTGAACCGCAGCGGACGGCAACTATATTCTAGAGAATGTGCTTTTGTCTGCAGCACAAGTGAACAGTGGCTCAGTAATACACCGAATATCTCGTCAACAACTCATACCCAGTCCTGTTGATGCATCCGTTGTTTTGTTACTTATATTGCGCAGCTACATGCCGTATGAATCACATTTGTGTTATGAGGTATAGCGTCTGTTTCCTCCGTAGTAAGAGGTTTTGTCAGTTCAAGTTGTCCGGATCAGATTCTGAACCGCAGCGGACGGCAACGATATTCTAGATAATGTTCTTTTGTCTGCAGCACAAGTGAACAGTGGCTCAGTAATACACCGAATGTCTCGTCAACAACTCAAACCCAGTTCTGGTGATGCATCCGTTGTTTTGTTACTTATATTGCACAACTACATTCCGTATGAATCACATTTGTGTTATGAGGTATAGCGTCTGTCTCCTCCATAGTAAGAGGTTTTGTCAGTTCAAGTTGTCCGCATCAGATTTTGAACCGCAGCGGACGGCAACGATATTCTAGAGAATGTGCTTTTGTCTGCAGCACAAGTGAACAGTGGCTCAGTAATACACCGAATGTCTCGTCAACAACTCATACCCAGTCCTGTTGATGCATCCGTTGTTTTGTTACTTATATTGCGCAACTACATGCCGTATGAATCGCATTTGTGTTATGAGGTATAGCGTCTGTTTCCTCCATAGTAAGAGGTTTTGTCAGTTCAAGTTGTCTGGATCAGATTTTGAACCGCAGCGGACGGCAACGATATTCTAGAGAATGTGCTTTTGTCTGCAGCACAAGTGAACAGTGGCTTAGTCATACACCGAATGTCCCGTCAACAACTCATGCCCAGTCCTGTTGATGCATCCGTTGTTTTGTTACTTATATTGCACAACTACATTCCGTATGAATCACATTTGTGTTATGAGGTATAGCGTCTGTCTCCTCCATAGTAAGAGGTTTTGTCAGTTCAAGTTGTCCGGATCAGATTTTGAACCGCAGCGGACGGCAACGATATTCTAGAGAATGTGCTTTTGTCTGCAGCACAAGTGAACAGTGGCTCAGTCATACACCGAATGTCTCGTCAACAACTCAAACCCAGTCCTCTTGATGCATCCGTTGTTTTGTTACTTATATTGCGCAACTACATGCCGTATGAATCACATTTGTGTTATGAGGTATAGCGTCTGTCTCCTCCATAGTAAGAGGTTTTGTCAGTTCAAGTTGTCCGCATCAGATTTTGAACCGCAGCGGACGGCAACGATATTCTAGAGAATGTGCTTTTGTCTGCAGCACAAGTGAACAGTGGCTCAGTAATACACCGAATGTCTCGTCAACAACTCATACCCAGTCCTGTTGATGCATCCGTTGTTTTGTTACTTATATTGCGCAACTACATGCCGTATGAATCACATTTGTGTTATGAGGTATAGCGTCTGTTTCCTCCATAGTAAGAGGTTTTGTCAGTTCAAGTTGTCCGGATCAGATTTTGAACCGAAGCGGACGGCAACGATATTCTAGAAAATGTGCTTTTGTCTGCAGCACAAGTGAACAGTGGCTCAGTCATACACCGAATGTCCCGTCAACAACTCATGCCCAGTCCTGTTGATGCATCCGTTGTTTTGTTACTTATATTGCACAACTACATTCCGTATGAATCACATTTGTGTTATGAGGTATAGCGTCTGTCTCCTCCATAGTAAGAGGTTTTGTCAGTTCAAGTTGTCCGGATCAGATTTTGAACCGCAGCGGACGGCAACGATATTCTAGAGAATGTGCTTTTGTCTGCAGCACAAGTGAACAGTGGCTCAGTCATACACCGAATGTCCCGTCAACAACTCATGCCCAGTCCTGTTGATGCATCCCTTGTTTTGTTACTTATATTGCACAACTACATTCTGTATGAATCACATTTGTGTTATGAGGTATAGCGTCTGTCTCCTCCATAGTAGCTGGTTTTGTCAGTTCAAGTTGTCCGGATCAGATTTTGAACCGCAGCGGACGGCAACTATATTCTAGAGAATGTGCTTTTGTCTGCAGCACAAGTGAACAGTGGCTCAGTAATACACCGAATATCTCGTCAACAACTCATACCCAGTCCTGTTGATACATTCATTGTTTTGTTACTTATATTGCGCAGCTACATGCCGTATGAATCACATTTGTGTTATGAGGTATAGCGTCTGTTTCCTCCGTAGTAAGAGGTTTTGTCAGTTCGAGTTGTCCGGATCAGATTCTGAACCGCAGCGGACGGCAACGATATTCTAGAGAATGTTCTTTTGTCTGCAGCACAAGTGAACAGTGGCTCAGTAATACACCGAATGTCTCGTCAACAACTCAAACCCAGTTCTGGTGATGCATCCGTTGTTTTGTTACTTATATTGCACAACTACATTCCGTATGAATCACATTTGTGTTATGAGGTATAGCGTCTGTCTCCTCCATAGTAAGAGGTTTTGTCAGTTCAAGTTGTCCGCATCAGATTTTGAACCGCAGCGGACGGCAACGATATTCTAAAGAATGTGCTTTTGTCTGCAGCACAAGTGAACAGTGGCTCAGTAATACACCGAATGTCTCGTCAACAACTCATACCCAGTCCTGTTGATGCATCCGTTGTTTTGTTACTTATATTGCGCAACTACATGCCGTATGAATCACATTTGTGATATGAGGTATAGCGTCTGTTTCCTCCATAGTAAGAGGTTTTGTCAGTTCAAGTTGTCCGGATCAGATTTTGAACCGCAGCGGACGGCAACGATATTCTAGAGAATGTGCTTTTGTCTGCAGCACAAGTGAACAGTGGCTCAGTCATACACCGAATGTCCCGTCAACAACTCATGCCCAGTCCTGTTGATGCATCCCTTGTTTTGTTACTTATATTGCACAACTACATTCTGTATGAATCACATTTGTGTTATGAGGTATAGCGTCTGTCTCCTCCATAGTAGCTGGTTTTGTCAGTTCAAGTTGTCCGGATCAGATTTTGAACCGCAGCGGACGGCAACTATATTCTAGAGAATGTGCTTTTGTCTGCAGCACAAGTGAACAGTGGCTCAGTAATACACCGAATATCTCGTCAACAACTCATACCCAGTCCTGTTGATACATTCATTGTTTTGTTACTTATATTGCGCAGCTACATGCCGTATGAATCACATTTGTGTTATGAGGTATAGCGTCTGTTTCCTCCGTAGTAAGAGGTTTTGTCAGTTCGAGTTGTCCGGATCAGATTCTGAACCGCAGCGGACGGCAACGATATTCTAGAGAATGTTCTTTTGTCTGCAGCACAAGTGAACAGTGGCTCAGTAATACACCGAATGTCTCGTCAACAACTCAAACCCAGTTCTGGTGATGCATCCGTTGTTTTGTTACTTATATTGCACAACTACATTCCGTATGAATCACATTTGTGTTATGAGGTATAGCGTCTGTCTCCTCCATAGTAAGAGGTTTTGTCAGTTCAAGTTGTCCGCATCAGATTTTGAACCGCAGCGGACGGCAACGATATTCTAAAGAATGTGCTTTTGTCTGCAGCACAAGTGAACAGTGGCTCAGTAATACACCGAATGTCTCGTCAACAACTCATACCCAGTCCTGTTGATGCATCCGTTGTTTTGTTACTTATATTGCGCAACTACATGCCGTATGAATCACATTTGTGTTATGAGGTATAGCGTCTGTTTCCTCCATAGTAAGAGGTTTTGTCAGTTCAAGTTGTCCGGATCAGATTTTGAACCGCAGCGGACGGCAACGATATTCTAGAGAATGTGCTTTTGTCTGCAGCACAAGTGAACAGTGGCTCAGTCATACACCGAATGTCCCGTCAACAACTCATGCCCAGTCCTGTTGATGCATCCGTTGTTTTGTTACTTATATTGCACAACTACATTCCGTATGAATCACATTTGTGTTATGAGGTATAGCGTCTGTCTCCTCCATAGTAAGAGGTTTTGTCAGTTCAAGTTGTCCGGATCAGATTTTGAACCGCAGCGGACGGCAACGATATTCTAGAGAATGTGCTTTTGTCTGCAGCACAAGTGAACAGTGGCTCAGTAATACACCGAATGTCTCGTCAACAACTCAAACCCAGTTCTGGTGATGCATCCGTTGTTTTGTTACTTATATTGCACAACTACATTCCGTATGAATCACATTTGTGTTATGAGGTATAGCGTCTGTCTCCTCCATAGTAAGAGGTTTTGTCAGTTCAAGTTGTCCGCATCAGATTTTGAACCGCAGCGGACGGCAACGATATTCTAGAGAATGTGCTTTTGTCTGCAGCACAAGTGAACAGTGGCTCAGTAATACACCGAATGTCTCGTCAACAACTCATACCCAGTCCTGTTGATGCATCCGTTGTTTTGTTACTTATATTGCGCAACTACATGCCGTATGAATCACATTTGTGTTATGAGGTATAGCGTCTGTTTCCTCCATAGTAAGAGGTTTTGTCAGTTCAAGTTGTCCGGATCAGATTTTGAACCGCAGCGGACGGCAACGATCTTCTAGAGAATGTGCTTTTGTCTCCAGCACAAGTGAACAGTGGCTCAGTCATACACCGAATGTCCCGTCAACAACTCATGCCCAGTCCTGTTGATGCATCCGTTGTTTTGTTACTTATATTGCACAACTACATTCCGTATGAATCACATTTGTGTTATGAGGTATAGCGTCTGTCTCCTCCATAGTAAGAGGTTTTGTCAGTTCAAGTTGTCCGGATCAGATTTTGAACCGCAGCGGACGGCAACGATATTCTAGAGAATGTGCTTTTGTCTGCAGCACAAGTGAACAGTGGCTCAGTCATACACCGAATGTCTCGTCAACAACTCAAACCCAGTCCTCTTGATGCATCCGTTGTTTTGTTACTTATATTGCGCAACTACATGCCGTATGAATCACATTTGTGTTATGAGGTATAGCGTCTGTCTCCTCCATAGTAAGAGGTTTTGTCAGTTCAAGTTGTCCGGATCAGATTTTGAACCGCAGCGGACGGCAACGATATTCTAGAGAATGTGCTTTTGTCTGCAGCACAAGTGAACAGTGGCTCAGTAATACACCGAATGTCTCGTCAACAACTCAAACCCAGTTCTGGTGATGCATCCGTTGTTTTGTTACTTATATTGCACAACTACATTCCGTATGAATCACATTTGTGTTATGAGGTATAGCGTCTGTCTCCTCCATAGTAAGAGGTTTTGTCAGTTCAAGTTGTCCGCATCAGATTTTGAACCGCAGCGGACGGCAACGATATTCTAGAGAATGTGCTTTTGTCTGCAGCACAAGTGAACAGTGGCTCAGTAATACACCGAATGTCTCGTCAACAACTCATACCCAGTCCTGTTGATGCATCCGTTGTTTTGTTACTTATATTGCGCAACTACATGCCGTATGAATCACATTTGTGTTATGAGGTATAGCGTCTGTTTCCTCCATAGTAAGAGGTTTTGTCAGTTCAAGTTGTCCGGATCAGATTTTGAACCGCAGTGGACGGCAACGATCTTCTAGAGAATGTGCTTTTGTCTCCAGCACAAGTGAACAGTGGCTCAGTCATACACCGAATGTCCCGTCAACAACTCATGCCCAGTCCTGTTGATGCATCCGTTGTTTTGTTACTTATATTGCACAACTACATTCCGTATGAATCACATTTGTGTTATGAGGTATAGCGTCTGTCTCCTCCATAGTAAGAGGTTTTGTCAGTTCAAGTTGTCCGGATCAGATTTTGAACCGCAGCGGACGGCAACGATATTCTAGAGAATGTGCTTTTGTCTGCAGCACAAGTGAACAGTGGCTCAGTCATACACCGAATGTCTCGTCAACAACTCAAACCCAGTCCTCTTGATGCATCCGTTGTTTTGTTACTTATATTGCGCAACTACATGCCGTATGAATCACATTTGTGTTATGAGGTATAGCGTCTGTCTCCTCCATAGTAAGAGGTTTTGTCAGTTCAAGTTGTCCAGATCAGATTCTGAACCGCAGCGGACGGCAACGATATTCTAGAGAATGTGCTTTTGTCGGCAGCACAAGTGAACAGTTGCTCAGTAATACACCGAGTGTCTCGTCAACAACTCAAACCCAGTTCTGGTGATGCATCCGTTGTTTTGTTACTTATATTGCACAACTACATTCTGTATGAATCACATTTGTGTTATGAGGTATAGCGTCTGTCTCCTCCATAGTAGCTGGTTTTGTCAGTTCAAGTTGTCCGGATCAGATTTTGAACCGCAGCGGACGGCAACGATATTCTAGAGAATTGTGCTTTTGTCTGCAGCACAAGTGAACAGTGGCTCAGTAATACACCGAATGTCTCGTCAACAACTCAAACCCAGTCCTGTTGATGCATCCTTTGTTTTGTTACTTATATTGCGCAACTACATTCCGTATGAATCACATTTGTGTTATGAGGTATAGCGTCTGTCTCCTGCATAGTAAGAGGTTTTGTCAGTTCAAGTTGTCCGGATCAGATTTTTAACCGCAGCGGACGGCAACGATATTCTAGTGAATGTGCTTTTGTTAGCAGCACAAGTGAACAGTGGCTCAGTAATACACCGAATGTCCCGTCAACAACTCATGCCCAGTCTTGTTGATGCATCCGTTGTTTTGTTACTTATATTGCACAAATACATTCCGTATGAATCACATTTGTGTTATGAGGTATAGCGTCTGTCTCCTCCATAGTAAGAGGTTCTGTCAGTTCAAGTTGTCCGGATCACATTTTGAACCGCAGCGGACGGCAACGATATTCTAGAGAATGTGCTTTTGTCTGCAGCACAAGTGAACAGTGGCTCAGTAATACACCGAATGTCTCGTCAACAACTCAAACCCAGTTCTGGTGATGCATCCGCTGTTTTGTTACTTATATTGCACAACTACATTCCGTATGAATCACATTTGTGTTATGAGGTATAGCGTCTGTCTCCTCCATAGTAAGAGGTTCTGTCAGTTCAAGTTGTCCGGATCAGATTTTGAACCGCAGCGGACGGCAACGATATTCTAGAGAATGTGCTTTTGTCTGAAGCTCTAGTGAACAGTGGCTCAGTAATTCACCGAATGTCTCGTCAACAACTCAAACCCAGTCCTGTTGATGCATCCGTTGTTTTGTTACTTATATTGCGCAACTAGATGCCGTATGAATCACATTTGTGTTTTGAGATATAGCGTCTGTCTCCTCCATAGTAAGAGGTTTTGTCAGTTCAAGTTGTCCGGATCAGATTTTGAACCGCAGCGGACGGCAGCGATATTCTAGAGAATGTGCTTTTGTCTGCAGCACAAGTGAACAGTGGCTCAGTAATTCACCGAATGTCTCGTCAGCAACTCAAACCCAGTTCTGGTGATGCATCCGTTGTTTTGTTACTTATATTGCACAACTACATTCCGTATGAATCACATTTGTGTTATAAGGTATAGCGTCTGTTTCCTCCATAGTAAGAGGTTTTGTCAGTTCAAGTTGTCCGGATCAGATTTTGAACCGCAGCGGACGGCAACGATATTCTAGAGAATGTGCTTTTGTCTGCAGCACAAGTGAACAGTGGCTCAGTAATTCACCGAATGTCTCGTCAACAACTCAAACCCAGTCCGGTTGATGCATCCGTTGTTTTGTTACTTATATTGCACAACTACATTCCGTATGAATCACATTTGTGTTATGAGGTATAGCGTCTGTCTCCTCCATAGTAAGAGGTTTTGTCAGTTCAAGTTGTCCGGATCAGATTTTGAACCGCAGCGGACGGCAACGATATTCTAGAGAATGTGCTTTTGTCTGCAGCACAAGTGAACAGTGGCTCAGTCATACACCGAATGTCCCGTCAACAACTCATGCCCAGTCCTGTTGATGCATCCGTTGTTTTGTTACTTATATTGCACAACTACATTCCGTATGAATCACATTTGTGTTATGAGGTATAGCGTCTGTCTCCTCCATAGTAAGAGGTTTTGTCAGTTCAAGTTGTCCGGATCAGATTTTGAACCGCAGCGGACGGCAACGATATTCTAGAGAATGTGCTTTTGTCTGCAGCACAAGTGAACAGTGGCTCAGTAATACACCGAATGTCTCGTCAACAACTCAAACCCAGTTCTGGTGATGCATCCGTTGTTTTGTTACTTATATTGCACAACTACATTCCGTATGAATCACATTTGTGTTATGAGGTATAGCGTCTGTCTCCTCCATAGTAAGAGGTTTTGTCAGTTCAAGTTGTCCGCATCAGATTTTGAACCGCAGCGGACGGCAACGATATTCTAGAGAATGTGCTTTTGTCTGCAGCACAAGTGAACAGTGGCTCAGTAATACACCGAATGTCTCGTCAACAACTCATACCCAGTCCTGTTGATGCATCCGTTGTTTTGTTACTTATATTGCGCAACTACATGCCGTATGAATCACATTTGTGTTATGAGGTATAGCGTCTGTTTCCTCCATAGTAAGAGGTTTTGTCAGTTCAAGTTGTCCGGATCAGATTTTGAACCGCAGCGGACGGCAACGATCTTCTAGAGAATGTGCTTTTGTCTCCAGCACAAGTGAACAGTGGCTCAGTCATACACCGAATGTCTCGTCAACAACTCAAACCCAGTTCTGGTGATGCATCCGTTGTTTTGTTACTTATATTGCACAACTACATTCCGTATGAATCACATTTGTGTTATGAGGTATAGCGTCTGTCTCCTCAAGAGTAAGAGGTTTTGTCAGTTCAAGTTGTCCGGATCACATTTTGAACCGCAGCGGACGGCAACGATATTCTAGAAAATGTGCTTTTGTCTGCAGCACAAGTGAACAGTGGCTCAGTAATACACCGAATGTCTCGTCAACAACTCAAACCCAGTTCTGGTGATGCATCCGCTGTTTTGTTACTTATATTGCACAACTACATTCCGTATGAATCACATTTGTGTTATGAGGTATAGCGTCTGTCTCCTCCATAGTAAGAGGTTCTGTCAGTTCAAGTTGTCCGGATCAGATTTTGAACCGCAGCGGACGGCAACGATATTCTAGAGAATGTGCTTTTGTCTGCAGCACAAGTGAACAGTGGCTCAGTAATTCACCGAATGTCTCGTCAACAACTCAAACCCAGTTCTGGTGATGCATCCGTTGTTTTGTTACTTATATTGCGCAACTACATGCCGTATGAATCACATTTGTGTTTTGAGATATAGCGTCTGTCTCCTCCATAGTAAGAGGTTTTGTCAGTTCAAGTTGTCCGGATCAGATTTTGAACCGCAGCGGACGGCAGCGATATTCTAGAGAATGTGCTTTTGTCTGCAGCACAAGTGAACAGTGGCTCAGTAATTCACCGAATGTCTCGTCAACAACTCAAACCCAGTTCTGGTGATGCATCCGTTGTTTTGTTACTTATATTGCACAACTACATTCCGTATGAATCACATTTGTGTTATAAGGTATAGCGTCTGTTTCCTCCATAGTAAGAGGTTTTGTCAGTTCAAGTTGTCCGGATCAGATTTTGAACCGCAGCGGACGGCAACGATATTCTAGAGAATGTGCTTTTGTCTGCAGCACAAGTGAACAGTGGCTCAGTAATTCACCGAATGTCTCGTCAACAACTCAAACCCAGTCCTGTTGATGCATCCGTTGTTTTGTTACTTATATTGCACAACTACATTCCGTATGAATCACATTTGTGTTATGAGGTATAGCGTCTGTCTCCTCCATAGTAAGAGGTTTTGTCAGTTCAAGTTGTCCGGATCAGATTTTGAACCGCAGCGGACGGCAACGATATTCTAGAGAATGTGCTTTTGTCTGCAGCACAAGTGAACAGTGGCTCAGTCATACACCGAATGTCCCGTCAACAACTCATGCCCAGTCCTGTTGATGCATCCGTTGTTTTGTTACTTATATTGCACAACTACATTCCGTATGAATCACATTTGTGTTATGAGGTATAGCGTCTGTCTCCTCCATAGTAAGAGGTTTTGTCAGTTCAAGTTGTCCGGATCAGATTTTGAACCGCAGCGGACGGCAACGATATTCTAGAGAATGTGCTTTTGTCTGCAGCACAAGTGAACAGTGGCTCAGTAATACACCGAATGTCTCGTCAACAACTCAAACCCAGTTCTGGTGATGCATCCGTTGTTTTGTTACTTATATTGCACAACTACATTCCGTATGAATCACATTTGTGTTATGAGGTATAGCGTCTGTCTCCTCCATAGTAAGAGGTTTTGTCAGTTCAAGTTGTCCGCATCAGATTTTGAACCGCAGCGGACGGCAACGATATTCTAGAGAATGTGCTTTTGTCTGCAGCACAAGTGAACAGTGGCTCAGTAATACACCGAATGTCTCGTCAACAACTCATACCCAGTCCTGTTGATGCATCCGTTGTTTTGTTACTTATATTGCGCAACTACATGCCGTATGAATCACATTTGTGTTATGAGGTATAGCGTCTGTTTCCTCCATAGTAAGAGGTTTTGTCAGTTCAAGTTGTCCGGATCAGATTTTGAACCGCAGCGGACGGCAACGATCTTCTAGAGAATGTGCTTTTGTCTCCAGCACAAGTGAACAGTGGCTCAGTCATACACCGAATGTCCCGTCAACAACTCATGCCCAGTCCTGTTGATGCATCCGTTGTTTTGTTACTTATATTGCACAACTACATTCCGTATGAATCACATTTGTGTTATGAGGTATAGCGTCTGTCTCCTCCATAGTAAGAGGTTCTGTCAGTTCAAGTTGTCCGGATCAGATTTTGAACCGCAGCGGACGGCAACGATATTCTAGAGAATGTGCTTTTGTCTGAAGCCCTAGTGAACAGTGGCTCAGAAATTCACCGAATGTCTCGTCAACAACTCAAACCCAGTCCTGTTGATGCATCCGTTGTTTTGTTACTTATATTGCGCAACTACATGCCGTATGAATCATATTTGTGTTTTGAGATATAGCGTCTGTCTCCTCCATAGTAAGAGGTTTTGTCAGTTCAAGTTGTCCGGATCAGATTTTGAACCGCAGCGGACGGCAGCGATATTCTAGAGAATGTGCTTTTGTCTGCAGCACAAGTGAACAGTGGCTCAGTAATTCACCGAATGTCTCGTCAACAACTCAAACCCAGTTCTGGTGATGCATCCGTTGTTTTGTTACTTATATTGCACAACTACATTCCGTATGAATCACATTTGTGTTATAAGGTATAGCGTCTGTTTCCTCCATAGTAAGAGGTTTTGTCAGTTCAAGTTGTCCGGATCAGATTTTGAACCGCAGCGGACGGCAACGATATTCTAGAGAATGTGCTTTTGTCTGCAGCACAAGCGAACAGTGGCTCAGTAATTCACCGAATGTCTCGTCAACAACTCAAACCCAGTCCTGTTGATGCATCCGTTGTTTTGTTACTTATATTGCACAACTACATTCCGTATGAATCACATTTGTGTTATGAGGTATAGCGTCTGTCTCCTCCATAGTAAGAGGTTTTGTCAGTTCAAGTTGTCCGGATCAGATTTTGAACCGCAGCGGACGGCAACGATATTCTAGAGAATGTGCTTTTGTCTGCAGCACAAGTGAACAGTGGCTCAGTCATACACCGAATGTCCCGTCAACAACTCATGCCCAGTCCTGTTGATGCATCCGTTGTTTTGTTACTTATACTGCACAACTACATTCTGTATGAATCACATTTGTGTTATGAGGTATAGCGTCTGTCTCCTCCATAGTAAGAGGTTTTGTCAGTTCAAGTTGTCCGGATCAGATTTTGAACCGCAGCGGACGGCAACGATATTCTAGAGAATGTGCTTTTGTCTGCAGCACAAGTGAACAGTGGCTCAGTAATACACCGAATGTCTCGTCAACAACTCAAACCCAGTTCTGGTGATGCATCCGTTGTTTTGTTACTTATATTGCACAACTACATTCCGTATGAATCACATTTGTGTTATGAGGTATAGCGTCTGTCTCCTCCATAGTAAGAGGTTTTGTCAGTTCAAGTTGTCCGCATCAGATTTTGAACCGCAGCGGACGGCAACGATATTCTAGAGAATGTGCTTTTGTCTGCAGCACAAGTGAACAGTGGCTCAGTAATACACCGAATGTCTCGTCAACAACTCATACCCAGTCCTGTTGATGCATCCGTTGTTTTGTTACTTATATTGCGCAACTACATGCCGTATGAATCACATTTGTGTTATGAGGTATAGCGTCTGTTTCCTCCATAGTAAGAGGTTTTGTCAGTTCAAGTTGTCCGGATCAGATTTTGAACCGCAGCGGACGGCAACGATCTTCTAGAGAATGTGCTTTTGTCTCCAGCACAAGTGAACAGTGGCTCAGTCATACACCGAATGTCCCGTCAACAACTCATGCCCAGTCCTGTTGATGCATCCGTTGTTTTGTTACTTATATTGCACAACTACATTCCGTATGAATCACATTTGTGTTATGAGGTATAGCGTCTGTCTCCTCCATAGTAAGAGGTTTTGTCAGTTCAAGTTGTCCGGATCAGATTTTGAACCGCAGCGGACGGCAACGATATTCTAGAGAATGTGCTTTTGTCTGCAGCACAAGTGAACAGTGGCTCAGTCATACACCGAATGTCTCGTCAACAACTCAAACCCAGTCCTCTTGATGCATCTGTTGTTTTGTTACTTATATTGCGCAACTACATGCCGTATGAATCACATTTTTGTTATGAGGTATAGCGTCTGTCTCCTCCATAGTAAGAGGTTTTGTCAGTTCAAGTTGTCCAGATCAGATTCTGAACCGCAGCGGACGGCAACGATATTCTAGAGAATGTGCTTTTGTCGGCAGCACAAGTGAACAGTTGCTCAGTAATACACCGAGTGTCTCGTCAACAACTCAAACCCAGTTCTGGTGATGCATCCGTTGTTTTGTTACTTATATTGCACAACTACATTCTGTATGAATCACATTTGTGTTATGAGGTATAGCGTCTGTCTCCTCCATAGTAGCTGGTTTTGTCAGTTCAAGTTGTCCGGATCAGATTTTGAACCGCAGCGGACGGCAACGATATTCTGGAGAATGTGCTTTTGTCTGCAGCACAAGTGAACAGTGGCTCAGTAATACACCGAATGTCTCGTCAACAACTCATACCCAGTCCTGTTGATGCATTCATTGTTTTGTTACTTATATTGCGCAACTACATGCCGTATGAATCACATTTGTGTTATGAGGTATAGCGTCTGTCTCCTCCATAGTAAGAGGTTTTGTCAGTTCAAGTTGTCCGGATCAGATTTTGAACCGCAGCGGACGGCAACGATATTCTAGAGAATGTGCTTTTGTCTGCAGCACAAGTGAACAGTGGCTCAGTAATACACCGAATGTCCCGTCAACAACTCATGCCCAGTCCTGTTGATGCATCCGTTGTTTTGTTACTTATATTGCACAACTACATTCTGTATGAATCACATTTGTTTTGTGAGGTATAGCGTCTGTCTCCTCCATAGTAGCTGGTTTTGTCAGTTCAAGTTGTCCGGATTAGATTTTGAACCGCAGCGGACGGCAACGATATTCTAGAGAATGTGCTTTTGTCTGCAGCACAAGTGAACAGTGGCTCAGTAATACACCGAATATCTCGTCAACAACTCATACCCAGTCCTGTTGATGCATTCATTGTTTTGTTACTTATATTGCGCAACTACATGCCGTATGAATCACATTTGTGTTATGAGGTATAGCGTCTGTTTCCTCCGTAGTAAGAGGTTTTGTCATTTCAAGTTGTCCGGATCAGATTCTGAACCGCCGTGGACGGCAACGATATTCTAGAGAATGTGCTTTTGTCTGCAGCACAAGTGAACAGTGGCTCAGTAATACACCGAATGTCTCGTCAACAACTCAAACCCAGTTCTGGTGATGCATCCGTTGTTTTGTTACTTATATTGCACAACTACATTCCGTATGAATCACATTTGTGTTATGAGGTATAGCGTCTGTCTCCTCCATAGTAAGAGTTTTTGTCAGTTCAAGTTGTCCGGATCAGATTTTGAACCGCAGCGGACGGCAACGATATTCTAGAGAATGTGCTTTTGTCTGCAGCACAAGTGAACAGTGGCTCTGTAATACACCGAATGTCTCGTCAACAACTCAAACCCAGTCCTGTTGATGCATCCGTTGTTTTGTTACTTATATTGCGCAACTACATGCCGTATGAATCACATTTGTGTTATGAGGTATAGCGTCTGTCTCCTCCATAGTAAGAGGTTTTGTCAGTTCAAGTTGTCCGGATCAGATTTTGAACCGCAGCGGACGGCAACGATATTCTAGAGAATGTGCTTTTGTCTACAGCACAAGTGAACAGTGGCTCAGTAATACACCGAATGTCTCGTCAACAACTCAAACCCAGTTCTGGTGATGCATCCGTTGTTTTGTTACTTATATTGCACAACTACATTCCGTATGAATCACATTTGTGTTATGAGGTATAGCGTCTGTCTCCTCCATAGTAAGAGGTTTTGTCAGTTCAAGTTGTCCGGATCACATTTTGAACCGCAGCGGACGGCAACGATATTCTAGAGAATGTGCTTTTGTCTGCAGCACAAGTGAACAGTGGCTCAGTAATACACCGAATGTCTCGTCAACAACTCACACCCAGTTCTGGTGATGCATCCGCTGTTTTGTTACTTATATTGCACAACTACATTCCGTATGAATCACATTTGTGTTATGAGGTATAGCGTCTGTCTCCTCCATAGTAAGAGGTTCTGTCAGTTCAAGTTGTCCGGATCAGATTTTGAACCGCAGCGGACGGCAACGATATTCTAGAGAATGTGCTTTTGTCTGAAGCTCTAGTGAACAGTGGCTCATTAATTCACCGAATGTCTCGTCAACAACTCAAACCCAGTCCTGTTGATGCATCCGTTGTTTTGTTACTTATATTGCGCAACTACATGCCGTATGAATCACATTTGTGTTTTGAGATATAGCGTCTGTCTCCTCCATAGTAAGAGGTTTTGTCAGTTCAAGTTGTCCGGATCAGATTTTGAACCGCAGCGGACGGCAGCGATATTCTAGAGAATGTGCTTTTGTCTGCAGCACAAGTGAACAGTGGCTCAGTAATTCACCGAATGTCTCGTCAACAACTCAAACCCAGTTCTGGTGATGCATCCGTTGTTTTGTTACTTATATTGCACAACTACATTCCGTATGAATCACATTTGTGTTATAAGGTATAGCGTCTGTTTCCTCCATAGTAAGAGGTTTTGTCAGGTCAAGTTGTCCGGATCAGATTTTGAACCGCAGCGGACGGCAACGATATTCTAGAGAATGTGCTTTTGTCTGCAGCACAAGTGAACAGTGGCTCAGTAATTCACCGAATGTCTCGTCAACAACTCAAACCCAGTCCTGTTGATGCATCCGTTGTTTTGTTACTTATATTGCACAACTACATTCCGTATGAATCACATTTGTGTTATGAGGTATAGCGTCTGTCTCCTCCATAGTAAGAGGTTTTGTCAGTTCAAGTTGTCCGGATCAGATTTTGAACCGCAGCGGACGGCAACGATATTCTAGAGAATGTGCTTTTGTCTGCAGCACAAGTGAACAGTGGCTCAGTTATACACCGAATGTCCCGTCAACAACTCATGCCCAGTCCTGTTGATGCATCCGTTGTTTTGTTACTTATATTGCACAACTACATTCCGTATGAATCACATTTGTGTTATGAGGTATAGCGTCTGTCTCCTCCATAGTAAGAGGTTTTGTCAGTTCAAGTTGTCCGGATCAGATTCTGAACCGCAGCGGACGGCAACGATATTCTAGAGAATGTGCTTTTGTCTGCAGCACAAGTGAACAGTGGCTCAGTAATACACCGAATGTCCCGTCAACAACTCATGCCCAGTCCTGTTGATGCATCCGTTGTTTTGTTACTTATATTGCACAACTACATTCCGTATGAATCACATTTGTGTTATGAGGTATAGCGTCTGTCTCCTCCGTAGTAAGAGGTTTTGTCAGTTCAAGTTGTCCGGATCAGATTCTGAACCGCAGCGGACGATAACGACATTCTAGAGAATGTGCTTTTGTCTGCAGCACAAGTGAACAGTGGCTCAGTAATACACCGAATGTCCCGTCAACAACTCATGCCCAGTCCTGTTGATGCATCCGTTGTTTTGTTACTTATATTGCACAACTACATTCCGTATGAATCACATTTGTGTTATGAGGTATAGCGTCTGTCTCCTCCATAGTAAGAGGTTTTGTCAGTTCAAGTTGTCCGGATCAGATTTTGAACCGCAGCGGACGGCAACGATATTCTAGAGAATGTGCTTTTGTCTGCAGCACAAGTGAACAGTGGCTCAGTCATACACCGAATGTCCCGTCAACAACTCATGCCCAGTCCTGTTGATGCATCCGTTGTTTTGTTACTTATATTGCACAACTACATTCTGTATGAATCACATTTGTGTTATGAGGTATAGCGTGTCTCCTCCATAGTAAGAGGTTTTGTCAGTTCAAGTTGTCCGGATCAGATTTTGAACCGCAGCGGACGGCAACGATATTCTAGAGAATGTGCTTTTGTCTGCAGCACAAGTGAACAGTGGCTCAGTAATACACCGAATGTCTCGTCAACAACTCAAACCCAGTCCTGTTGATGCATCCGTTGTTTTGTTACTTATATTGCACAACTACATTCCGTATGAATCACATTTGTGTTATGAGGTATAGCGTCTGTCTCCTCCATAGTAAGGGGTTTTGTCAGTTCAAGTTGTCCGGATCAGATTCTGAACCGCAGCGGACGGTAACGATATTCTAGAGAATGTGCTTTTGTCTGCAGCACAAGTGAACAGTGGCTCAGTAATACACCGAATGTCCCGTCAACAACTCATGCCCAGTCCTGTTGATGCATCCGTTGTTTTGTTACTTATATTGCACAACTACATTCCGTATGAATCACATTTGTGTTATGAGGTATAGCGTCTGTCTCCTCCATAGTAAGAGGTTTTGTCAGTTCAAGTTGTCCGGATCAGATTTTGAACCGCAGCGGACGGCAACGATATTCTAGAGAATGTGCTTTTGTCTGCAGCATAAGTGAACAGTGGCTCAGTCATACACCGAATGTCCCGTCAACAACTCATGCCCAGTCCTGTTGATGCATCCGTTGTTTTGTTACTTATATTGCACAACTACATTCTGTATGAATCACATTTGTGTTATGAGGTATAGCGTCTGTCTCCTCCATAGTAAGAGGTTTTTGTCAGTTCAAGTTGTCCGGATCAGATTTTGAACCGCAGCGGACGGCAACGATATTCTAGAGAATGTGCTTTTGTCTGCAGCACAAGTGAACAGTGGCTCAGTAATACACCGAATGTCTCGTCAACAACTCAAACCCAGTCCTGTTGATGCATCCGTTGTTTTGTTACTTATATTGCACAACTACATTCCGTATGAATCACATTTGTGTTATGAGGTATAGCGTCTGTCTCCTCCATAGTAAGAGGTTTTGTCAGTTCAAGTTGTCCGGATCAGATTAGGAACCGCAGCGGACGGTAACGATATTCTAGAGAATGTGCTTTTGTCTGCAGCACAAGTGAACAGTGGCTCAGTAATACACCGAATGTCCCGTCAACAACTCATGCCCAGTCCTGTTGATGCATCCGTTGTTTTGTTACTTATATTGCACAACTACATTCCGTATGAATCACATTTGTGTTATGAGGTATAGCGTCTGTCTCCTCCATAGTAAGAGGTTTTGTCAGTTCAAGTTGTCCGGATCAGATTTTGAACCGCAGCGGACGGCAACGATATTCTAGAGAATGTGCTTTTGTCTGCAGCACAAGTGAACAGTGGCTCAGTCATACACCGAATGTCCCGTCAACAACTCATGCCCAGTCCTGTTGATGCCTTCGTTGTTTTGTTACTTATATTGCACAACTACATTCTGTATGAATCACATTTGTGTTATGAGGTATAGCGTCTGTCTCCTCCATAGTAGCTGGTTTTGTCAGTTCAAGTTGTCCGGATCAGATTTTGAACCGCAGCGGACGGCAACGATATTCTAGAGAATGTGCTTTTGTCTGCAGCACAAGTGAACAGTGGCTCAGTAATACACCGAATATCTCGTCAACAACTCATACCCAGTCCTGTTGATGCATTCATTGTTTTGTTACTTATATTGCGCAACTACATGCCGTATGAATCACATTTGTGTTATGAGGTATAGCGTCTGTTTCCTCCGTAGTAAGAGGTTTTGTCAGTTCAAGTTGTCCGGATCAGATTCTGAACCGCAGCGGACGGCAACGATATTCTAGAGAATGTGCTTTTGTCTGCAGCACAAGTGAACAGTGGCTCAGTAATACACCGAATGTCTCGTCAACAACTCAAACCCAGTTCTGGTGATGCATCCGTTGTTTTGTTACTTATATTGCACAACTACATTCCGTATGAATCACATTTGTGTTATGAGGTATAGCGTCTGTCTCCTCCATAGTAAGAGGTTTTGTCAGTTCAAGTTGTCCGGATCAGATTTTGAACCGCAGCGGACGGCAACGATATTCTAGAGAATGTGCTTTTGTCTGCAGCACAAGTGAACAGTGGCTCAGTAATTCACTGAATGTCTCGTCAACAACTCAAACCCAGTCCTGTTGATGCATCCGTTGTTTTGTTACTTATATTGCACAACTACATTCCGTATGAATCACATTTGTGTTATGAGGTATAGCGTCTGTCTCCTCCATAGTAAGAGGTTTTGTCAGTTCAAGTTGTCCGGATCAGATTTTGAACCGCAGCGGACGGCAACGATATTCTAGAGAATGTGCTTTTGTCTGCAGCACAAGTGAACAGTGGCTCAGTTATACACCGAATGTCCCGTCAACAACTCATGCCCAGTCCTGTTGATGCATCCGTTGTTTTGTTACTTATATTGCACAACTACATTCCGTATGAATCACATTTGTGTTATGAGGTATAGCGTCTGTCTCCTCCATAGTAAGAGGTTTTGTCAGTTCAAGTTGTCCGGATCAGATTCTGAACCGCAGCGGACGGCAACGATATTCTAGAGAATGTGCTTTTGTCTGCAGCACAAGTGAACTGTGGCTCAGTAATACACCGAATGTCCCGTCAACAACTCATGCCCAGTCCTGTTGATGCATCCGTTGTTTTGTTACTTATATTGCACAACTACATTCCGTATGAATCACATTTGTGTTATGAGGTATAGCGTCTGTCTCCTCCATAGTAAGAGGTTTTGTCAGTTCAAGTTGTCCGGATCAGATTTTGAACCGCAGCGGACGGCAACGATATTCTAGAGAATGTGCTTTTGTCTGCAGCACAAGTGAACAGTGGCTCAGTTATACACCGAATGTCCCGTCAACAACTCATGCCCAGTCCTGTTGATGCATCCGTTGTTTTGTTACTTATATTGCACAACTACATTCCGTATGAATCACATTTGTGTTATGAGGTATAGCGTCTGTCTCCTCCATAGTAAGAGGTTTTGTCAGTTCAAGTTGTCCGGATCAGATTCTGAACCGCAGCGGACGGCAACGATATTCTAGAGAATGTGCTTTTGTCTGCAGCACAAGTGAACTGTGGCTCAGTAATACACCGAATGTCCCGTCAACAACTCATGCCCAGTCCTGTTGATGCATCCGTTGTTTTGTTACTTATATTGCACAACTACATTCCGTATGAATCACATTTGTGTTATGAGGTATAGCGTCTGTCTCCTCCATAGTAAGAGGTTTTGTCAGTTCAAGTTGTCCGGATCAGATTCTGAACCGCAGCGGACGGTAACGATATTCTAGAGAATGTGCTTTTGTCTGCAGCACAAGTGAACAGTGGCTCAGTAATACACCGAATGTCCCGTCAACAACTCATGCCCAGTCCTGTTGATGCATCCGTTGTTTTGTTACTTATATTGCACAACTACATTCCGTATGAATCACATTTGTGTTATGAGGTATAGCGTCTGTCTCCTCCATAGTAAGAGGTTTTGTCAGTTCAAGTTGTCCGGATCAGATTTTGAACCGCAGCGGACGGCAACGATATTCTAGAGAATGTGCTTTTGTCTGCAGCACAAGTGAACAGTGGCTCAGTCATACACCGAATGTCCCGTCAACAACTCATGCCCAGTCCTGTTGATGCATCCGTTGTTTTGTTACTTATATTGCACAACTACATTCTGTATGAATCACATTTGTGTTATGAGGTATAGCGTCTGTCTCCTCCATAGTAAGAGGTTTTGTCAGTTCAAGTTGTCCGGATCAGATTTTGAACCGCAGCGGACGGCAACGATATTCTAGAGAATGTGCTTTTGTCTGCAGCACAAGTGAACAGTGGCTCAGTAATACACCGAATGTCTCGTCAACAACTCAAATTCAGTCCTGTTGATGCATCCGTTGTTTTGTTACTTATATTGCACAACTACATTCCGTATGAATCACATTTGTGTTATGAGGTATAGCGTCTGTCTCCTCCATAGTAAGAGGTTTTGTCAGTTCAAGTTGTCCGGATCAGATTCTGAACCGCAGCGGACGGTAACGATATTCTAGAGAATGTGCTTTTGTCTGCAGCACAAGTGAACAGTGGCTCAGTAATACACCGAATGTCCCGTCAACAACTCATGCCCAGTCCTGTTGATGCATCCGTTGTTTTGTTACTTATATTGCACAACTACATTCCGTATGAATCACATTTGTGTTATGAGGTATAGCGTCTGTCTCCTCCATAGTAAGAGGTTTTGTCAGTTCAAGTTGTCCGGATCAGATTTTGAACCGCAGCGGACGGCAACGATATTCTAGAGAATGTGCTTTTGTCTGCAGCACAAGTGAACAGTGGCTCAGTCATACACCGAATGTCCCGTCAACAACTCATGCCCAGTCCTGTTGATGCATCCGTTGTTTTGTTACTTATATTGCACAACTACATTCTGTATGAATCACATTTGTGTTATGAGGTATAGCGTCTGTCTCCTCCATAGTAAGAGGTTTTGTCAGTTCAAGTTGTCCGGATCAGATTTTGAACCGCAGCGGACGGCAACGATATTCTAGAGAATGTGCTTTTGTCTGCAGCACAAGTGAACAGTGGCTCAGTAATACACCGAATGTCTCGTCAACAACTCAAATTCAGTCCTGTTGATGCATCCGTTGTTTTGTTACTTATATTGCACAACTACATTCCGTATGAATCACATTTGTGTTATGAGGTATAGCGTCTGTCTCCTCCATAGTAAGAGCTTTTGTCAGTTCAAGTTGTCCGGATCAGATTCTGAACCGCAGCGGACGGTAACGATATTCTAGAGAATGTGCTTTTGTCTGCAGCACAAGTGAACAGTGGCTCAGTAATACACCGAATGTCCCGTCAACAACTCATGCCCAGTCCTGTTGATGCATCCGTTGTTTTGTTACTTATATTGCACAACTACATTCCGTATGAATCACATTTGTGTTATGAGGTATAGCGTCTGTCTCCTCCATAGTAAGAGGTTTTGTCAGTTCAAGTTGTCCGGATCAGATTTTGAACCGCAGCGGACGGCAACGATATTCTAGAGAATGTGCTTTTGTCTGCAGCATAAGTGAACAGTGGCTCACTCATACACCGAATGTCCCGTCAACAACTCATGCCCAGTCCTGTTGATGCATCCGTTGTTTTGTTACTTATATTGCACAACTACATTCTGTATGAATCACATTTGTGTTATGAGGTATAGCGTCTGTCTCCTCCATAGTAAGAGGTTTTGTCAGTTCAAGTTGTCCGGATCAGATTTTGAACCGCAGCGGACGGCAACGATATTCTAGAGAATGTGCTTTTGTCTGCAGCACAAGTGAACAGTGGCTCAGTAATACACCGAATGTTTCGTCAACAACTCAAACCCAGTCCTGTTGATGCATCCGTTGTTTTGTTACTTATATTGCACAACTACATTCCGTATGAATCACATTTGTGTTTTGAGGTATAGCGTCTGTCTCCTCCATAGTAAGAGGTTTTGTCAGTTCAAGTTGTCCGGATCAGATTCTGAACCGCAGCGGACGGTAACGATATTCTAGAGAATGTGCTTTTGTCTGCAGCACAAGTGAACAGTGGCTCAGTAATACACCGAATGTCCCGTCAACAACTCATGCCCAGTCCTGTTGATGCATCCGTTGTTTTGTTACTTATATTGCACAACTACATTCCGTATGAATCACATTTGTGTTATGAGGTATAGCGTCTGTCTCCTCCATAGTAAGAGGTTTTGTCAGTTCAAGTTGTCCGGATCAGATTTTGAACCGCAGCGGACGGCAACGATATTCTAGAGAATGTGCTTTTGTCTGCAGCACAAGTGAACAGTGGCTCAGTCATACACCGAATGTCCCGTCAACAACTCATGCCCAGTCCTGTTGATGCCTCCGTTGTTTTGTTACTTATATTGCACAACTACATTCTGTATGAATCACATTTGTGTTATGAGGTATAGCGTCTGTCTCCTCCATAGTAGCTGGTTTTGTCAGTTCAAGTTGTCCGGATCAGATTTTGAACCGCAGCGGACGGCAACGATATTCTAGAGAATGTGCTTTTGTCTGCAGCACAAGTGAACAGTGGCTCAGTAATACACCGAATGTCTCGTCAACAACTCAAACCCAGTTCTGGTGATGCATCCGTTGTTTTGGTACTTATATTGCACAACTACATTCCGTATGAATCACATTTGTGTTATGAGGTATAGCGTCTGTCTCCTCCATAGTAAGAGGTTTTGTCAGTTCAAGTTGTCCGGATCAGATTTTGAACCGCAGCGGACGGCAACGATATTCTAGAGAATGTGCTTTTGTCTGCAGCACAAGTGAACAGTAGCTCAGTAATACACCGAATGTCTCGTCAACAACTCAAACCCAGTCCTGTTGATGCATCCGTTGTTTTGTTACTTATATTGCACAACTACATTCCGTATGAATCACATTTGTGTTATGAGGTATAGCGTCTGTCTCCTCCATAGTAAGAGGTTTTGTCAGTTCAAGTTGTCCGGATCAGATTCTGAACCGCAGCGGACGGTAACGATATTCTAGAGAATGTGCTTTTGTCTGCAGCACAAGTGAACAGTGGCTCAGTAATACACCGAATGTCCCGTCAACAACTCATGCCCAGTCCTGTTGATGCATCCGTTGTTTTGTTACTTATATTGCACAACTACATTCCGTATGAATCACATTTGTGTTATGAGGTATAGCGTCTGTCTCCTCCATAGTAAGAGGTTTTGTCAGTTCAAGTTGTCCGGATCAGATTTTGAACCGCAGCGGATGGCAACGATATTCTAGAGAATGTGCTTTTGTCTGCAGCACAAGTGAACAGTGGCTCAGTCATACACCGAATGTCCCGTCAACAACTCATGCCCAGTCCTGTTGATGCCTCCGTTGTTTTGTTACTTATATTGCACAACTACATTCTGTATGAATCACATTTGTGTTATGAGGTATAGCGTCTGTCTCCTCCATAGCAGCTGGTTTTGTCAGTTCAAGTTGTCCGGATCAGATTTTGAACCGCAGCGGACGGCAACGATATTCTAGAGAATGTGCATTTGTCTGCAGCACAAGTGAACAGTGGCTCAGTAATACACCGAATATCTCGTCAACAACTCATACCCAGTCCTGTTCATGCATTCATTGTTTTGTTACTTATATTGCGCAACTACATGCCGTATGAATCACATTTGTGTTATGAGGTATAGCGTCTGTTTCCTCCGTAGTAAGAGGTTTTGTCAGTTCAAGTTGTCCGGATCAGATTCTGAACCGCAGCGGACGGCAACGATATTCTAGAGAATGTGCTTTTGTCTGCAGCACAAGTGAACAGTGGCTCAGTCATACACCGAATGTCCCGTCAACAGCTCATGCCCAGTCCTGTTGATGCATCCCTTGTTTTGTTACTTATATTGCACAACTACATTCTGTATGAATCACATTTGTGTTATGAGGTATAGCGTCTGTCTCCTCCATAGTAGCTGGTTTTGTCAGTTCAAGTTGTCCGGATCAGATTTTGAACCGCAGCGGACGGCAACTATATTCTAGAGAATGTGCTTTTGTCTGCAGCACAAGTGAACACTGGCTCAGTAATACACCGAATATCTCGTCAACAACTCATACCCAGTCCTGTTGATGCATTCATTGTTTTGTTACTTATATTGCGCAGCTACATGCCGTATGAATCACATTTGTGTTATGAGGTATAGCGTCTGTTTCCTCCGTAGTAAGAGGTTTTGTCAGTTCAAGTTGTCCGGATCAGATTCTGAACCGCAGCGGGCGGCAACGATATTCTAGAGAATGTGCTTTTGTCTGCAGCACAAGTGAACAGTGGCTCAGTAATACACCGAATGTCTCGTCAAAAACTCAAACCCAGTTCTGGTGATGCATCCGTTGTTTTGTTACTTATATTGCACAACTACATTCCGTATGAATCACATTTGTGTTATGAGGTATAGCGTCTGTCTCCTCCATAGTAAGAGGTTTTGTCAGTTCAAGTTGTCCGCATCAGATTTTGAACCGCAGCGGACGGCAACGATATTCTAGAGAATGTGCTTTTGTCTGCAGCACAAGTGAACAGTGGCTCAGTAATACACCGAATGTCTCGTCAACAACTCATACCCAGTCCTGTTGATGCATCCGTTGTTTTGTTACTTATATTGCGCAACTACATGCCGTATGAATCACATTTGTGTTATGAGGTATAGCGTCTGTTTCCTCCATAGTAAGAGGTTTTGTCAGTTCAAGTTGTCCGGATCAGATTTTGAACCGCAGCGGACGGCAACGATATTCTAGAGAATGTGCTTTTGTCTGCAGCACAAGTGAACAGTGGCTCAGTCATACACCGAATGTCCCGTCAACAACTCATGCCCAGTCCTGTTGATGCATCCGTTGTTTTGTTACTTATATTGCACAACTACATTCCGTATGAATCACATTTGTGTTATGAGGTATAGCGTCTGTCTCCTCCATAGGAAGAGGTTTTGTCAGTTCAAGTTGTCCGGATCAGATTTTGAACCGCAGCGGACGGCAACGATATTCTAGAGAATGTGCTTTTGTCTGCAGCACAAGTGAACAGTGGCTCAGTCATACACCGAATGTCTCGTCAACAACTCAAACCCAGTCCTCTTGATGCATCCGTTGTTTTGTTACTTATATTGCGCAACTACATGCCGTATGAATCACATTTGTGTTATGAGGTATAGCGTCTGTCTCCTCCATAGTAAGAGGTTTTGTCAGTTCAAGTTGTCCAGATCGGATTCTGAACCGCAGCGGACGGCAACGATATTCTAGAGAATGTGCTTTTGTCTGCAGCACAAGTGAACAGTTGCTCAGTAATACACCGAGTGTCTCGTCAACAACTCAAACCCAGTTCTGGTGATGCATCCGTTGTTTTGTTACTTATATTGCACAACTACATTCTGTATGAATCACATTTGTGTTATGAGGTATAGCGTCTGTCTCCTCCATAGTAGCTGGTTTTGTCAGTTCAAGTTGTCCGGATCAGATTTTGAACCGCAGCGGACGGCAACGATATTCTAGAGAATTGTGCTTTTGTCTGCAGCACAAGTGAACAGTGGCTCAGTAATACACCGAATGTCCCGTCAACAACTCATGCCCAGTCCTGTTGATGCATCCGTTGTTTTGTTACTTATATTGCACAACTACATTCCGTATGAATCACATTTGTGTTATGAGGTATAGCGTCTGTCTCCTCCATAGTAAGAGGTTTTGTCAGTTCAAGTTGTCCGGATCAGATTTTGAACCGCAGCGGACGGCAACGATATTCTAGAGAATGTGCTTTTGTCTGCAGCACAAGTGAACAGTGGCTCAGTCATACACCGAATGTCCCGTCAACAACTCATGCCCAGTCCTGTTGATGCATCCGTTGTTTTGTTACTTATATTGCACAACTACATTCTGTATGAATCACATTTGTGTTATGAGGTATAGCGTCTGTCTCCTCCATAGTAAGAGGTTTTGTCAGTTCAAGTTGTCCGGATCAGATTTTGAACCGCAGCGGACGGCAACGATATTCTAGAGAATGTGCTTTTGTCTGCAGCACAAGTGAACAGTGGCTCAGTAATACACCGAATGTCTCGTCAACAACTCAAATTCAGTCCTGTTGATGCATCCGTTGTTTTGTTACTTATATTGCACAACTACATTCCGTATGAATCACATTTGTGTTATGAGGTATAGCGTCTGTCTCCTCCATAGTAAGAGGTTTTGTCAGTTCAAGTTGTCCGGATCAGATTCTGAACCGCAGCGGACGGTAACGATATTCTAGAGAATGTGCTTTTGTCTGCAGCACAAGTGAACAGTGGCTCAGTAATACACCGAATGTCCCGTCAACAACTCATGCCCAGTCCTGTTGATGCATCCGTTGTTTTGTTACTTATATTGCACAACTACATTCCGTATGAATCACATTTGTGTTATGAGGTATAGCGTCTGTCTCCTCCATAGTAAGAGGTTTTGTCAGTTCAAGTTGTCCGGATCAGATTTTGAACCGCAGCGGACGGCAACGATATTCTAGAGAATGTGCTTTTGTCTGCAGCATAAGTGAACAGTGGCTCACTCATACACCGAATGTCCCGTCAACAACTCATGCCCAGTCCTGTTGATGCATCCGTTGTTTTGTTACTTATATTGCACAACTACATTCTGTATGAATCACATTTGTGTTATGAGGTATAGCGTCTGTCTCCTCCATAGTAAGAGGTTTTGTCAGTTCAAGTTGTCCGGATCAGATTTTGAACCGCAGCGGACGGCAACGATATTCTAGAGAATGTGCTTTTGTCTGCAGCACAAGTGAACAGTGGCTCAGTAATACACCGAATGTTTCGTCAACAACTCAAACCCAGTCCTGTTGATGCATCCGTTGTTTTGTTACTTATATTGCACAACTACATTCCGTATGAATCACATTTGTGTTATGAGGTATAGCGTCTGTCTCCTCCATAGTAAGAGGTTTTGTCAGTTCAAGTTGTCCGGATCAGATTCTGAACCGCAGCGGACGGTAACGATATTCTAGAGAATGTGCTTTTGTCTGCAGCACAAGTGAACAGTGGCTCAGTAATACACCGAATGTCCCGTCAACAACTCATGCCCAGTCCTGTTGATGCATCCGTTGTTTTGTTACTTATATTGCACAACTACATTCCGTATGAATCACATTTGTGTTATGAGGTATAGCGTCTGTCTCCTCCATAGTAAGAGGTTTTGTCAGTTCAAGTTGTCCGGATCAGATTTTGAACCGCAGCGGACGGCAACGATATTCTAGAGAATGTGCTTTTGTCTGCAGCACAAGTGAACAGTGGCTCAGTCATACACCGAATGTCCCGTCAACAACTCATGCCCAGTCCTGTTGATGCCTCCGTTGTTTTGTTACTTATATTGCACAACTACATTCTGTATGAATCACATTTGTGTTATGAGGTATAGCGTCTGTCTCCTCCATAGTAGCTGGTTTTGTCAGTTCAAGTTGTCCGGATCAGATTTTGAACCGCAGCGGACGGCAACGATATTCTAGAGAATGTGCTTTTGTCTGCAGCACAAGTGAACAGTGGCTCAGTAATACACCGAATGTCTCGTCAACAACTCAAACACAGTTCTGGTGATGCATCCGTTGTTTTGGTACTTATATTGCACAACTACATTCCGTATGAATCACATTTGTGTTATGAGGTATAGCGTCTGTCTCCTCCATAGTAAGAGGTTTTGTCAGTTCAAGTTGTCCGGATCAGATTTTGAACCGCAGCGGACGGCAACGATATTCTAGAGAATGTGCTTTTGTCTGCAGCACAAGTGAACAGTGGCTCAGTAATACACCGAATGTCTCGTCAACAACTCAAACCCAGTCCTGTTGATGCATCCGTTGTTTTGTTACTTATATTGCACAACTACATTCCGTATGAATCACATTTGTGTTATGAGGTATAGCGTCTGTCTCCTCCATAGTAAGAGGTTTTGTCAGTTCAAGTTGTCCGGATCAGATTCTGAACCGCAGCGGACGGTAACGATATTCTAGAGAATGTGCTTTTGTCTGCAGCACAAGTGAACAGTGGCTCAGTAATACACCGAATGTCCCGTCAACAACTCATGCCCAGTCCTGTTGATGCATCCGTTGTTTTGTTACTTATATTGCACAACTACATTCCGTATGAATCACATTTGTGTTATGAGGTATAGCGTCTGTCTCCTCCATAGTAAGAGGTTTTGTCAGTTCAAGTTGTCCGGATCAGATTTTGAACCGCAGCGGACGGCAACGATATTCTAGAGAATGTGCTTTTGTCTGCAGCACAAGTGAACAGTGGCTCAGTCATACACCGAATGTCCCGTCAACAACTCATGCCCAGTCCTGTTGATGCCTCCGTTGTTTTGTTACTTATATTGCACAACTACATTCTGTATGAATCACATTTGTGTTATGAGGTATAGCGTCTGTCTCCTCCATAGCAGCTGGTTTTGTCAGTTCAAGTTGTCCGGATCAGATTTTGAACCGCAGCGGACGGCAACGATATTCTAGAGAATGTGCTTTTGTCTGCAGCACAAGTGAACAGTGGCTCAGTAATACACCGAATATCTCGTCAACAACTCATACCCAGTCCTGTTCATGCATTCATTGTTTTGTTACTTATATTGCGCAACTACATGCCGTATGAATCACATTTGTGTTATGAGGTATAGCGTCTGTTTCCTCCGTAGTAAGAGGTTTTGTCAGTTCAAGTTGTCCGGATCAGATTCTGAACCGCAGCGGACGGCAACGATATTCTAGAGAATGTGCTTTTGTCTGCAGCACAAGTGAACAGTGGCTCAGTCATACACCGAATGTCCCGTCAACAACTCATGCCCAGTCCTGTTGATGCATCCCTTGTTTTGTTACTTATATTGCACAACTACATTCTGTATGAATCACATTTGTGTTATGAGGTATAGCGTCTGTCTCCTCCATAGTAGCTGGTTTTGTCAGTTCAAGTTGTCCGGATCAGATTTTGAACCGCAGCGGACGGCAACTATATTCTAGAGATTGTGCTTTTGTCTGCAGCACAAGTGAACACTGGCTCAGTAATACACCGAATATCTCGTCAACAACTCATACCCAGTCCTGTTGATGCATTCATTGTTTTGTTACTTATATTGCGCAGCTACATGCCGTATGAATCACATTTGTGTTATGAGGTATAGCGTCTGTTTCCTCCGTAGTAAGAGGTTTTGTCAGTTCAAGTTGTCCGGATCAGATTCTGAACCGCAGCGGGCGGCAACGATATTCTAGAGAATGTGCTTTTGTCTGCAGCACAAGTGAACAGTGGCTCAGTAATACACCGAATGTCTCGTCAAAAACTCAAACCCAGTTCTGGTGATGCATCCGTTGTTTTGTTACTTATATTGCACAACTACATTCCGTATGAATCACATTTGTGTTATGAGGTATAGCGTCTGTCTCCTCCATAGTAAGAGGTTTTGTCAGTTCAAGTTGTCCGCATCAGATTTTGAACCGCAGCGGACGGCAACGATATTCTAGAGAATGTGCTTTTGTCTGCAGCACAAGTGAACAGTGGCTCAGTAATACACCGAATGTCTCGTCAACAACTCATACCCAGTCCTGTTGATGCATCCGTTGTTTTGTTACTTATATTGCGCAACTACATGCCGTATGAATCACATTTGTGTTATGAGGTATAGCGTCTGTTTCCTCCATAGTAAGAGGTTTTGTCAGTTCAAGTTGTCCGGATCAGATTTTGAACCGCAGCGGACGGCAACGATATTCTAGAGAATGTGCTTTTGTCTGCAGCACAAGTGAACAGTGGCTCAGTCATACACCGAATGTCCCGTCAACAACTCATGCCCAGTCCTGTTGATGCATCCGTTGTTTTGTTACTTATATTGCACAACTACATTCCGTATGAATCACATTTGTGTTATGAGGTATAGCGTCTGTCTCCTCCATAGGAAGAGGTTTTGTCAGTTCAAGTTGTCCGGATCAGATTTTGAACCGCAGCGGACGGCAACGATATTCTAGAGAATGTGCTTTTGTCTGCAGCACAAGTGAACAGTGGCTCAGTCATACACCGAATGTCTCGTCAACAACTCAAACCCAGTCCTCTTGATGCATCCGTTGTTTTGTTACTTATATTGCGCAACTACATGCCGTATGAATCACATTTGTGTTATGAGGTATAGCGTCTGTCTCCTCCATAGTAAGAGGTTTTGTCAGTTCAAGTTGTCCAGATCGGATTCTGAACCGCAGCGGACGGCAACGATATTCTAGAGAATGTGCTTTTGTCTGCAGCACAAGTGAACAGTTGCTCAGTAATACACCGAGTGTCTCGTCAACAACTCAAACCCAGTTCTGGTGATGCATCCGTTGTTTTGTTACTTATATTGCACAACTAAATTCTGTATGAATCACATTTGTGTTATGAGGTATAGCGTCTGTCTCCTCCATAGTAGCTGGTTTTGTCAGTTCAAGTTGTCCGGATCAGATTTTGAACCGCAGCGGACGGCAACGATATTCTAGAGAATTGTGCTTTTGTCTGCAGCACAAGTGAACAGTGGCTCAGTAATACACCGAATGTCCCGTCAACAACTCATGCCCAGTCCTGTTGATGCATCCGTTGTTTTGTTACTTATATTGCACAACTACATTCCGTATGACTCACATTTGTGTTATGAGGTATAGCGTCTGTCTCCTCCATAGTAAGAGGTTTTGTCAGTTCAAGTTGTCCGGATCAGATTTTGAACCGCAGCGGACGGCAACGATATTCTAGAGAATGTGCTTTTGTCTGCAGCATAAGTGAACAGTGGCTCAGTCATACACCGAATGTCCCGTCAACAACTCATGCCCAGTCCTGTTGATGCATCCGTTGTTTTGTTACTTATATTGCACAACTACATTCTGAATGAATCACATTTGTGTTATGAGGTATAGCGTCTGTCTCCTCCATAGTAAGAGGTTTTGTCAGTTCAAGTTGTCCGGATCAGATTTTGAACCACAGCGGACGGCAACGATATTCTAGAGAATGTGCTTTTGTCTGCAGCACAAGTGAACAGTGGCTCAGTAATACACCGAATGTCTCGTCAACAACTCAAACCCAGTCCTGTTAATGCATCCGTTGTTTTGTTACTTATATTGCACAACTACATTCCGTATGAATCACATTTGTGTTATGAGGTATAGCGTCTGTCTCCTCCATAGTAAGAGGTTTTGTCAGTTCAAGTTGTCCGGATCAGATTCTGAACCGCAGCGGACGGTAACGATATTCTAGAGAATGTGCTTTTGTCTGCAGCACAAGTGAACAGTGGCTCAGTAATACACCGAATGTCCCGTCAACAACTCATGCCCAGTCCTGTTGATGCATCCGTTGTTTTGTTACTTATATTGCACAACTACATTCCGTATGAATCACATTTGTGTTATGAGGTATAGCGTCTGTCTCCTCCATAGTAAGAGGTTTTGTCAGTTCAAGTTGTCCGGATCAGATTTTGAACCGCAGCGGACGGCAACGATATTCTAGAGAATGTGCTTTTGTCTGCAGCACAAGTGAACAGTGGCTCAGTCATACACCGAATGTCCCGTCAACAACTCATGCCCAGTCCTGTTGATGCATCCGTTGTTTTGTTACTTATATTGCACAACTACATTCTGTATGAATCACATTTGTGTTATGAGGTATAGCGTCTGTCTCCTCCATAGTAAGAGGTTTTGTCAGTTCAAGTTGTCCGGATCAGATTTTGAACCGCAGCGGACGGCAACGATATTCTAGAGAATGTGCTTTTGTCTGCAGCACAAGTGAACAGTGGCTCAGTAATACACCGAATGTCTCGTCAACAACTCAAACCCAGTCCTGTTGATGCATCCGTTGATTTGTTACTTATATTGCACAACTACATTCCGTATGAATCACATTTGTGTTATGAGGTATAGCGTCTGTCTCCTCCATAGTAAGAAGTTTTGTCAGTTCAAGTTGTCCGGATCAGATTTTGAACCGCAGCGGACGGCAACGATATTCTAGAGAATGTGCTTTTGTCTGCAGCATAAGTGAACAGTGGCTCAGTCATACACCGAATGTCCCGTCAACAACTCATGCCCAGTCCTGTTGATGCATCCGTTGATTTGTTACTTATATTGCACAACTACATTCTGTATGAATCACATTTGTGTTATGAGGTATAGCGTCTGTCTCCTCCATAGTAAGAGGTTTTGTCAGTTCAAGTTGTCCGCATCAGATTTTGAACCGCAGCGGACGGCAACGATATTCTAGAGAATGTGCTTTTGTCTGCAGCACAAGTGAACAGTGGCTCAGTAATACACCGAATGTCTCTTCAACAACTCATACCCAGTCCTGTTGATGCATCCGTTGTTTTGTTACTTATATTGCGCAACTACATGCCGTATGAATCACATTTGTGTTATGAGGTATAGCGTCTGTTTCCTCCATAGTAAGAGGTTTTGTCAGTTCAAGTTGTCCGGATCAGATTTTGAACCGCAGCGGACGGCAACGATATTCTAGAGAATGTGCTTTTGTCTGCAGCACAAGTGAACAGTGGCTCAGTCATACACCGAATGTCCCGTCAACAACTCATGCCCAGTCCTGTTGATGCATCCGTTGTTTTGTTACTTATATTGCACAACTACATTCCGTATGAATCACATTTGTGTTATGAGGTATAGCGTCTGTCTCCTCCATAGGAAGAGGTTTTGTCAGTTCAAGTTGTCCGGATCAGATTTTGAACCGCAGCGGACGGCAACGATATTCTAGAGAATGTGCTTTTGTCTGCAGCACAAGTGAACAGTGGCTCAGTCATACACCGAATGTCTCGTCAACAACTCAAACCCAGTCCTCTTGATGCATCCGTTGTTTTGTTACTTATATTGCGCAACTACATGCCGTATGAATCACATTTGTGTTATGAGGTATAGCGTCTGTCTCCTCCATAGTAAGAGGTTTTGTCAGTTCAAGTTGTCCAGATCGGATTCTGAACCGCAGCGGACGGCAACGATATTCTAGAGAATGTGCTTTTGTCTGCAGCACAAGTGAACAGTTGCTCAGTAATACACCGAGTGTCTCGTCAACAACTCAAACCCAGTTCTGGTGATGCATCCGTTGTTTTGTTACTTATATTGCACAACTACATTCTGTATGAATCACATTTGTGTTATGAGGTATAGCGTCTGTCTCCTCCATAGTAGCTGGTTTTGTCAGTTCAAGTTGTCCGGATCAGATTTTGAACCGCAGCGGACGGCAACGATATTCTAGAGAATTGTGCTTTTGTCTGCAGCACAAGTGAACAGTGGCTCAGTAATACACCGAATGTCCCGTCAACAACTCATGCCCAGTCCTGTTGATGCATCCGTTGTTTTGTTACTTATATTGCACAACTACATTCCGTATGAATCACATTTGTGTTATGAGGTATAGCGTCTGTCTCCTCCATAGTAAGAGGTTTTGTCAGTTCAAGTTGTCCGGATCAGATTTTGAACCGCAGCGGACGGCAACGATATTCTAGAGAATGTGCTTTTGTCTGCAGCATAAGTGAACAGTGGCTCAGTCATACACCGAATGTCCCGTCAACAACTCATGCCCAGTCCTGTTGATGCATCCGTTGTTTTGTTACTTATATTGCACAACTACATTCTGTATGAATCACATTTGTGTTATGAGGTATAGCGTCTGTCTCCTCCATAGTAAGAGGTTTTGTCAGTTCAAGTTGTCCGGATCAGATTTTGAACCACAGCGGACGGCAACGATATTCTAGAGAATGTGCTTTTGTCTGCAGCACAAGTGAACAGTGGCTCAGTAATACACCGAATGTCTCGTCAACAACTCAAACCCAGTCCTGTTGATGCATCCGTTGTTTTGTTACTTATATTGCACAACTACATTCCGTATGAATCACATTTGTGTTATGAGGTATAGCGTCTGTCTCCTCCATAGTAAGAGGTTTTGTCAGTTCAAGTTGTCCGGATCAGATTCTGAACCGCAGCGGACGGTAACGATATTCTAGAGAATGTGCTTTTGTCTGCAGCACAAGTGAACAGTGGCTCAGTAATACACCGAATGTCCCGTCAACAACTCATGCCCAGTCCTGTTGATGCATCCGTTGTTTTGTTACTTATATTGCACAACTACATTCCGTATGAATCACATTTGTGTTATGAGGTATAGCGTCTGTCTCCTCCATAGTAAGAGGTTTTGTCAGTTCAAGTTGTCCGGATCAGATTTTGAACCGCAGCGGACGGCAACGATATTCTAGAGAATGTGCTTTTGTCTGCAGCACAAGTGAACAGTGGCTCAGTCATACACCGAATGTCCCGTCAACAACTCATGCCCAGTCCTGTTGATGCCTCCGTTGTTTTGTTACTTATATTGCACAACTACATTCTGTATGAATCACATTTGTGTTATGAGGTATAGCGTCTGTCTCCTCCATAGTAGCTGGTTTTGTCAGTTCAAGTTGTCCGGATCAGATTTTGAACCGCAGCGGACGGCAACGATATTCTAGAGAATGTGCTTTTGTCTGCAGCACAAGTGAACAGTGGCTCAGTAATACACCGAATATCTCGTCAACAACTCATACCCAGTCCTGTTGATGCATTCATTGTTTTGTTACTTATATTGCACAACTACATTCCGTATGAATCACATTTGTGTTATGAGGTATAGCGTCTGTCTCCTCCATAGTAAGAGGTTTTGTCAGTTCAAGTTGTCCGGATCAGATTCTGAACCGCAGCGGACGGTAACGATATTCTAGAGAATGTGCTTTTGTCTGCAGCACAAGTGAACAGTGGCTCAGTAATACACCGAATGTCCCGTCAACAACTCATGCCCAGTCCTGTTGATGCATCCGTTGTTTTGTTACTTATATTGCACAACTACATTCCGTATGAATCACATTTGTGTTATGAGGTATAGCGTCTGTCTCCTCCATAGTAAGAGGTTTTGTCAGTTCAAGTTGTCCGGATCAGATTTTGAACCGCAGCGGACGGCAACGATATTCTAGAGAATGTGCTTTTGTCTGC
Source organism: Amblyomma americanum (assembly GCF_052857255.1). NCBI lineage: Eukaryota > Metazoa > Arthropoda > Arachnida > Ixodida > Ixodidae > Amblyomma > Amblyomma americanum. The sequence goes on along the minus strand of NC_135498.1, from coordinate 227,554,085 downwards.
AGCACAAGTGAACAGTGGCTCAGTCATACACCGAATGTCCCGTCAACAACTCATGCCCAGTCCTGTTGATGCCTCCGTTGTTTTGTTACTTATATTGCACAACTACATTCTGTATGAATCACATTTGTGTTATGAGGTATAGCGTCTGTCTCCTCCATAGTAGCTGGTTTTGTCAGTTCAAGTTGTCCGGATCAGATTTTGAACCGCAGCGGACGGCAACGATATTCTAGAGAATGTGCTTTTGTCTGCAGCACAAGTGAACAGTGGCTCAGTAATACACCGAATATCTCGTCAACAACTCATACCCAGTCCTGTTGATGCATTCATTGTTTTGTTACTTATATTGCACAACTACATTCCGTATGAATCACATTTGTGTTATGAGGTATAGCGTCTGTCTCCTCCATAGTAAGAGGTTTTGTCAGTTCAAGTTGTCCGGATCAGATTTTGAACCGCAGCGGACGGCAACGATATTCTAGAGAATGTGCTTTTGTCTGCAGCACAAGTGAACAGTGGCTCAGTTATACACCGAATGTCCCGTCAACAACTCATGCCCAGTCCTGTTGATGCATCCGTTGTTTTGTTACTTATATTGCACAACTACATTCCGTATGAATCACATTTGTGTTATGAGGTATAGCGTCTGTCTCCTCCATAGTAAGAGGTTTTGTCAGTTCAAGTTGTCCGGATCAGATTCTGAACCGCAGCGGACGGCAACTATATTCTAGAGAATGTGCTTTTGTCTGCAGCACAAGTGAACAGTGGCTCAGTAATACACCGAATATCTCGTCAACAACTCATACCCAGTCCTGTTGATGCATTCATTGTTTTGTTACTTATATTGCGCAGCTACATGCCGTATGAATCACATTTGTGTTATGAGGTATAGCGTCTGTTTCCTCCGTAGTAAGAGGTTTTGTCAGTTCAAGTTGTCCGGATCAGATTCTGAACCGCAGCGGGCGGCAACGATATTCTAGAGAATGTGCTTTTGTCTGCAGCACAAGTGAACAGTGGCTCAGTAATACACCGAATGTCTCGTCAACAACTCAAACCCAGTTCTGGTGATGCATCCGTTGTTTTGTTACTTATATTGCACAACTACATTCCGTATGAATCACATTTGTGTTATGAGGTATAGCGTCTGTCTCCTCCATAGTAAGAGGTTTTGTCAGTTCAAGTTGTCCGGATCAGATTTTGAACCGCAGCGGACGGCAACGATATTCTAGAGAATGTGCTTTTGTCTGCAGCACAAGTGAACAGTGGCTCAGTCATACACCGAATGTCCCGTCAACAACTCATGCCCAGTCCTGTTGATGCATCCGTTGTTTTGTTACTTATATTGCACAACTACATTCTGTATGAATCACATTTGTGTTATGAGGTATAGCGTCTGTCTTCTCCATAGTAAGAGGTTTTGTCAGTTCAAGTTGTCCGGATCAGATTTTGAACCGCAGCGGACGGCAACGATATTCTAGAGAATGTGCTTTTGTCTGCAGCACAAGTGAACAGTGGCTCAGTAATACACCGAATGTCTCTTCAACAACTCATACCCAGTCCTGTTGATGCATCCGTTGTTTTGTTACTTATATTGCGCAACTACATGCCGTATGAATCACATTTGTGTTATGAGGTATAGCGTCTGTTTCCTCCATAGTAAGAGGTTTTGTCAGTTCAAGTTGTCCGGATCAGATTTTGAACCGCAGCGGACGGCAACGATATTCTAGAGAATGTGCTTTTGTCTGCAGCACAAGTGAACAGTGGCTCAGTCATACACCGAATGTCCCGTCAACAACTCATGCCCAGTCCTGTTGATGCATCCGTTGTTTTGTTACTTATATTGCACAACTACATTCCGTATGAATCACATTTGTGTTATGAGGTATAGCGTCTGTCTCCTCCATAGGAAGAGGTTTTGTCAGTTCAAGTTGTCCGGATCAGATTTTGAACCGCAGCGGACGGCAACGATATTCTAGAGAATGTGCTTTTGTCTGCAGCACAAGTGAACAGTGGCTCAGTCATACACCGAATGTCTCGTCAACAACTCAAACCCAGTCCTCTTGATGCATCCGTTGTTTTGTTACTTATATTGCGCAACTACATGCCGTATGAATCACATTTGTGTTATGAGGTATAGCGTCTGTCTCCTCCATAGTAAGAGGTTTTGTCAGTTCAAGTTGTCCAGATCGGATTCTGAACCGCAGCGGACGGCAACGATATTCTAGAGAATGTGCTTTTGTCTGCAGCACAAGTGAACAGTTGCTCAGTAATACACCGAGTGTCTCGTCAACAACTCAAACCCAGTTCTGGTGATGCATCCGTTGTTTTGTTACTTACATTGCACAACTACATTCTGTATGAATCACATTTGTGTTATGAGGTATAGCGTCTGTCTCCTCCATAGTAGCTGGTTTTGTCAGTTCAAGTTGTCCGGATCAGATTTTGAACCGCAGCGGACGGCAACGATATTCTAGAGAATTGTGCTTTTGTCTGCAGCACAAGTGAACAGTGGCTCAGTAATACACCGAATGTCCCGTCAACAACTCATGCCCAGTCCTGTTGATGCATCCGTTGTTTTGTTACTTATATTGCACAACTACATTCCGTATGAATCACATTTGTGTTATGAGGTATAGCGTCTGTCTCCTCCATAGTAAGAGGTTTTGTCAGTTCAAGTTGTCCGGATCAGATTTTGAACCGCAGCGGACGGCAACGATATTCTAGAGAATGTGCTTTTGTCTGCAGCACAAGTGAACAGTGGCTCAGTAATACACCGAATGTCTCGTCAACAACTCAAACCCAGTCCTGTTGATGCATCCGTTGTTTTGTTACTTATATTGCACAACTACATTCCGTATGAATCACATTTGTGTTATGAGGTATAGCGTCTGTCTCCTCCATAGTAAGAGGTTTTGTCAGTTCAAGTTGTCCGGATCAGATTCTGAACCGCAGCGGACGGTAACGATATTCTAGAGAATGTGCTTTTGTCTGCAGCACAAGTGAACAGTGGCTCAGTAATACACCGAATGTCCCGTCAACAACTCATGCCCAGTCCTGTTGATGCATCCGTTGTTTTGTTACTTATATTGCACAACTACATTCCGTATGAATCACATTTGTGTTATGAGGTATAGCGTCTGTCTCCTCCATAGTAAGAGGTTTTGTCAGTTCAAGTTGTCCGGATCAGATTTTGAACCGCAGCGGACGGCAACGATATTCTAGAGAATGTGCTTTTGTCTGCAGCACAAGTGAACAGTGGCTCAGTCATACACCGAATGTCCCGTCAACAACTCATGCCCAGTCCTGTTGATGCCTCCGTTGTTTTGTTACTTATATTGCACAACTACATTCTGTATGAATCACATTTGTGTTATGAGGTATAGCGTCTGTCTCCTCCATAGTAGCTGGTTTTGTCAGTTCAAGTTGTCCGGATCAGATTTTGAACCGCAGCGGACGGCAACGATATTCTAGAGAATGTGCTTTTGTCTGCAGCACAAGTGAACAGTGGCTCAGTAATACACCGAATATCTCGTCAACAACTCATACCCAGTCCTGTTGATGCATTCATTGTTTTGTTACTTATATTGCACAACTACATTCCGTATGAATCACATTTGTGTTATGAGGTATAGCGTCTGTCTCCTCCATAGTAAGAGGTTTTGTCAGTTCAAGTTGTCCGGATCAGATTCTGAACCGCAGCGGACGGTAACGATATTCTAGAGAATGTGCTTTTGTCTGCAGCACAAGTGAACAGTGGCTCAGTAATACACCGAATGTCCCGTCAACAACTCATGCCCAGTCCTGTTGATGCATCCGTTGTTTTGTTACTTATATTGCACAACTACATTCCGTATGAATCACATTTGTGTTATGAGGTATAGCGTCTGTCTCCTCCATAGTAAGAGGTTTTGTCAGTTCAAGTTGTCCGGATCAGATTTTGAACCGCAGCGGACGGCAACGATATTCTAGAGAATGTGCTTTTGTCTGCAGCACAAGTGAACAGTGGCTCAGTCATACACCGAATGTCCCGTCAACAACTCATGCCCAGTCCTGTTGATGCCTCCGTTGTTTTGTTACTTATATTGCACAACTACATTCTGTATGAATCACATTTGTGTTATGAGGTATAGCGTCTGTCTCCTCCATAGTAGCTGGTTTTGTCAGTTCAAGTTGTCCGGATCAGATTTTGAACCGCAGCGGACGGCAACGATATTCTAGAGAATGCGCTTTTGTCTGCAGCACAAGTGAACAGTGGCTCAGTAATACACCGAATATCTCGTCAACAACTCATACCCAGTCCTGTTGATGCATTCATTGTTTTGTTACTTATATTGCACAACTACATTCCGTATGAATCACATTTGTGTTATGAGGTATAGCGTCTGTCTCCTCCATAGTAAGAGGTTTTGTCAGTTCAAGTTGTCCGGATCAGATTTTGAACCGCAGCGGACGGCAACGATATTCTAGAGAATGTGCTTTTGTCTGCAGCACAAGTGAACAGTGGCTCAGTTATACACCGAATGTCCCGTCAACAACTCATGCCCAGTCCTGTTGATGCATCCGTTGTTTTGTTACTTATATTGCACAACTACATTCCGTATGAATCACATTTGTGTTATGAGGTATAGCGTCTGTCTCCTCCATAGTAAGAGGTTTTGTCAGTTCAAGTTGTCCGGATCAGATTCTGAACCGCAGCGGACGGCAACTATATTCTAGAGAATGTGCTTTTGTCTGCAGCACAAGTGAACAGTGGCTCAGTAATACACCGAATATCTCGTCAACAACTCATACCCAGTCCTGTTGATGCATTCATTGTTTTGTTACTTATATTGCGCAGCTACATGCCGTATGAATCACATTTGTGTTATGAGGTATAGCGTCTGTTTCCTCCGTAGTAAGAGGTTTTGTCAGTTCAAGTTGTCCGGATCAGATTCTGAACCGCAGCGGGCGGCAACGATATTCTAGAGAATGTGCTTTTGTCTGCAGCACAAGTGAACAGTGGCTCAGTAATACACCGAATGTCTCGTCAACAACTCAAACCCAGTTCTGGTGATGCATCCGTTGTTTTGTTACTTATATTGCACAACTACATTCCGTATGAATCACATTTGTGTTATGAGGTATAGCGTCTGTCTCCTCCATAGTAAGAGGTTTTGTCAGTTCAAGTTGTCCGGATCAGATTTTGAACCGCAGCGGACGGCAACGATATTCTAGAGAATGTGCTTTTGTCTGCAGCACAAGTGAACAGTGGCTCAGTCATACACCGAATGTCCCGTCAACAACTCATGCCCAGTCCTGTTGATGCATCCGTTGTTTTGTTACTTATATTGCACAACTACATTCTGTATGAATCACATTTGTGTTATGAGGTATAGCGTCTGTCTTCTCCATAGTAAGAGGTTTTGTCAGTTCAAGTTGTCCGGATCAGATTTTGAACCGCAGCGGACGGCAACGATATTCTAGAGAATGTGCTTTTGTCTGCAGCACAAGTGAACAGTGGCTCAGTAATACACCGAATGTCTCGTCAACAACTCAAACCCAGTCCTGTTGATGCATCCGTTGTTTTGTTACTTATATTGCACAACTACATTCCGTATGAATCACATTTGTGTTATGAGGTATAGCGTCTGTCTCCTCCATAGTAAGAGGTTTTGTCAGTTCAAGTTGTCCGGATCAGATTCTGAACCGCAGCGGACGGTAACGATATTCTAGAGAATGTGCTTTTGTCTGCAGCACAAGTGAACAGTGGCTCAGTAATACACCGAATGTCCCGTCAACAACTCATGCCCAGTCCTGTTGATGCATCCGTTGTTTTGTTACTTATATTGCACAACTACATTCCGTATGAATCACATTTGTGTTATGAGGTATAGCGTCTGTCTCCTCCATAGTAAGAAGTTTTGTCAGTTCAAGTTGTCCGGATCAGATTTTGAACCGCAGCGGACGGCAACGATATTCTAGAGAATGTGCTTTTGTCTGCAGCACAAGTGAACAGTGGCTCAGTCATACACCGAATGTCCCGTCAACAACTCATGCCCAGTCCTGTTGATGCATCCCTTGTTTTGTTACTTATATTGCACAACTACATTCTGTATGAATCACATTTGTGTTATGAGGTATAGCGTCTGTCTCCTCCATAGTAGCTGGTTTTGTCAGTTCAAGTTGTCCGGATCAGATTTTGAACCGCAGCGGACGGCAACTATATTCTAGAGAATGTGCTTTTGTGTGCAGCACAAGTGAACAGTGGCTCAGTAATACACCGAATATCTCGTCAACAACTCATACCCAGTCCTGTTGATGCATTCATTGTTTTGTTACTTATATTGCGCAGCTACATGCCGTATGAATCACATTTGTGTTATGAGGTATAGCGTCTGTTTCCTCCGTAGTAAGAGGTTTTGTCAGTTCAAGTTGTCCGGATCAGATTCTGAACCGCAGCGGGCGGCAACGATATTCTAGAGAATGTGCTTTTGTCTGCAGCACAAGTGAACAGTGGCTCAGTAATACACCGAATGTCTCGTCAACAACTCAAACCCAGTTCTGGTGATGCATCCGTTGTTTTGTTACTTATATGGCACAACTACATTCCGTATGAATCACATTTGTGTTATGAGGTATAGCGTCTGTCTCCTCCATAGTAAGAGGTTTTGTCAGTTCAAGTTGTCCGCATCAGATTTTGAACCGCAGCGGACGGCAACGATATTCTAGAGAATGTGCTTTTGTCTGCAGCACAAGTGAACAGTGGCTCAGTAATACACCGAATGTCTCGTCAACAACTCATACTCAGTCCTGTTGATGCATCCGTTGTTTTGTTACTTATATTGCGCAACTACATGCCGTATGAATCACATTTGTGTTATGAGGTATAGCGTCTGTTTCCTCCATAGTAAGAGGTTTTGTCAGTTCAAGTTGTCCGGATCAGATTTTGAACCGCAGCGGACGGCAACGATATTCTAGAGAATGTGCTTTTGTCTGCAGCACAAGTGAACAGTGGCTCAGTCATACACCGAATGTCCCGTCAACAACTCATGCCCAGTCCTGTTGATGCATCCGTTGTTTTGTTACTTATATTGCACAACTACATTCCGTATGAATCACATTTGTGTTATGAGGTATAGCGTCTGTCTCCTCCATAGGAAGAGGTTTTGTCAGTTCAAGTTGTCCGGATCAGATTTTGAACCGCAGCGGACGGCAACGATATTCTAGAGAATGTGCTTTTGTCTGCAGCACAAGTGAACAGTGGCTCAGTCATACACCGAATGTCTCGTCAACAACTCAAACCCAGTCCTCTTGATGCATCCGTTGTTTTGTTACTTATATTGCGCAACTACATGCCGTATGAATCACATTTGTGTTATGAGGTATAGCGTCTGTCTCCTCCATAGTAAGAGGTTTTGTCAGTTCAAGTTGTCCAGATCGGATTCTGAACCGCAGCGGACGGCAACGATATTCTAGAGAATGTGCTTTTGTCTGCAGCACAAGTGAACAGTTGCTCAGTAATACACCGAGTGTCTCGTCAACAACTCAAACCCAGTTCTGGTGATGCATCCGTTGTTTTGTTACTTATATTGCACAACTACATTCTGTATGAATCACATTTGTGTTATGAGGTATAGCGTCTGTCTCCTCCATAGTAGCTGGTTTTGTCAGTTCAAGTTGTCCGGATCAGATTTTGAACCGCAGCGGACGGCAACGATATTCTAGAGAATTGTGCTTTTGTCTGCAGCACAAGTGAACAGTGGCTCAGTAATACACCGAATGTCCCGTCAACAACTCATGCCCAGTGCTGTTGATGCATCCGTTGTTTTGTTACTTATATTGCACAACTACATTCCGTATGAATCACATTTGTGTTATGAGGTATAGCGTCTGTCTCCTCCATAGTAAGAGGTTTTGTCAGTTCAAGTTGTCCGGATCAGATTTTGAACCGCAGCGGACGGCAACGATATTCTAGAGAATGTGCTTTTGTCTGCAGCATAAGTGAACAGTGGCTCAGTCATACACCGAATGTCCCGTCAACAACTCATGCCCAGTCCTGTTGATGCATCCGTTGTTTTGTTACTTATATTGCACAACTACATTCTGTATGAATCACATTTGTGTTATGAGGTATAGCGTCTGTCTCCTCCATAGTAAGAGGTTTTGTCAGTTCAAGTTGTCCGGATCAGATTTTGAACCACAGCGGACGGCAACGATATTCTAGAGAATGTGCTTTTGTCTGCAGCACAAGTGAACAGTGGCTCAGTAATACACCGAATGTCTCGTCAACAACTCAAACCCAGTCCTGTTGATGCATCCGTTGTTTTGTTACTTATATTGCACAACTACATTCCGTATGAATCACATTTGTGTTATGAGGTATAGCGTCTGTCTCCTCCATAGTAAGAGGTTTTGTCAGTTCAAGTTGTCCGGATCAGATTTTGAACCGCAGCGGACGGCAACGATATTCTAGAGAATGTGCTTTTGTCTGCAGCACAAGTGAACAGTGGCTCAGTCATACACCGAATGTCCCGTCAACAACTCATGCCCAGTCCTGTTGATGCCTCCGTTGTTTTGTTACTTATATTGCACAACTACATTCTGTATGAATCACATTTGTGTTATGAGGTATAGCGTCTGTCTCCTCCATAGTAGCTGGTTTTGTCAGTTCAAGTTGTCCGGATCAGATTTTGAACCGCAGCGGACGGCAACGATATTCTAGAGAATGTGCTTTTGTCTGCAGCACAAGTGAACAGTGGCTCAGTCATACACCGAATGTCCCGTCAACAACTCATGCCCAGTCCTGTTGATGCCTCCGTTGTTTTGTTACTTATATTGCACAACTACATTCTGTATGAATCACATTTGTGTTATGAGGTATAGCGTCTGTCTCCTCCATAGTAGCTGGTTTTGTCAGTTCAAGTTGTCCGGATCAGATTTTGAACCGCAGCGGACGGCAACGATATTCTAGAGAATGTGCTTTTGTCTGCAGCACAAGTGAACAGTGGCTCAGTAATACACCGAATATCTCGTCAACAACTCATACCCAGTCCTGTTGATGCATTCATTGTTTTGTTACTTATATTGCACAACTACATTCCGTATGAATCACATTTGTGTTATGAGGTATAGCGTCTGTCTTCTCCATAGTAAGAGGTTTTGTCAGTTCAAGTTGTCCGGATCAGATTTTGAACCGCAGCGGACGGCAACGATATTCTAGAGAATGTGCTTTTGTCTGCAGCACAAGTGAACAGTGGCTCAGTAATACACCGAATGTCTCTTCAACAACTCATACCCAGTCCTGTTGATGCATCCGTTGTTTTGTTACTTATATTGCGCAACTACATGCCGTATGAATCACATTTGTGTTATGAGGTATAGCGTCTGTTTCCTCCATAGTAAGAGGTTTTGTCAGTTCAAGTTGTCCGGATCAGATTTTGAACCGCAGCGGACGGCAACGATATTCTAGAGAATGTGCTTTTGTCTGCAGCACAAGTGAACAGTGGCTCAGTCATACACCGAATGTCCCGTCAACAACTCATGCCCAGTCCTGTTGATGCATCCGTTGTTTTGTTACTTATATTGCACAACTACATTCCGTATGAATCACATTTGTGTTATGAGGTATAGCGTCTGTCTCCTCCATAGGAAGAGGTTTTGTCAGTTCAAGTTGTCCGGATCAGATTTTGAACCGCAGCGGACGGCAACGATATTCTAGAGAATGTGCTTTTGTCTGCAGCACAAGTGAACAGTGGCTCAGTCATACACCGAATGTCTCGTCAACAACTCAAACCCAGTCCTCTTGATGCATCCGTTGTTTTGTTACTTATATTGCGCAACTACATGCCGTATGAATCACATTTGTGTTATGAGGTATAGCGTCTGTCTCCTCCATAGTAAGAGGTTTTGTCAGTTCAAGTTGTCCAGATCGGATTCTGAACCGCAGCGGACGGCAACGATATTCTAGAGAATGTGCTTTTGTCTGCAGCACAAGTGAACAGTTGCTCAGTAATACACCGAGTGTCTCGTCAACAACTCAAACCCAGTTCTGGTGATGCATCCGTTGTTTTGTTACTTACATTGCACAACTACATTCTGTATGAATCACATTTGTGTTATGAGGTATAGCGTCTGTCTCCTCCATAGTAGCTGGTTTTGTCAGTTCAAGTTGTCCGGATCAGATTTTGAACCGCAGCGGACGGCAACGATATTCTAGAGAATTGTGCTTTTGTCTGCAGCACAAGTGAACAGTGGCTCAGTAATACACCGAATGTCCCGTCAACAACTCATGCCCAGTCCTGTTGATGCATCCGTTGTTTTGTTACTTATATTGCACAACTACATTCCGTATGAATCACATTTGTGTTATGAGGTATAGCGTCTGTCTCCTCCATAGTAAGAGGTTTTGTCAGTTCAAGTTGTCCGGATCAGATTTTGAACCGCAGCGGACGGCAACGATATTCTAGAGAATGTGCTTTTGTCTGCAGCACAAGTGAACAGTGGCTCAGTAATACACCGAATGTCTCGTCAACAACTCAAACCCAGTCCTGTTGATGCATCCGTTGTTTTGTTACTTATATTGCACAACTACATTCCGTATGAATCACATTTGTGTTATGAGGTATAGCGTCTGTCTCCTCCATAGTAAGAGGTTTTGTCAGTTCAAGTTGTCCGGATCAGATTCTGAACCGCAGCGGACGGTAACGATATTCTAGAGAATGTGCTTTTGTCTGCAGCACAAGTGAACAGTGGCTCAGTAATACACCGAATGTCCCGTCAACAACTCATGCCCAGTCCTGTTGATGCATCCGTTGTTTTGTTACTTATATTGCACAACTACATTCCGTATGAATCACATTTGTGTTATGAGGTATAGCGTCTGTCTCCTCCATAGTAAGAGGTTTTGTCAGTTCAAGTTGTCCGGATCAGATTTTGAACCGCAGCGGACGGCAACGATATTCTAGAGAATGTGCTTTTGTCTGCAGCACAAGTGAACAGTGGCTCAGTCATACACCGAATGTCCCGTCAACAACTCATGCCCAGTCCTGTTGATGCCTCCGTTGTTTTGTTACTTATATTGCACAACTACATTCTGTATGAATCACATTTGTGTTATGAGGTATAGCGTCTGTCTCCTCCATAGTAGCTGGTTTTGTCAGTTCAAGTTGTCCGGATCAGATTTTGAACCGCAGCGGACGGCAACGATATTCTAGAGAATGTGCTTTTGTCTGCAGCACAAGTGAACAGTGGCTCAGTAATACACCGAATATCTCGTCAACAACTCATACCCAGTCCTGTTGATGCATTCATTGTTTTGTTACTTATATTGCACAACTACATTCCGTATGAATCACATTTGTGTTATGAGGTATAGCGTCTGTCTCCTCCATAGTAAGAGGTTTTGTCAGTTCAAGTTGTCCGGATCAGATTCTGAACCGCAGCGGACGGTAACGATATTCTAGAGAATGTGCTTTTGTCTGCAGCACAAGTGAACAGTGGCTCAGTAATACACCGAATGTCCCGTCAACAACTCATGCCCAGTCCTGTTGATGCATCCGTTGTTTTGTTACTTATATTGCACAACTACATTCCGTATGAATCACATTTGTGTTATGAGGTATAGCGTCTGTCTCCTCCATAGTAAGAGGTTTTGTCAGTTCAAGTTGTCCGGATCAGATTTTGAACCGCAGCGGACGGCAACGATATTCTAGAGAATGTGCTTTTGTCTGCAGCACAAGTGAACAGTGGCTCAGTCATACACCGAATGTCCCGTCAACAACTCATGCCCAGTCCTGTTGATGCCTCCGTTGTTTTGTTACTTATATTGCACAACTACATTCTGTATGAATCACATTTGTGTTATGAGGTATAGCGTCTGTCTCCTCCATAGTAGCTGGTTTTGTCAGTTCAAGTTGTCCGGATCAGATTTTGAACCGCAGCGGACGGCAACGATATTCTAGAGAATGCGCTTTTGTCTGCAGCACAAGTGAACAGTGGCTCAGTAATACACCGAATATCTCGTCAACAACTCATACCCAGTCCTGTTGATGCATTCATTGTTTTGTTACTTATATTGCACAACTACATTCCGTATGAATCACATTTGTGTTATGAGGTATAGCGTCTGTCTCCTCCATAGTAAGAGGTTTTGTCAGTTCAAGTTGTCCGGATCAGATTTTGAACCGCAGCGGACGGCAACGATATTCTAGAGAATGTGCTTTTGTCTGCAGCACAAGTGAACAGTGGCTCAGTTATACACCGAATGTCCCGTCAACAACTCATGCCCAGTCCTGTTGATGCATCCGTTGTTTTGTTACTTATATTGCACAACTACATTCCGTATGAATCACATTTGTGTTATGAGGTATAGCGTCTGTCTCCTCCATAGTAAGAGGTTTTGTCAGTTCAAGTTGTCCGGATCAGATTCTGAACCGCAGCGGACGGCAACTATATTCTAGAGAATGTGCTTTTGTCTGCAGCACAAGTGAACAGTGGCTCAGTAATACACCGAATATCTCGTCAACAACTCATACCCAGTCCTGTTGATGCATTCATTGTTTTGTTACTTATATTGCGCAGCTACATGCCGTATGAATCACATTTGTGTTATGAGGTATAGCGTCTGTTTCCTCCGTAGTAAGAGGTTTTGTCAGTTCAAGTTGTCCGGATCAGATTCTGAACCGCAGCGGGCGGCAACGATATTCTAGAGAATGTGCTTTTGTCTGCAGCACAAGTGAACAGTGGCTCAGTAATACACCGAATGTCTCGTCAACAACTCAAACCCAGTTCTGGTGATGCATCCGTTGTTTTGTTACTTATATTGCACAACTACATTCCGTATGAATCACATTTGTGTTATGAGGTATAGCGTCTGTCTCCTCCATAGTAAGAGGTTTTGTCAGTTCAAGTTGTCCGGATCAGATTTTGAACCGCAGCGGACGGCAACGATATTCTAGAGAATGTGCTTTTGTCTGCAGCACAAGTGAACAGTGGCTCAGTCATACACCGAATGTCCCGTCAACAACTCATGCCCAGTCCTGTTGATGCATCCGTTGTTTTGTTACTTATATTGCACAACTACATTCTGTATGAATCACATTTGTGTTATGAGGTATAGCGTCTGTCTTCTCCATAGTAAGAGGTTTTGTCAGTTCAAGTTGTCCGGATCAGATTTTGAACCGCAGCGGACGGCAACGATATTCTAGAGAATGTGCTTTTGTCTGCAGCACAAGTGAACAGTGGCTCAGTAATACACCGAATGTCTCGTCAACAACTCAAACCCAGTCCTGTTGATGCATCCGTTGTTTTGTTACTTATATTGCACAACTACATTCCGTATGAATCACATTTGTGTTATGAGGTATAGCGTCTGTCTCCTCCATAGTAAGAGGTTTTGTCAGTTCAAGTTGTCCGGATCAGATTCTGAACCGCAGCGGACGGTAACGATATTCTAGAGAATGTGCTTTTGTCTGCAGCACAAGTGAACAGTGGCTCAGTAATACACCGAATGTCCCGTCAACAACTCATGCCCAGTCCTGTTGATGCATCCGTTGTTTTGTTACTTATATTGCACAACTACATTCCGTATGAATCACATTTGTGTTATGAGGTATAGCGTCTGTCTCCTCCATAGTAAGAAGTTTTGTCAGTTCAAGTTGTCCGGATCAGATTTTGAACCGCAGCGGACGGCAACGATATTCTAGAGAATGTGCTTTTGTCTGCAGCACAAGTGAACAGTGGCTCAGTCATACACCGAATGTCCCGTCAACAACTCATGCCCAGTCCTGTTGATGCATCCCTTGTTTTGTTACTTATATTGCACAACTACATTCTGTATGAATCACATTTGTGTTATGAGGTATAGCGTCTGTCTCCTCCATAGTAGCTGGTTTTGTCAGTTCAAGTTGTCCGGATCAGATTTTGAACCGCAGCGGACGGCAACTATATTCTAGAGAATGTGCTTTTGTGTGCAGCACAAGTGAACAGTGTCTCAGTAATACACCGAATATCTCGTCAACAACTCATACCCAGTCCTGTTGATGCATTCATTGTTTTGTTACTTATATTGCGCAGCTACATGCCGTATGAATCACATTTGTGTTATGAGGTATAGCGTCTGTTTCCTCCGTAGTAAGAGGTTTTGTCAGTTCAAGTTGTCCGGATCAGATTCTGAACCGCAGCGGGCGGCAACGATATTCTAGAGAATGTGCTTTTGTCTGCAGCACAAGTGAACAGTGGCTCAGTAATACACCGAATGTCTCGTCAACAACTCAAACCCAGTTCTGGTGATGCATCCGTTGTTTTGTTACTTATATGGCACAACTACATTCCGTATGAATCACATTTGTGTTATGAGGTATAGCGTCTGTCTCCTCCATAGTAAGAGGTTTTGTCAGTTCAAGTTGTCCGCATCAGATTTTGAACCGCAGCGGACGGCAACGATATTCTAGAGAATGTGCTTTTGTCTGCAGCACAAGTGAACAGTGGCTCAGTAATACACCGAATGTCTCGTCAACAACTCATACTCAGTCCTGTTGATGCATCCGTTGTTTTGTTACTTATATTGCGCAACTACATGCCGTATGAATCACATTTGTGTTATGAGGTATAGCGTCTGTTTCCTCCATAGTAAGAGGTTTTGTCAGTTCAAGTTGTCCGGATCAGATTTTGAACCGCAGCGGACGGCAACGATATTCTAGAGAATGTGCTTTTGTCTGCAGCACAAGTGAACAGTGGCTCAGTCATACACCGAATGTCCCGTCAACAACTCATGCCCAGTCCTGTTGATGCATCCGTTGTTTTGTTACTTATATTGCACAACTACATTCCGTATGAATCACATTTGTGTTATGAGGTATAGCGTCTGTCTCCTCCATAGGAAGAGGTTTTGTCAGTTCAAGTTGTCCGGATCAGATTTTGAACCGCAGCGGACGGCAACGATATTCTAGAGAATGTGCTTTTGTCTGCAGCACAAGTGAACAGTGGCTCAGTCATACACCGAATGTCTCGTCAACAACTCAAACCCAGTCCTCTTGATGCATCCGTTGTTTTGTTACTTATATTGCGCAACTACATGCCGTATGAATCACATTTGTGTTATGAGGTATAGCGTCTGTCTCCTCCATAGTAAGAGGTTTTGTCAGTTCAAGTTGTCCAGATCGGATTCTGAACCGCAGCGGACGGCAACGATATTCTAGAGAATGTGCTTTTGTCTGCAGCACAAGTGAACAGTTGCTCAGTAATACACCGAGTGTCTCGTCAACAACTCAAACCCAGTTCTGGTGATGCATCCGTTGTTTTGTTACTTATATTGCACAACTACATTCTGTATGAATCACATTTGTGTTATGAGGTATAGCGTCTGTCTCCTCCATAGTAGCTGGTTTTGTCAGTTCAAGTTGTCCGGATCAGATTTTGAACCGCAGCGGACGGCAACGATATTCTAGAGAATTGTGCTTTTGTCTGCAGCACAAGTGAACAGTGGCTCAGTAATACACCGAATGTCCCGTCAACAACTCATGCCCAGTGCTGTTGATGCATCCGTTGTTTTGTTACTTATATTGCACAACTACATTCCGTATGAATCACATTTGTGTTATGAGGTATAGCGTCTGTCTCCTCCATAGTAAGAGGTTTTGTCAGTTCAAGTTGTCCGGATCAGATTTTGAACCGCAGCGGACGGCAACGATATTCTAGAGAATGTGCTTTTGTCTGCAGCATAAGTGAACAGTGGCTCAGTCATACACCGAATGTCCCGTCAACAACTCATGCCCAGTCCTGTTGATGCATCCGTTGTTTTGTTACTTATATTGCACAACTACATTCTGTATGAATCACATTTGTGTTATGAGGTATAGCGTCTGTCTCCTCCATAGTAAGAGGTTTTGTCAGTTCAAGTTGTCCGGATCAGATTTTGAACCACAGCGGACGGCAACGATATTCTAGAGAATGTGCTTTTGTCTGCAGCACAAGTGAACAGTGGCTCAGTAATACACCGAATGTCTCGTCAACAACTCAAACCCAGTCCTGTTGATGCATCCGTTGTTTTGTTACTTATATTGCACAACTACATTCCGTATGAATCACATTTGTGTTATGAGGTATAGCGTCTGTCTCCTCCATAGTAAGAGGTTTTGTCAGTTCAAGTTGTCCGGATCAGATTTTGAACCGCAGCGGACGGCAACGATATTCTAGAGAATGTGCTTTTGTCTGCAGCACAAGTGAACAGTGGCTCAGTCATACACCGAATGTCCCGTCAACAACTCATGCCCAGTCCTGTTGATGCCTCCGTTGTTTTGTTACTTATATTGCACAACTACATTCTGTATGAATCACATTTGTGTTATGAGGTATAGCGTCTGTCTCCTCCATAGTAGCTGGTTTTGTCAGTTCAAGTTGTCCGGATCAGATTTTGAACCGCAGCGGACGGCAACGATATTCTAGAGAATGTGCTTTTGTCTGCAGCACAAGTGAACAGTGGCTCAGTCATACACCGAATGTCCCGTCAACAACTCATGCCCAGTCCTGTTGATGCCTCCGTTGTTTTGTTACTTATATTGCACAACTACATTCTGTATGAATCACATTTGTGTTATGAGGTATAGCGTCTGTCTCCTCCATAGTAGCTGGTTTTGTCAGTTCAAGTTGTCCGGATCAGATTTTGAACCGCAGCGGACGGCAACGATATTCTAGAGAATGTGCTTTTGTCTGCAGCACAAGTGAACAGTGGCTCAGTAATACACCGAATATCTCGTCAACAACTCATACCCAGTCCTGTTGATGCATTCATTGTTTTGTTACTTATATTGCACAACTACATTCCGTATGAATCACATTTGTGTTATGAGGTATAGCGTCTGTCTCCTCCATAGTAAGAGGTTTTGTCAGTTCAAGTTGTCCGGATCAGATTTTGAACCGCAGCGGACGGCAACGATATTCTAGAGAATGTGCTTTTGTCTGCAGCACAAGTGAACAGTGGCTCAGTTATACACCGAATGTCCCGTCAACAACTCATGCCCAGTCCTGTTGATGCATCCGTTGTTTTGTTACTTATATTGCACAACTACATTCCGTAAGAATCACATTTGTGTTATGAGGTATAGCGTCTGTCTCCTCCATAGTAAGAGGTTTTGTCAGTTCAAGTTGTCCGGATCAGATTCTGAACCGCAGCGGACGGCAACTATATTCTAGAGAATGTGCTTTTGTCTGCAGCACAAGTGAACAGTGGCTCAGTAATACACCGAATATCTCGTCAACAACTCATACCCAGTCCTGTTGATGCATTCATTGTTTTGTTACTTATATTGCGCAGCTACATGCCGTATGAATCACATTTGTGTTATGAGGTATAGCGTCTGTTTCCTCCGTAGTAAGAGGTTTTGTCAGTTCAAGTTGTCCGGATCAGATTCTGAACCGCAGCGGGCGGCAACGATATTCTAGAGAATGTGCTTTTGTCTGCAGCACAAGTGAACAGTGGCTCAGTAATACACCGAATGTCTCGTCAACAACTCAAACCCAGTTCTGGTGATGCATCCGTTGTTTTGTTACTTATATTGCACAACTACATTCCGTATGAATCACATTTGTGTTATGAGGTATAGCGTCTGTCTCCTCCATAGTAAGAGGTTTTGTCAGTTCAAGTTGTCCGGATCAGATTTTGAACCGCAGCGGACGGCAACGATATTCTAGAGAATGTGCTTTTGTCTGCAGCACAAGTGAACAGTGGCTCAGTCATACACCGAATGTCCCGTCAACAACTCATGCCCAGTCCTGTTGATGCATCCGTTGTTTTGTTACTTATATTGCACAACTACATTCTGTATGAATCACATTTGTGTTATGAGGTATAGCGTCTGTCTCCTCCATAGTAAGAGGTTTTGTCAGTTCAAGTTGTCCGGATCAGATTTTGAACCGCAGCGGACGGCAACGATATTCTAGAGAATGTGCTTTTGTCTGCAGCACAAGTGAACAGTGGCTCAGTAATACACCGAATGTCTCGTCAACAACTCAAACCCAGTCCTGTTGATGCATCCGTTGTTTTGTTACTTATATTGCACAACTACATTCCGTATGAATCACATTTGTGTTATGAGGTATAGCGTCTGTCTCCTCCATAGTAAGAGGTTTTGTCAGTTCAAGTTGTCCGGATCAGATTCTGAACCGCAGCGGACGGTAACGATATTCTAGAGAATGTGCTTTTGTCTGCAGCACAAGTGAACAGTGGCTCAGTAATACACCAAATGTCCCGTCAACAACTCATGCCCAGTCCTGTTGATGCATCCGTTGTTTTGTTACTTATATTGCACAACTACATTCCGTATGAATCACATTTGTGTTATGAGGTATAGCGTCTGTCTCCTCCATAGTAAGAAGTTTTGTCAGTTCAAGTTGTCCGGATCAGATTTTGAACCGCAGCGGACGGCAACGATATTCTAGAGAATGTGCTTTTGTCTGCAGCACAAGTGAACAGTGGCTCAGTCATACACCGAATGTCCCGTCAACAACTCATGCCCAGTCCTGTTGATGCATCCCTTGTTTTGTTACTTATATTGCACAACTACATTCTGTATGAATCACATTTGTGTTATGAGGTATAGCGTCTGTCTCCTCCATAGTAGCTGGTTTTGTCAGTTCAAGTTGTCCGGATCAGATTTTGAACCGCAGCGGACGGCAACTATATTCTAGAGAATGTGCTTTTGTGTGCAGCACAAGTGAACAGTGGCTCAGTAATACACCGAATATCTCGTCAACAACTCATACCCAGTCCTGTTGATGCATTCATTGTTTTGTTACTTATATTGCGCAGCTACATGCCGTATGAATCACATTTGTGTTATGAGGTATAGCGTCTGTTTCCTCCGTAGTAAGAGGTTTTGTCAGTTCAAGTTGTCCGGATCAGATTCTGAACCGCAGCGGGCGGCAACGATATTCTAGAGAATGTGCTTTTGTCTGCAGCACAAGTGAACAGTGGCTCAGTAATACACCGAATGTCTCGTCAACAACTCAAACCCAGTTCTGGTGATGCATCCGTTGTTTTGTTACTTATATGGCACAACTACATTCCGTATGAATCACATTTGTGTTATGAGGTATAGCGTCTGTCTCCTCCATAGTAAGAGGTTTTGTCAGTTCAAGTTGTCCGCATCAGATTTTGAACCGCAGCGGACGGCAACGATATTCTAGAGAATGTGCTTTTGTCTGCAGCACAAGTGAACAGTGGCTCAGTAATACACCGAATGTCTCGTCAACAACTCATACTCAGTCCTGTTGATGCATCCGTTGTTTTGTTACTTATATTGCGCAACTACATGCCGTATGAATCACATTTGTGTTATGAGGTATAGCGTCTGTTTCCTCCATAGTAAGAGGTTTTGTCAGTTCAAGTTGTCCGGATCAGATTTTGAACCGCAGCGGACGGCAACGATATTCTAGAGAATGTGCTTTTGTCTGCAGCACAAGTGAACAGTGGCTCAGTCATACACCGAATGTCCCGTCAACAACTCATGCCCAGTCCTGTTGATGCATCCGTTGTTTTGTTACTTATATTGCACAACTACATTCCGTATGAATCACATTTGTGTTATGAGGTATAGCGTCTGTCTCCTCCATAGTAAGAGGTTTTGTCAGTTCAAGTTGTACGGATCAGATTTTGAACCGCAGCGGACGGCAACGATATTCTAGAGAATGTGGTTTTGTCTGCAGCACAAGTGAACAGTGGCTCAGTCATACACCGAATGTCTCGTCAACAACTCAAACCCAGTCCTCTTGATGCATCCGTTGTTTTGTTACTTATATTGCGCAACTACATGCCGTATGAATCACATTTGTGTTATGAGGTATAGCGTCTGTCTCCTCCATAGTAAGAGGTTTTGTCAGTTCAAGTTGTCCAGATCAGATTCTGAACCGCAGCGGACGGCAACGATATTCTAGAGAATGTGCTTTTGTCTGCAGCACAAGTGAACAGTGGCTCAGTCATACACCGAATGTCCCGTCAACAACTCATGCCCAGTCCTGTTGATGCCTCGGTTGTTTTGTTACTTATATTGCACAACTACATTCTGTATGAATCACATTTGTGTTATGAGGTATAGCGTCTGTCTCCTCCATAGTAGCTGGTTTTGTCAGTTCAAGTTGTCCGGATCAGATTTTGAACCGCAGCGGACGGCAACGATATTCTAGAGAATGTGCTTTTGTCTGCAGCACAAGTGAACAGTGGCTCAGTAATACACCGAATGTCTCGTCAACAACTCAAACCCAGTTCTGGTGATGCATCCGTTGTTTTGTTACTTATATTGCACAACTACATTCCGTATGAATCACATTTGTGTTATGAGGTATAGCGTCTGTCTCCTCCATAGTAAGAGGTTTTGTCAGTTCAAGTTGTCCGGATCAGATTTTGAACCGCAGCGGACGGCAACGATATTCTAGAGAATGTGCTTTTGTCTGCAGCACAAGTGAACAGTGGCTCAGTAATACACCGAATGTCTCGTCAACAACTCAAACCCAGTCCTGTTGATGCATCCGTTGTTTTGTTACTTATATTGCACAACTACATTCCGTATGAATCACATTTGTGCTATGAGGTATAGCGTCTGTCTCCTCCATAGTAAGAGGTTTTGTCAGTTCAAGTTGTCCGGATCAGATTCTGAACCGCAGCGGACGGTAACGATATTCTAGAGAATGTGCTTTTGTCTGCAGCACAAGTGAACAGTGGCTCAGTAATACACCGAATGTCCCGTCAACAACTCATGCCCAGTCCTGTTGATGCATCCGTTGTTTTGTTACTTATATTGCACAACTACATTCCGTATGAATCACATTTGTGTTATGAGGTATAGCGTCTGTCTCCTCCATAGTAAGAGGTTTTGTCAGTTCAAGTTGTCCGGATCAGATTTTGAACCGCAGCGGACGGCAACGATATTCTAGAGAATGTGCTTTTGTCTGCAGCACAAGTGAACAGTGGCTCAGTCATACACCGAATGTCCCGTCAACAACTCATGCCCAGTCCTGTTGATGCCTCCGTTGTTTTGTTACTTATATTGCACAACTACATTCTGTATGAATCACATTTGTGTTATGAGGTATAGCGTCTGTCTCCTCCATAGTAGCTGGTTTTGTCAGTTCAAGTTGTCCGGATCAGATTTTGAACCGCAGCGGACGGCAACGATATTCTAGAGAATGTGCTTTTGTCTGCAGCACAAGTGAACAGTGGCTCAGTCATACACCGAATGTCCCGTCAACAACTCATGCCCAGTCCTGGTTATGCATCCCTTGTTTTGTTACTTATATTGCACAACTACATTCTGTATGAATCACATTTGTGTTATGAGGTATAGCGTCTGTCTCCTCCATAGTAGCTGGTTTTGTCAGTTCAAGTTGTCCGGATCAGATTTTGAACCGCAGCGGACGGCAACTATATTCTAGAGAATGTGCTTTTGTCTGCAGCACAAGTGAACAGTGGCTCAGTAATACACCGAATATCTCGTCAACAACTCATACCCAGTCCTGTTAATGCATTCATTGTTTTGTTACTTATATTGCGCAGCTACATGCCGTATGAATCACATTTGTGTTATGAGGTATAGCGTCTGTTTCCTCCGTAGTAAGAGGTTTTGTCAGTTCAAGTTGTCCGGATCAGATTCTGAACCGCAGCGGGCGGCAACGATATTCTAGAGAATGTGCTTTTGTCTGCAGCACAAGTGAACAGTGGCTCAGTAATACACCGAATGTCTCGTCAACAACTCAAACCCAGTTCTGGTGATGCATCCGTTGTTTTGTTACTTATATTGCACAACTACATTCCGTATGAATCACATTTGTGTTATGAGGTATAGCGTCTGTCTCCTCCATAGTAAGAGGTTTTGTCAGTTCAAGTTGTCCGCATCAGATTTTGAACCGCAGCGGACGGCAACGATATTCTAGAGAATGTGCTTTTGTCTGCAGCACAAGTGAACAGTGGCTCAGTCATACACCGAATGTCCCGTCAACAACTCATGCCCAGTCCTGTTGATGCCTCCGTTGTTTTGTTACTTATATTGCACAACTACATTCTGTATGAATCACATTTGTGTTATGAGGTATAGCGTCTGTCTCCTCCATAGTAGCTGGTTTTGTCAGTTCAAGTTGTCCGGATCAGATTTTGAACCGCAGCGGACGGCAACGATATTCTAGAGAATGTGCTTTTGTCTGCAGCACAAGTGAACAGTGGCTCAGTCATACACCGAATGTCCCGTCAACAACTCATGCCCAGTCCTGTTGATGCATCCCTTGTTTTGTTACTTATATTGCACAACTACATTCTGTATGAATCACATTTGTGTTATGAGGTATAGCGTCTGTCTCCTCCATAGTAGCTGGTTTTGTCAGTTCAAGTTGTCCGGATCAGATTTTGAACCGCAGCGGACGGCAACTATATTCTAGAGAATGTGCTTTTGTCTGCAGCACAAGTGAACAGTGGCTCAGTAATACACCGAATATCTCGTCAACAACTCATACCCAGTCCTGTTGATGCATTCATTGTTTTGTTACTTATATTGCGCAGCTACATGCCGTATGAATCACATTTGTGTTATGAGGTATAGCGTCTGTTTCCTCCGTAGTAAGAGGTTTTGTCAGTTCAAGTTGTCCGGATCAGATTCTGAACCGCAGCGGGCGGCAACGATATTCTAGAGAATGTGCTTTTGTCTGCAGCACAAGTGAACAGTGGCTCAGTAATACACCGAATGTCTCGTCAACAACTCAAACCCAGTTCTGGTGATGCATCCGTTGTTTTGTTACTTATATTGCACAACTACATTCCGTATGAATCACATTTGTGTTATGAGGTATAGCGTCTGTCTCCTCCATAGTAAGAGGTTTTGTCAGTTCAAGTTGTCCGCATCAGATTTTGAACCGCAGCGGACGGCAACGATATTCTAGAGAATGTGCTTTTGTCTGCAGCACAAGTGAACAGTGGCTCAGTAATACACCGAATGTCTCGTCAACAACTCAAACCCAGTTCTGGTGATGCATCCGTTGTTTTGTTACTTATATTGCACAACTACATTCCGTATGAATCACATTTGTGTTATGAGGTATAGCGTCTGTCTCCTCCATAGTAAGAGGTTTTGTCAGTTCAAGTTGTCCGCATCAGATTTTGAACCGCAGCGGACGGCAACGATATTCTAGAGAATGTGCTTTTGTCTGCAGCACAAGTGAACAGTGGCTCAGTCATACACCGAATGTCCCGTCAACAACTCATGCCCAGTCCTGTTGATGCCTCCGTTGTTTTGTTACTTATATTGCACAACTACATTCTGTATGAATCACATTTGTGTTATGAGGTATAGCGTCTGTCTCCTCCATAGTAGCTGGTTTTGTCAGTTCAAGTTGTCCGGATCAGATTTTGAACCGCAGCGGACGGCAACGATATTCTAGAGAATGTGCTTTTGTCTGCAGCACAAGTGAACAGTGGCTCAGTCATACACCGAATGTCCCGTCAACAACTCATGCCCAGTCCTGTTGATGCATCCCTTGTTTTGTTACTTATATTGCACAACTACATTCTGTATGAATCACATTTGTGTTATGAGGTATAGCGTCTGTCTCCTCCATAGTAGCTGGTTTTGTCAGTTCAAGTTGTCCGGATCAGATTTTGAACCGCAGCGGACGGCAACTATATTCTAGAGAATGTGCTTTTGTCTGCAGCACAAGTGAACAGTGGCTCAGTAATACACCGAATATCTCGTCAACAACTCATACCCAGTCCTGTTGATGCATTCATTGTTTTGTTACTTATATTGCGCAGCTACATGCCGTATGAATCACATTTGTGTTATGAGGTATAGCGTCTGTTTCCTCCGTAGTAAGAGGTTTTGTCAGTTCAAGTTGTCCGGATCAGATTCTGAACCGCAGCGGGCGGCAACGATATTCTAGAGAATGTGCTTTTGTCTGCAGCACAAGTGAACAGTGGCTCAGTAATACACCGAATGTCTCGTCAACAACTCAAACCCAGTTCTGGTGATGCATCCGTTGTTTTGTTACTTATATTGCACAACTACATTCCGTATGAATCACATTTGTGTTATGAGGTATAGCGTCTGTCTCCTCCATAGTAAGAGGTTTTGTCAGTTCAAGTTGTCCGCATCAGATTTTGAACCGCAGCGGACGGCAACGATATTCTAGAGAATGTGCTTTTGTCTGCAGCACAAGTGAACAGTGGCTCAGTAATACACCGAATGTCTCGTCAACAACTCATACTCAGTCCTGTTGATGCATCCGTTGTTTTGTTACTTATATTGCGCAACTACATGCCGTATGAATCACATTTGTGTTATGAGGTATAGCGTCTGTTTCCTCCATAGTAAGAGGTTTTGTCAGTTCAAGTTGTCCGGATCAGGTTTTGAACCGCAGCGGACGGCAACGATATTCTAGAGAATGTGCTTTTGTCTGCAGCACAAGTGAACAGTGGCTCAGTCATACACCGAATGTCCCGTCAACAACTCATGCCCAGTCCTGTTGATGCATCCGTTGTTTTGTTACTTATATTGCACAACTACATTCCGTATGAATCACATTTGTGTTATGAGGTATAGCGTCTGTCTCCTCCATAGTAAGAGGTTTTGTCAGTTCAAGTTGTACGGATCAGATTTTGAACCGCAGCGGACGGCAACGATATTCTAGAGAATGTGCTTTTGTCTGCAGCACAAGTGAACAGTTGCTCAGTAATACACCGAGTGTCTCGTCAACAACTCAAACCCAGTTCTGGTGATGCATCCGTTGTTTTGTTACTTATATTGCACAACTACATTCTGTATGAATCACATTTGTGTTATGAGGTATAGCGTCTGTCTCCTCCATAGTAGCTGGTTTTGTCAGTTCAAGTTGTCCGGATCAGATTTTTAACCGCAGCGGACGGCAACGATATTCTAGAGAATTGTGCTTTTGTCTGCAGCACAAGTGAACAGTGGCTCAGTAATACACCGAATGTCTCGTCAACAACTCAAACCCAGTCCTGTTGATGCATCCTTTGTTTTGTAACTTATATTGCACAACTACATTCCGTATGAATCACATTTGTGTTATGAGGTATAGCGTCTGTCTCCTGCATAGTAAGAGGTTTTGTCAGTTCAAGTTGTCCGGATCAGATTTTGAACCGCAGCGGACGGCAACGATATTCTAGAGAATGTGCTTTTGTTAGCAGCACAAGTGAACAGTGGCTCAGTAATACACCGAATGTCCCGTCAACAACTCATGCCCAGTCTTGTTGATGCATCCGTTGTTTTGTTACTTATATTGCACAACTACATTCCGTATGAATCACATTTGTGTTATGAGGTATAGCGTCTCTCTCCTCCATAGTAAGAGGTTTTGTCAGTTCATGTTGTCCGGATCAGATTTTGAACCGCAGCGGACGGCAACGATATTCTAGAGAATGTGCTTTTGTCTGCAGCACAAGTGAACAGTGGCTCAGTCATACACCGAATGTCCCGTCAACAACTCATGCCCAGTCCTGTTGATGCATCCGTTGTTTTGTTACTTATATTGCACAACTACATTCCGTATGAATCACATTTGTGTTATGAGGTATAGCGTCTGTCTCCTCCATAGTAAGAGGTTTTGTCAGTTCAAGTTGTCCGGATCAGATTTTGAACCGCAGCGGACGGCAACGATATTCTAGAGAATGTGCTTTTGTCTGCAGCACAAGTGAACAGTGGCTCAGTAATACACCGAATGTCCCGTCAACAACTCATGCCTAGTCCTGTTGATGCATCCGTTGTTTTGTTACTTATATTGCACAACTACATTCTGTATGAATCACATTTGTTTTATGAGGTATAGCGTCTGTCTCCTCCATAGTAGCTGGTTTTGTCAGTTCAAGTTGTCCGGATCAGATTTTGAACCGCAGCGGACGGCAACGATATTCTAGAGAATGTGCTTTTGTCTGCAGCACAAGTGAACAGTGGCTCAGTAATACACCGAATGTCTCGTCAACAACTCAAACCCAGTCCTGTTGATGCATCCGTTGTTTTGTTACTTATATTGCGCAACTACATGCCGTATGAATCACATTTGTGTTACGAGGTATAGCGTCTGTCTCCTCCATAGTAAGAGGTTTTGTCAGTTCAAGTTGTCCGGATCAGATTTTGAACCGCAGCGGACGGCAACGATATTCTAGAGAATGTGCTTTTGTCTGCAGCACAAGTGAACAGTGGCTCAGTAATACACCGAATGTCTCGTCAACAACTCAAACCCAGTTCTGGTGATGCATCCGTTGTTTTGTTACTTATATTGCACAACTACATTCCGTATGAATCACATTTGTGTTATGAGGTATAGCGTCTGTCTCCTCCATAGTAAGAGGTTTTGTCAGTTCAAGTTGTCCGGATCAGATTTTGAACCGCAGCGGACGGCAACGATATTCTAGAGAATGTGCTTTTGTCTGCAGCACAAGTGAACAGTGGCTCAGTAATACACCGAATGTCTCGTCAACAACTCAAACCCAGTTCTGGTGATGCATCCGCTGTTTTGTTACTTATATTGCACAACTACATTCCGTATGAATCACATTTGTGTTATGAGGTATAGCGTCTGTCTCCTCCATAGTAAGAGGTTTTGTCAGTTCAAGTTGTCCGGATCAGATTTTGAACCGCAGCGGACGGCAACTATATTCTAGAGAATGTGCTTTTGTCTGCAGCTCAAGTGAACAGTGGCTCAGTAATTCACCGAATGTCTCGTCAACAACTCAAACCCAGTCCTGTTGATGCATCCGTTGTTTTGTTACTTATATTGCGCAACTACATGCCGTATGAATCACATTTGTGTTTTGAGATATAGCGTCTGTCTCCTCCATAGTAAGAGGTTTTGTCAGTTCAAGTTGTCCGGATCAGATTTTGAACCGCAGCGGAGGGCAACGATATTCTAGAGAATGTGCTTTTGTCTGCAGCACAAGTGAACAGTGGCTCAGTAATTCACCGAATGTCTCGTCAACAACTCAAACCCAGTTCTGGTGATGCATCCGTTGTTTTGTTACTTATATTGCACAACTACATTCCGTATGAATCACATTTGTGTTATAAGGTATAGCGTCTGTCTCCTCCATAGTAAGAGGTTTTGTCAGTTCAAGTTGTCCGGATCAGATTTTGAACCGCAGCGGACGGCAACGATATTCTAGAGAATGTGCTTTTGTCTGCAGCACAAGTGAACAGTGGCTCAGTAATACACCGAATGTCTCGTCAACAACTCATACCCAGTCCTGTTGATGCATCCGTTGTTTTGTTACTTATATTGCACAACTACATTCCGTATGAATCACATTTGTGTTATGAGGTATAGCGTCTGTCTCCTCCATAGTAAGAGGTTTTGTCAGTTCAAGTTGTCCGGATCAGATTTTGAACCGCAGCGGACGGCAACGATATTCTAGAGAATGTGCTTTTGTCTGCAGCACAAGTGAACAGTGGCTCAGTCATACACCGAATGTCCCGTCAACAACTCATGCCCAGTCCTGTTGATGCATCCGTTGGTTTGTTACTTATATTGCACAACTACATTCCGTATGAATCACATTTGTGTTATGAGGTATAGCGTCTGTCTCCTCCATAGTAAGAGGTTTTGTCAGTTCAAGTTGTCCGGATCAGATTCTGAACCGCAGCGGACGGTAACGATATTCTAGAGAATGTGCTTTTGTCTGCAGCACAAGTGAACAGTGGCTCAGTAATACACCGAATGTCCCGTCAACAACTCATGCCCAGTCCTGTTGATGCATCCGTTGTTTTGTTACTTATATTGCACAACTACATTCCGTATGAATCACATTTGTGTTATGAGGTATAGCGTCTGTCTCCTCCATAGTAAGAGGTTTTGTCAGTTCAAGTTGTCCGGATCAGATTTTGAACCGCAGCGGACGGCAACGATATTCTAGAGAATGTGCTTTTGTCTGCAGCACAAGTGAACAGTGGCTCAGTCATACACCGAATGTCCCGTCAACAACTCATGCCCAGTCCTGTTGATGCATCCGTTGTTTTGTTACTTATATTGCACAACTACATTCTGTATGAATCACATTTTTGTTATGAGGTATAGCGTCTGTTTCCTCCGTAGTAAGAGGTTTTGTCATTTCAAGTTGTCCGGATCAGATTCTGAACCGCAGCGGACGGCAACGATATTCTAGAGAATGTGCTTTTGTCTGCAGCACAAGTGAACAGTGGCTCAGTAATACACCGAATGTCTCGTCAACAACTCAAACCCAGTTCTGGTGATGCATCCGTTGTTTTGTTACTTATATTGCACAACTACATTCCGTATGAATCACATTTGTGTTATGAGGTATAGCGTCTGTCTCCTCCATAGTAAGAGGTTTTGTCAGTTCAAGTTGTCCGGATCAGATTTTGAACCGCAGCGGACGGCAACGATATTCTAGAGAATGTGCTTTTGTCTGCAGCACAAGTGAACAGTGGCTCAGTAATACACCGAATGTCTCGTCAACAACTCAAACCCAGTCCTGTTGATGCATCCGTTGTTTTGTTACTTATATTGCGCAACTACATTCCGTATGAATCACATTTGTGTTATGAGGTATAGCGTCTGTCTCCTCCATAGTAAGAGGTTTTGTCAGTTCAAGTTGTCCGGATCAGATTTTGAACCGCAGCGGACGGCAACGATATTCTAGAGAATGTGCTTTTGTCTGCAGCACAAGTGAACAGTGGCTCAGTAATACACCGAATGTCTCGTCAACAACTCAAACCCAGTCCTGTTGATGCATCCGTTGTTTTGTTACTTATATTGCACAACTACATTCCGTATGAATCACGTTTGTGTTATGAGGTATAGCGTCTCTCTCCTCCATAGTAAGAGGTTTTGTCAGTTCAAGTTGTCCGGATCAGATTCTGAACCGCAGCGGACGGTAACGATATTCTAGAGAATGTGCTTTTGTCTGCAGCACAAGTGAACAGTGGCTCAGTAATACACCGAATGTCCCGTCAACAACTCATGCCCAGTCCTGTTGATGCATCCGTTGTTTTGTTACTTATATTGCACAACTACATTCCGTATGAATCACATTTGTGTTATGAGGTATAGCGTCTGTCTCCTCCACAGTAAGAGGTTTTGTCAGTTCAAGTTGTCCGGATCAGATTTTGAACCGCAGCGGACGGCAACGATATTCTAGAGAATGTGCTTTTGTCTGCAGCACAAGTGAACAGTGGCTCAGTCATACACCGAATGTCCCGTCAACAACTCATGCCCAGTCCTGTTGATGCATCCGTTGTTTTGTTACTTATATTGCACAACTACATTCTGTATGAATCACATTTGTGTTATGAGGTATAGCGTCTGTCTCCTCCATAGTAGCTGGTTTTGTCAGTTCAAGTTGTCCGGATCAGATTTTGAACCGCAGCGGACGGCAACGATATTCTAGAGAATGTGCTTTTGTCTGCAGCACAAGTGAACAGTGGCTCAGTAATACACCGAATATCTCGTCCACAAATCATACCCAGTCCTGTTCATGCATTCATTGTTTTGTTACTTATATTGCGCAACTACATGCCGTATGAATCACATTTGTGTTATGAGGTATAGCGTCTGTTTCCTCCGTAGTAAGAGGTTTTGTCAGTTCAAGTTGTCCGGATCAGATTTTGAACCGCAGCGGACGGCAACGATATTCTAGAGAATGTGCTTTTGTCTGCAGCACAAGTGAACAGTGGCTCAGTAATACACCGAATGTCCCGTCAACAACTCATGCCCAGTCCTGTTGATGCATCCGTTGTTTTGTTACTTATATTGCACAACTACATTCCGTATGAATCACATTTGTGCTATGAGGTATAGCGTCTGTCTCCTCCATAGTAAGAGGTTTTGTCAGTTCAAGTTGTCCGGATCAGATTCTGAACCGCAGCGGACGGTAACGATATTCTAGAGAATGTGCTTTTGTCTGCAGCACAAGTGAACAGTGGCTCAGTAATACACCGAATGTCCCGTCAACAACTCAAGCCCAGTCCTGTTGATGCATCCGTTGTTTTGTTACTTATATTGCACAAATACATTCCGTATGAATCACATTTGTGTTATGAGGTATAGCGTCTGTCTCCTCCATAGGAAGAGGTTTTGTCAGTTCAAGTTGTCCGGATCAGATTTTGAACCGCAGCGGACGGCAACGATATTCTAGAGAATGTGCTTTTGTCTGCAGCACAAGTGAACAGTGGCTCAGTCATACACCGAATGTCCCGTCAACAACTCATGCCCAGTCCTGTTGATGCATCCCTTGTTTTGTTACTTATATTGCACAACTACATTCTGTATGAATCACATTTGTGTTATGAGGTATAGCGTCTGTCTCCTCCATAGTATCTGGTTTTGTCAGTTCAAGTTGTCCGGATCAGATTTTGAACCGCAGCGGACGGCAACTATATTCTAGAGAATGTGCTTTTGTCTGCAGCACAAGTGAACAGTGGCTCAGTAATACACCGAATATCTCGTCAACAACTCATACCCAGTCCTGTTGATGCATTCATTGTTTTGTTACTTATATTGCGCAGCTACATGCCGTATGAATCACATTTGTGTTATGAGGTATAGCGTCTGTTTCCTCCGTAGTAAGAGGTTTTGTCAGTTCAAGTTGTCCGGATCAGATTCTGAACCGCAGCGGACGGCAACGATATTCTAGAGAATGTGCTTTTGTCTGCAGCACAAGTGAACAGTGGCTCAGTAATACACCGAATGTCTCGTCAACAACTCAAACCCAGTTCTGGTGATGCATCCGTTGTTTTGTTACTTATATTGCACAACTACATTCCGTATGAATCACAGTTGTGTTATGAGGTATAGCGTCTGTCTCCTCCATAGTAAGAGGTTTTGTCAGTTCAAGTTGTCCGGATCAGATTTTGAACCGCAGCGGACGGCAACGATATTCTAGAGAATGTGCTTTTGTCTGCAGCACAAGTGAACAGTGGCTCAGTAATACACCGAATGTCTCGTCAACAACTCAAACCCAGTCCTGTTGATGCATCCGTTGTTTTGTTACTTATATTGCGCAACTACATTCCGTATGAATCACATTTGTGTTATGAGGTATAGCGTCTGTCTCCTCCATAGTAAGAGGTTTTGTCAGTTCAAGTTGTCCGGATCAGATTTTGAACCGCAGCGGACGGCAACGATATTCTAGAGAATGTGCTTTTGTCTGCAGCACAAGTGAACAGTGGCTCAGTAATACACCGAATGTCTCGTCAACAACTCAAACCCAGTCCTGTTGATGCATCCGTTGTTTTGTTACTTATATTGCACAACTACATTCCGTATGAATCACATTTGTGTTATGAGGTATAGCGTCTGTCTCCTCCATAGTAAGAGGTTTTGTCAGTTCAAGTTGTCCGGATCAGATTCTGAACCGCAGCGGACGGTAACGATATTCTAGAGAATGTGCTTTTGTCTGCAGCACAAGTGAACAGTGGCTCAGTAATACACCGAATGTCCCGTCAACAACTCATGCCCAGTCCTGTTGATGCATCCGTTGTTTTGTTACTTATATTGCACAACTACATTCCGTATGAATCACATTTGTGTTATGAGGTATAGCGTCTGTCTCCTCCACAGTAAGAGGTTTTGTCAGTTCAAGTTGTCCGGATCAGATTTTGAACCGCAGCGGACGGCAACGATATTCTAGAGAATGTGCTTTTGTCTGCAGCACAAGTGAACAGTGGCTCAGTCATACACCGAATGTCCCGTCAACAACTCATGCCCAGTCCTGTTGATGCATCCGTTGTTTTGTTACTTATATTGCACAACTACATTCTGTATGAATCACATTTGTGTTATGAGGTATAGCGTCTGTCTCCTCCATAGTAGCTGGTTTTGTCAGTTCAAGTTGTCCGGATCAGATTTTGAACCGCAGCGGACGGCAACGATATTCTAGAGAATGTGCTTTTGTCTGCAGCACAAGTGAACAGTGGCTCAGTAATACACCGAATATCTCGTCAACAACTCATACCCAGTCCTGTTCATGCATTCATTGTTTTGTTACTTATATTGCGCAACTACATGCCGTATGAATCACATTTGTGTTATGAGGTATAGCGTCTGTTTCCTCCGTAGTAAGAGGTTTTGTCAGTTCAAGTTGTCCGGATCAGATTCTGAACCGCAGCGGACGGCAACGATATTCTAGAGAATGTATTTTGTCTGCAGCACAAGTGAACAGTGGCTCAGTAATACACCGAATGTCTCGTCAACAACTCAAACCCAGTTCTGGTGATGCATCCGTTGTTTTGTTACTTATATTGCACAACTACATTCCGTATGAATCACATTTGTGTTATGAGGTATAGCGTCTGTCTCCTCCATAGTAAGAGGTTTTGTCAGTTCAAGTTGTCCGGATCAGATTTTGAACCGCAGCGGACGGCAACGATATTCTAGAGAATGTGCTTTTGTCTGCAGCACAAGTGAACAGTGGCTCAGTAATACACCGAATGTCCCGTCAACAACTCATGCCCAGTCCTGTTGATGCATCCGTTGTTTTGTTACTTATATTGCACAACTACATTCCGTATGAATCACATTTGTGTTATGAGGTATAGCGTCTGTCTCCTCCATAGTAAGAGGTTTTGTCAGTTCAAGTTGTCCGGATCAGATTCTGAACCGCAGCGGACGGTAACGATATTCTAGAGAATGTGCTTTTGTCTGCAGCACAAGTGAACAGTGGCTCAGTAATACACCGAATGTCCCGTCAACAACTCAAGCCCAGTCCTGTTGATGCATCCGTTGTTTTGTTACTTATATTGCACAAATACATTCCGTATGAATCACATTTGTGTTATGAGGTATAGCGTCTGTCTCCTCCATAGTAAGAGGTTTTGTCAGTTCAAGTTGTCCGGATCAGATTTTGAACCGCAGCGGACGGCAACGATATTCTAGAGAATGTGCTTTTGTCTGCAGCACAAGTGAACAGTGGCTCAGTCATACACCGAATGTCCCGTCAACAACTCATGCCCAGTCCTGTTGATGCATCCCTTGTTTTGTTACTTATATTGCACAACTACATTCTGTATGAATCACATTTGTGTTATGAGGTATAGCGTCTGTCTCCTCCATAGTAGCTGGTTTTGTCAGTTCAAGTTGTCCGGATCAGATTTTGAACCGCAGCGGACGGCAACTATATTCTAGAGAATGTGCTTTTGTCTGCAGCACAAGTGAACAGTGGCTCAGTAATACACCGAATATCTCGTCAACAACTCATACCCAGTCCTGTTGATGCATTCATTGTTTTGTTACTTATATTGCGCAGCTACATGCCGTATGAATCACATTTGGGTTATGAGGTATAGCGTCTGTTTCCTCCGTAGTAAGAGGTTTTGTCAGTTCAAGTTGTCCGGATCAGATTCTGAACCGCAGCGGACGGCAACGATATTCTAGAGAATGTGCTTTTGTCTGCAGCACAAGTGAACAGTGGCTCAGTAATACACCGAATGTCTCGTCAACAACTCAAACCCAGTTCTGGTGATGCATCCGTTGTTTTGTTACTTATATTGCACAACTACATTCCGTATGAATCACATTTGTGTTATGAGGTATAGCGTCTGTCTCCTCCATAGTAAGAGGTTTTGTCAGTTCAAGTTGTCCGCATCAGATTTTGAACCGCAGCGGACGGCAACGATATTCTAGAGAATGTGCTTTTGTCTGCAGCACAAGTGAACAGTGGCTCAGTAATACACCGAATGTCTCGTCAACAACTCATACCCAGTCCTGTTGATGCATCCGTTGTTTTGTTACTTATATCGCGCAAATACATGCCGTATGAATCACATTTGTGTTATGAGGTATAGCGTCTGTTTCCTCCATAGTAAGAGGTTTTGTCAGTTCAAGTTGTCCGGATCAGATTTTGAACCGCAGCGGACGGCAACGATATTCTAGAGAATGTGCTTTTGTCTGCAGCACAAGTGAACAGTGGCTCAGTCATACACCGAATGTCCCGTCAACAACTCATGCCCAGTCCTGTTGATGCATCCGTTGTTTTGTTACTTATATTGCACAACTACATTCCGTATGAATCACATTTGTGTTAGGTATAGCGTCTGTCACCTCCATAGTAAGAGGTTTTGTCAGTTCAAGAGTTCCGGATCAGATTTTGAACCGCAGCGGACGGCAACGATATTCTAGAGAATGTGCTTTTGTCTGCAGCACAAGTGAACAGTGCCTCAGTCATACACCGAATGTCTCGTCAACAACTCAAACCCAGTCCTCTTGATGCATCCGTTGTTTTGTTACTTATATTGCGCAACTACATGCCGTATGAATCACATTTGTGTTATGAGGTATAGCGTCTGTCTCCTCCATAGTAAGAGGTTTTGTCAGTTCAAGTTGTCCAGATCAGATTCTGAACCGCAGCGGACGGCAACGATATTCTAGAGAATGTGCTTTTGTCTGCAGCACAAGTGAACAGTTGCTCAGTAATACACCGAGTGTCTCGTCAACAACTCAAACCCAGTTCTGGTGATGCATCCGTTGTTTTGTTACTTATATTGCACAACTACATTCTGTATGAATCACATTTGTGTTATGAGGTATAGCGTCTGTCTCCTCCATAGTAGCTGGTTTTGTCAGTTCAAGTTGTCCCGATCAGATTTTGAACCGCAGCGGACGGCAACGATATTCTAGAGAATTGTGCTTTTGTCTGCAGCACAAGTGAACAGTGGCTCAGTAATACACCGAATGTCTCGTCAACAACTCAAACCCAGTCCTGTTGATGCATCCTTTGTTTTGTTACTTATATTGCCCAACTACATTCCGTATGAATCACATTTGTGTTATGAGGTATAGCGTCTGTCTCCTGCATAGTAAGAGGTTTTGTCAGTTCAAGTTGTCCGGACCGGTTTTTAACCGCAGCGGACGGCAACGATATTCTAGAGAATGTGCTTTTGTTAGCAGCACAAGTGAACAGTGGCTCAGTAATACACCGAATGTCCCGTCAACAACTCATGCCCAGTCTTGTTGATGCATCCGTTGTTTTGTTACTTATATTGCACAACTACATTCCGTATGAATCACATTTGTGTTATGAGGTATAGCGTCTCTCTCCTCCATAGTAAGAGGTTTTGTCAGTTCAAGTTGTCCGGATCAGATTTTGAACCGCAGCGGACGGCAACGATATTCTAGAGAATGTGCTTTTGTCTGCAGCACAAGTGAACAGTGGCTCAGTCATACACCGAATGTCCCGTCAACAACTCGTGCCCAGTCCTGTTGATGCATCCGTTGTTTTGTTACTTATATTGCACAACTACATTCCGTATGAATCACATTTGTGTTATGAGGTATAGCGTCTGTCTCCTCCATAGTAAGAGGTTTTGTCAGTTCAAGTTGTCCGGATCAGATTTTGAACCGCAGCGGACGGCAACGATATTCTAGAGAATGTGCTTTTGTCTGCAGCACAAGTGAACAGTGGCTCAGTCATACACCGAATGTCTCGTCAACAACTCAAACCCAGTCCTCTTGATGCATCCGTTGTTTTGTTACTTATATTGCGCAACTACATGCCGTATGAATCACATTTGTGTTATGAGGTATAGCGTCTGTCTCCTCCATAGTAAGAGGTTTTGTCAGTTCAAGTTGTCCAGATCAGATTCTGAACCGCAGCGGACGGCAACGATATTCTAGAGAATGTGCTTTTGTCTGCAGCACAAGTGAACAGTTGCTCAGTAATACACCGAGTGTCTCGTCAACAACTCAAACCCAGTTCTGGTGATGCATCCGTTGTTTTGTTACTTATATTGCACAAC
This sequence comes from Amblyomma americanum, assembly GCF_052857255.1. NCBI lineage: Eukaryota > Metazoa > Arthropoda > Arachnida > Ixodida > Ixodidae > Amblyomma > Amblyomma americanum. The sequence goes on along the minus strand of NC_135498.1, from coordinate 227,518,374 downwards.
TACATTCTGTATGAATCTCATTTGTGTTATGAGGTATAGCGTCTGTCTCCTCCATAGTAGCTGGTTTTGTCAGTTCAAGTTGTCCGGATCAGATTTTGAACCGCAGCGGACGGCAACGATATTCTAGAGAATGTGCTTTTGTCTGCAGCACAAGTGAACAGTGGCTCAGTAATACACCGAATATCTCGTCAACAACTCATACCCAGTCCTGTTCATGCATTCATTGTTTTGTTACTTATATTGCGCAACTACATGCCGTATGAATCACATTTGTGTTATGAGGTATAGCGTCTGTTTCCTCCGTAGTAAGAGGTTTTGTCAGTTCAAGTTGTCCGGATCAGATTCTGAACCGCAGCGGACGGCAACGATATTCTAGAGAATGTATTTTGTCTGCAGCACAAGTGAACAGTGGCTCAGTAATACACCGAATGTCTCGTCAACAACTCAAACCCAGTTCTGGTGATGCATCCGTTGTTTTGTTACTTATATTGCACAACTACATTCCGTATGAATCACATTTGTGTTATGAGGTATAGCGTCTGTCTCCTCCATAGTAAGAGGTTTTGTCAGTTCAAGTTGTCCGGATCAGATTTTGAACCGCAGCGGACGGCAACGATATTCTAGAGAATGTGCTTTTGTCTGCAGCACAAGTGAACAGTGGCTCAGTAATACACCGAATGTCCCGTCAACAACTCATGCCCAGTCCTGTTGATGCATCCGTTGTTTTGTTACTTATATTGCACAACTACATTCCGTATGAATCACATTTGTGTTATGAGGTATAGCGTCTGTCTCCTCCATAGTAAGAGGTTTTGTCAGTTCAAGTTGTCCGGATCAGATTCTGAACCGCAGCGGACGGTAACGATATTCTAGAGAATGTGCTTTTGTCTGCAGCACAAGTGAACAGTGGCTCAGTAATACACCGAATGTCCCGTCAACAACTCAAGCCCAGTCCTGTTCATGCATTCATTGTTTTGTTACTTATATTGCGCAACTACATGCCGTATGAATCACATTTGTGTTATGAGGTATAGCGTCTGTTTCCTCCGTAGTAAGAGGTTTTGTCAGTTCAAGTTGTCCGGATCAGATTCTGAACCGCAGCGGACGGCAACGATATTCTAGAGAATGTATTTTGTCTGCAGCACAAGTGAACAGTTGCTCAGTAATACACCGAGTGTCCCGTCAACAACTCATGCCCAGTCTTGTTGATGCATCCGTTGTTTTGTTACTTATATTGCACAACTACATTCCGTATGAATCACATTTGTGTTATGAGGTATAGCGTCTCTCTCCTCCATAGTAAGAGGTTTTGTCAGTTCAAGTTGTCCGGATCAGATTTTGAACCGCAGCGGACGGCAACGATATTCTAGAGAATGTGCTTTTGTCTGCAGCACAAGTGAACAGTGGCTCAGTCATACACCGAATGTCCCGTCAACAACTCGTGCCCAGTCCTGTTGATGCATCCGTTGTTTTGTTACTTATATTGCACAACTACATTCCGTATGAATCACATTTGTGTTATGAGGTATAGCGTCTGTCTCCTCCATAGTAAGAGGTTTTGTCAGTTCAAGTTGTCCGGATCAGATTTTGAACCGCAGCGGACGGCAACGATATTCTAGAGAATGTGCTTTTGTCTGCAGCACAAGTGAACAGTGGCTCAGTCATACACCGAATGTCTCGTCAACAACTCAAACCCAGTCCTCTTGATGCATCCGTTGTTTTGTTACTTATATTGCGCAACTACATGCCGTATGAATCACATTTGTGTTATGAGGTATAGCGTCTGTCTCCTCCATAGTAAGAGGTTTTGTCAGTTCAAGTTGTCCAGATCAGATTCTGAACCGCAGCGGACGGCAACGATATTCTAGAGAATGTGCTTTTGTCTGCAGCACAAGTGAACAGTTGCTCAGTAATACACCGAGTGTCTCGTCAACAACTCAAACCCAGTTCTGGTGATGCATCCGTTGTTTTGTTACTTATATTGCACAACTACATTCTGTATGAATCTCATTTGTGTTATGAGGTATAGCGTCTGTCTCCTCCATAGTAGCTGGTTTTGTCAGTTCAAGTTGTCCGGATCAGATTTTGAACCGCAGCGGACGGCAACGATATTCTAGAGAATGTGCTTTTGTCTGCAGCACAAGTGAACAGTGGCTCAGTAATACACCGAATATCTCGTCAACAACTCATACCCAGTCCTGTTCATGCATTCATTGTTTTGTTACTTATATTGCGCAACTACATGCCGTATGAATCACATTTGTGTTATGAGGTATAGCGTCTGTTTCCTCCGTAGTAAGAGGTTTTGTCAGTTCAAGTTGTCCGGATCAGATTCTGAACCGCAGCGGACGGCAACGATATTCTAGAGAATGTATTTTGTCTGCAGCACAAGTGAACAGTGGCTCAGTAATACACCGAATGTCTCGTCAACAACTCAAACCCAGTTCTGGTGATGCATCCGTTGTTTTGTTACTTATATTGCACAACTACATTCCGTATGAATCACATTTGTGTTATGAGGTATAGCGTCTGTCTCCTCCATAGTAAGAGGTTTTGTCAGTTCAAGTTGTCCGGATCAGATTTTGAACCGCAGCGGACGGCAACGATATTCTAGAGAATGTGCTTTTGTCTGCAGCACAAGTGAACAGTGGCTCAGTAATACACCGAATGTCCCGTCAACAACTCATGCCCAGTCCTGTTGATGCATCCGTTGTTTTGTTACTTATATTGCACAACTACATTCCGTATGAATCACATTTGTGTTATGAGGTATAGCGTCTGTCTCCTCCATAGTAAGAGGTTTTGTCAGTTCAAGTTGTCCGGATCAGATTCTGAACCGCAGCGGACGGTAACGATATTCTAGAGAATGTGCTTTTGTCTGCAGCACAAGTGAACAGTGGCTCAGTAATACACCGAATGTCCCGTCAACAACTCAAGCCCAGTCCTGTTGATGCATCCGTTGTTTTGTTACTTATATTGCACAAATACATTCCGTATGAATAACATTTGTGTTATGAGGTATAGCGTCTGTCTCCTCCATAGTAAGAGGTTTTGTCAGTTCAAGTTGTCCGGATCAGATTTTGAACCGCAGCGGACGGCAACGATATTCTAGAGAATGTGCTTTTGTCTGCAGCACAAGTGAACAGTGGCTCAGTCATACACCGAATGTCCCGTCAACAACTCATGCCCAGTCCTGTTGATGCATCCCTTGTTTTGTTACTTATATTGCACAACTACATTCTGTATGAATCACATTTGTGTTATGAGGTATAGCGTCTGTCTCCTCCATAGTAGCTGGTTTTGTCAGTTCAAGTTGTCCGGATCAGATTTTGAACCGCAGCGGACGGCAACTATATTCTAGAGAATGTGCTTTTGTCTGCAGCACAAGTGAACAGTGGCTCAGTAATACACCGAATATCTCGTCAACAACTCATACCCAGTCCTGTTGATGCATTCATTGTTTTGTTACTTATATTGCGCAGCTACATGCCGTATGAATCACATTTGGGTTATGAGGTATAGCGTCTGTTTCCTCCGTAGTAAGAGGTTTTGTCAGTTCAAGTTGTCCGGATCAGATTCTGAACCGCAGCGGACGGCAACGATATTCTAGAGAATGTGCTTTTGTCTGCAGCACAAGTGAACAGTGGCTCAGTAATACACCGAATGTCTCGTCAACAACTCAAACCCAGTTCTGGTGATGCATCCGTTGTTTTGTTACTTATATTGCACAACTACATTCCGTATGAATCACATTTGTGTTATGAGGTATAGCGTCTGTCTCCTCCATAGTAAGAGGTTTTGTCAGTTCAAGTTGTCCGCATCAGATTTTGAACCGCAGCGGACGGCAACGATATTCTAGAGAATGTGCTTTTGTCTGCAGCACAAGTGAACAGTGGCTCAGTAATACACCGAATGTCTCGTCAACAACTCATACCCAGTCCTGTTGATGCATCCGTTGTTTTGTTACTTATATCGCGCAAATACATGCCGTATGAATCACATTTGTGTTATGAGGTATAGCGTCTGTTTCCTCCATAGTAAGAGGTTTTGTCAGTTCAAGTTGTCCGGATCAGATTTTGAACCGCAGCGGACGGCAACGATATTCTAGAGAATGTGCTTTTGTCTGCAGCACAAGTGAACAGTGGCTCAGTCATACACCGAATGTCCCGTCAACAACTCATGCCCAGTCCTGTTGATGCATCCGTTGTTTTGTTACTTATATTGCACAACTACATTCCGTATGAATCACATTTGTGTTAGGTATAGCGTCTGTCACCTCCATAGTAAGAGGTTTTGTCAGTTCAAGAGTTCCGGATCAGATTTTGAACCGCAGCGGACGGCAACGATATTCTAGAGAATGTGCTTTTGTCTGCAGCACAAGTGAACAGTGCCTCAGTCATACACCGAATGTCTCGTCAACAACTCAAACCCAGTCCTCTTGATGCATCCGTTGTTTTGTTACTTATATTGCGCAACTACATGCCGTATGAATCACATTTGTGTTATGAGGTATAGCGTCTGTCTCCTCCATAGTAAGAGGTTTTGTCAGTTCAAGTTGTCCAGATCAGATTCTGAACCGCAGCGGACGGCAACGATATTCTAGAGAATGTGCTTTTGTCTGCAGCACAAGTGAACAGTTGCTCAGTAATACACCGAGTGTCTCGTCAACAACTCAAACCCAGTTCTGGTGATGCATCCGTTGTTTTGTTACTTATATTGCACAACTACATTCTGTATGAATCACATTTGTGTTATGAGGTATAGCGTCTGTCTCCTCCATAGTAGCTGGTTTTGTCAGTTCAAGTTGTCCCGATCAGATTTTGAACCGCAGCGGACGGCAACGATATTCTAGAGAATTGTGCTTTTGTCTGCAGCACAAGTGAACAGTGGCTCAGTAATACACCGAATGTCTCGTCAACAACTCAAACCCAGTCCTGTTGATGCATCCTTTGTTTTGTTACTTATATTGCCCAACTACATTCCGTATGAATCACATTTGTGTTATGAGGTATAGCGTCTGTCTCCTGCATAGTAAGAGGTTTTGTCAGTTCAAGTTGTCCGGACCGGTTTTTAACCGCAGCGGACGGCAACGATATTCTAGAGAATGTGCTTTTGTTAGCAGCACAAGTGAACAGTGGCTCAGTAATACACCGAATGTCCCGTCAACAACTCATGCCCAGTCTTGTTGATGCATCCGTTGTTTTGTTACTTATATTGCACAACTACATTCCGTATGAATCACATTTGTGTTATGAGGTATAGCGTCTCTCTCCTCCATAGTAAGAGGTTTTGTCAGTTCAAGTTGTCCGGATCAGATTTTGAACCGCAGCGGACGGCAACGATATTCTAGAGAATGTGCTTTTGTCTGCAGCACAAGTGAACAGTGGCTCAGTCATACACCGAATGTCCCGTCAACAACTCGTGCCCAGTCCTGTTGATGCATCCGTTGTTTTGTTACTTATATTGCACAACTACATTCCGTATGAATCACATTTGTGTTATGAGGTATAGCGTCTGTCTCCTCCATAGTAAGAGGTTTTGTCAGTTCAAGTTGTCCGGATCAGATTTTGAACCGCAGCGGACGGCAACGATATTCTAGAGAATGTGCTTTTGTCTGCAGCACAAGTGAACAGTGGCTCAGTCATACACCGAATGTCTCGTCAACAACTCAAACCCAGTCCTCTTGATGCATCCGTTGTTTTGTTACTTATATTGCGCAACTACATGCCGTATGAATCACATTTGTGTTATGAGGTATAGCGTCTGTCTCCTCCATAGTAAGAGGTTTTGTCAGTTCAAGTTGTCCAGATCAGATTCTGAACCGCAGCGGACGGCAACGATATTCTAGAGAATGTGCTTTTGTCTGCAGCACAAGTGAACAGTTGCTCAGTAATACACCGAGTGTCTCGTCAACAACTCAAACCCAGTTCTGGTGATGCATCCGTTGTTTTGTTACTTATATTGCACAACTACATTCTGTATGAATCTCATTTGTGTTATGAGGTATAGCGTCTGTCTCCTCCATAGTAGCTGGTTTTGTCAGTTCAAGTTGTCCGGATCAGATTTTGAACCGCAGCGGACGGCAACGATATTCTAGAGAATTGTGCTTTTGTCTGCAGCACAAGTGAACAGTGGCTCAGTAATACACCGAATGTCTCGTCAACAACTCAAACCCAGTCCTGTTGATGCATCCTTTGTTTTGTTACTTATATTGCACAACTACATTCCGTATGAATCACATTTGTGTTATGAGGTATAGCGTCTGTCTCCTGCATAGTAAGAGGTTTTGTCAGTTCAAGTTGTCCGGATCAGATTTTGAACCGCAGCGGACGGCAACGATATTCTAGAGAATGTGCTTTTGTTAGCAGCACAAGTGAACAGTGGCTCAGTAATACACCGAATGTCCCATCAACAACTCATGCCCAGTCTTGTTGATGCATCCGTTGTTTTGTTACTTATATTGCACAACTACATTCCGTATGAATCACATTTGTGTTATGAGGTATAGCGTCTCTCTCCTCCATAGTAAGAGGTTTTGTCAGTTCAAGTTGTCCGGATCAGATTTTGAACCGCAGCGGACGGCAACGATATTCTAGAGAATGTGCTTTTGTCTGCAGCACAAGTGAACAGTGGCTCAGTCATACACCGAATGTCCCGTCAACAACTCATGCCCAGTCCTGTTGATGCATCCGTTGTTTTGTTACTTATATTGCACAACTACATTCCGTATGAATCACATTTGTGTTATGAGGTATAGCGTCTGTCTCCTCCATAGTAAGAGGTTTTGTCAGTTCAAGTTGTCCGGATCAGATTTTGAACCGCAGCGGACGGCAACGATATTCTAGAGAATGTGCTTTTGTCTGCAGCACAAGTGAACAGTGGCTCAGTCATACACCGAATGTCTCGTCAACAACTCAAACCCAGTCCTCTTGATGCATCCGTTGTTTTGTTACTTATATTGCGCAACTACATGCCGTATGAATCACATTTGTGTTATGAGGTATAGCGTCTGTCTCCTCCATAGTAAGAGGTTTTGTCAGTTCAAGTTGTCCAGATCAGATTCTGAACCGCAGCGGACGGCAACGATATTCTAGAGAAAGTGCTTTTGTCTGCAGCACAAGTGAACAGTTGCTCAGTAATACACCGAGTGTCTCGTCAACAACTCAAACCCAGTTCTGGTGATGCATCCGTTGTTTTGTTACTTATATTGCACAACTACATTCTGTATGAATCACATTTGTGTTATGAGGTATAGCGTCTGTCTCCTCCATAGTAGCTGGTTTTGTCAGTTCAAGTTGTCCGGATCAGATTTTGAACCGCAGCGGACGGCAACGATATTCTAGAGAATTGTGCTTTTGTCTGCAGCACAAGTGAACAGTGGCTCAGTAATACACCGAATGTCTCGTCAACAACTCAAACCCAGTCCTGTTGATGCATCCTTTGTTTTGTTACTTATATTGCACAACTACATTCCGTATGAATCACATTTGTGTTATGAGGTATAGCGTCTGTCTCCTGCATAGTAAGAGGTTTTGTCAGTTCAAGATGTCCGGATCAGATTTTGAACCGCAGCGGACGGCAACGATATTCTAGAGAATGTGCTTTTGTTAGCAGCACCAGTGAACAGTGGCTCAGTAATACACCGAATGTCCCGTCAACAACTCATGCCCAGTCTTGTTGATGCATCCGTTGTTTTGTTACTTATATTGCACAACTACATTCCGTATGAATCACATTTGTGTTATGTGGTATAGCGTCTCTCTCCTCCATAGTAAGAGGTTTTGTCAGTTCAAGTTGTCCGGATCAGATTTTGAACCGCAGCGGACGGCAACAATATTCTAGAGAATGTGCTTTTGTCTGCAGCACAAGTGAACAGTGGCTCAGTTATACACCGAATGTCCCGTCAACAACTCATGCCCAGTCCTGTTGATGCATCCGTTGTTTTGTTACTTATATTGCACAACTACATTCCGTATGAATCACATTTGTGTTATGAGGTATAGCGTCTGTCTCCTCCATAGTAAGAGGTTTTGTAAGTTCAAGTTGTCCGGATCAGATTCTGAACCGCAGCGGACGGCAACGATATTCTAGAGAATGTTCTTTTGTCTGCAGCACAAGTGAACAGTGGCTCAGTAATACACCGAATGTCCCGTCAACAACTCATGCCCAGTCCTGTTGATGCATCCGTTGTTTTGTTACTTATATTGCACAACTACATTCCGTATGAATCACATTTGTGTTATGAGGTATAGCGTCTGTTTCCTCCGTAGTACGAGGCTTTGTCAGTTCAAGTTGTCCGGATCAGATTCTGAACCGCAGCGGACGGCAACGATATTCTAGAGAATGTGCTTTTGTCTGCAGCACAAGTGAACAGTGGCTCAGTAATACACCGAATGTCCCGTCAACAACTCAAACCCAGTCCTGTTGATGCATCCTTTGTTTTGTTACTTATATTGCACAACTACATTCCGTATGAATCACATTTGTGTTATGAGGTATAGCGTCTGTCTCCTGCATAGTAAGAGGTTTTGTCAGTTCAAGTTGTCCGGATCAGATTTTGAACCGCAGCGGACGGCAACGATATTCTAGAGAATGTGCTTTTGTTAGCAACACAAGTGAACAGTGGCTCAGTAATACACCGAATGTCCCGTCAGCAACTCATGCCCAGTCCTGTTGATGCATCCGTTGTTTTGTTACTTATATTGCACAACTACATTCCGTATGAATCACATTTGTGTTATGAGGTATAGCGTCTGTCTCCTCCATAGTAAGAGGTTTTGTCAGTTCAAGTTGTCCAGATCAGATTCTGAACCGCAGCGGACGGCAACGATATTCTAGAGAATGTGCTTTTGTCTGCAGCACAAGTGAACAGTTGCTCAGTAATACACCGAGTGTCTCGTCAACAACTCAAACCCAGTTCTGGTGATGCATCCGTTGTTTTGTTACTTATATTGCACAACTACATTCTGTATGAATCACATTTGTGTTATGAGGTATAGCGTCTGTCTCCTCCATAGTAGCTGGTTTTGTCAGTTCAAGTTGTCCCGATCAGATTTTGAACCGCAGCGGACGGCAACGATATTCTAGAGAATTGTGCTTTTGTCTGCAGCACAAGTGAACAGTGGCTCAGTAATACACCGAATGTCTCGTCAACAACTCAAACCCAGTCCTGTTGATGCATCCTTTGTTTTGTTACTTATATTGCCCAACTACATTCCGTATGAATCACATTTGTGTTATGAGGTATAGCGTCTGTCTCCTGCATAGTAAGAGGTTTTGTCAGTTCAAGTTGTCCGGACCGGTTTTTAACCGCAGCGGACGGCAACGATATTCTAGAGAATGTGCTTTTGTTAGCAGCACAAGTGAACAGTGGCTCAGTAATACACCGAATGTCCCGTCAACAACTCATGCCCAGTCTTGTTGATGCATCCGTTGTTTTGTTACTTATATTGCACAACTACATTCCGTATGAATCACATTTGTGTTATGAGGTATAGCGTCTCTCTCCTCCATAGTAAGAGGTTTTGTCAGTTCAAGTTGTCCGGATCAGATTTTGAACCGCAGCGGACGGCAACGATATTCTAGAGAATGTGCTTTTGTCTGCAGCACAAGTGAACAGTGGCTCAGTCATACACCGAATGTCCCGTCAACAACTCGTGCCCAGTCCTGTTGATGCATCCGTTGTTTTGTTACTTATATTGCACAACTACATTCCGTATGAATCACATTTGTGTTATGAGGTATAGCGTCTGTCTCCTCCATAGTAAGAGGTTTTGTCAGTTCAAGTTGTCCGGATCAGATTTTGAACCGCAGCGGACGGCAACGATATTCTAGAGAATGTGCTTTTGTCTGCAGCACAAGTGAACAGTGGCTCAGTCATACACCGAATGTCTCGTCAACAACTCAAACCCAGTCCTCTTGATGCATCCGTTGTTTTGTTACTTATATTGCGCAACTACATGCCGTATGAATCACATTTGTGTTATGAGGTATAGCGTCTGTCTCCTCCATAGTAAGAGGTTTTGTCAGTTCAAGTTGTCCAGATCAGATTCTGAACCGCAGCGGACGGCAACGATATTCTAGAGAATGTGCTTTTGTCTGCAGCACAAGTGAACAGTTGCTCAGTAATACACCGAGTGTCTCGTCAACAACTCAAACCCAGTTCTGGTGATGCATCCGTTGTTTTGTTACTTATATTGCACAACTACATTCTGTATGAATCTCATTTGTGTTATGAGGTATAGCGTCTGTCTCCTCCATAGTAGCTGGTTTTGTCAGTTCAAGTTGTCCGGATCAGATTTTGAACCGCAGCGGACGGCAACGATATTCTAGAGAATTGTGCTTTTGTCTGCAGCACAAGTGAACAGTGGCTCAGTAATACACCGAATGTCTCGTCAACAACTCAAACCCAGTCCTGTTGATGCATCCTTTGTTTTGTTACTTATATTGCACAACTACATTCCGTATGAATCACATTTGTGTTATGAGGTATAGCGTCTGTCTCCTGCATAGTAAGAGGTTTTGTCAGTTCAAGTTGTCCGGATCAGATTTTGAACCGCAGCGGACGGCAACGATATTCTAGAGAATGTGCTTTTGTTAGCAGCACAAGTGAACAGTGGCTCAGTAATACACCGAATGTCCCATCAACAACTCCTGCCCAGTCTTGTTGATGCATCCGTTGTTTTGTTACTTATATTGCACAACTACATTCCGTATGAATCACATTTGTTTTATGAGGTATAGCGTCTCTCTCCTCCATAGTAAGAGGTTTTGTCAGTTCAGGTTGTCCGGATCAGATTTTGAACCGCAGCGGACGGCAACGATATTCTAGAGAATGTGCTTTTGTCTGCAGCACAAGTGAACAGTGGCTCAGTCATACACCGAATGTCCCGTCAACAACTCATGCCCAGTCCTGTTGATGCATCCGTTGTTTTGTTACTTATATTGCACAACTACATTCCGTATGAATCACATTTGTGTTATGAGGTATAGCGTCTGTCTCCTCCATAGTAAGAGGTTTTGTCAGTTCAAGTTGTCCGGATCAGATTTTGAACCGCAGCGGACGGCAACGATATTCTAGAGAATGTGCTTTTGTCTGCAGCACAAGTGAACAGTGGCTCAGTCATACACCGAATGTCTCGTCAACAACTCAAACCCAGTCCTCTTGATGCATCCGTTGTTTTGTTACTTATATTGCGCAACTACATGCCGTATGAATCACATTTGTGTTATGAGGTATAGCGTCTGTCTCCTCCATAGTAAGAGGTTTTGTCAGTTCAAGTTGTCCAGATCAGATTCTGAACCGCAGCGGACGGCAACGATATTCTAGAGAAAGTGCTTTTGTCTGCAGCACAAGTGAACAGTTGCTCAGTAATACACCGAGTGTCTCGTCAACAACTCAAACCCAGTTCTGGTGATGCATCCGTTGTTTTGTTACTTATATTGCACAACTACATTCTGTATGAATCACATTTGTGTTATGAGGTATAGCGTCTGTCTCCTCCATAGTAGCTGGTTTTGTCAGTTCAAGTTGTCCGGATCAGATTTTGAACCGCAGCGGACGGCAACGATATTCTAGAGAATTGTGCTTTTGTCTGCAGCACAAGTGAACAGTGGCTCAGTAATACACCGAATGTCTCGTCAACAACTCAAACCCAGTCCTGTTGATGCATCCTTTGTTTTGTTACTTATATTGCACAACTACATTCCGTATGAATCACATTTGTGTTATGAGGTATAGCGTCTGTCTCCTGCATAGTAAGAGGTTTTGTCAGTTCAAGATGTCCGGATCAGATTTTGAACCGCAGCGGACGGCAACGATATTCTAGAGAATGTGCTTTTGTTAGCAGCACCAGTGAACAGTGGCTCAGTAATACACCGAATGTCCCGTCAACAACTCATGCCCAGTCTTGTTGATGCATCCGTTGTTTTGTTACTTATATTGCACAACTACATTCCGTATGAATCACATTTGTGTTATGTGGTATAGCGTCTCTCTCCTCCATAGTAAGAGGTTTTGTCAGTTCAAGTTGTCCGGATCAGATTTTGAACCGCAGCGGACGGCAACAATATTCTAGAGAATGTGCTTTTGTCTGCAGCACAAGTGAACAGTGGCTCAGTTATACACCGAATGTCCCGTCAACAACTCATGCCCAGTCCTGTTGATGCATCCGTTGTTTTGTTACTTATATTGCACAACTACATTCCGTATGAATCACATTTGTGTTATGAGGTATAGCGTCTGTCTCCTCCATAGTAAGAGGTTTTGTAAGTTCAAGTTGTCCGGATCAGATTCTGAACCGCAGCGGACGGCAACGATATTCTAGAGAATGTTCTTTTGTCTGCAGCACAAGTGAACAGTGGCTCAGTAATACACCGAATGTCCCGTCAACAACTCATGCCCAGTCCTGTTGATGCATCCGTTGTTTTGTTACTTATATTGCACAACTACATTCCGTATGAATCACATTTGTGTTATGAGGTATAGCGTCTGTTTCCTCCGTAGTACGAGGTTTTGTCAGTTCAAGTTGTCCGGATCAGATTCTGAACCGCAGCGGACGGCAACGATATTCTAGAGAATGTGCTTTTGTCTGCAGCACAAGTGAACAGTGGCTCAGTAATACACCGAATGTCCCGTCAACAACTCAAACCCAGTCCTGTTGATGCATCCTTTGTTTTGTTACTTATATTGCACAACTACATTCCGTATGAATCACATTTGTGTTATGAGGTATAGCGTCTGTCTCCTGCATAGTAAGAGGTTTTGTCAGTTCAAGTTGTCCGGATCAGATTTTGAACCGCAGCGGACGGCAACGATATTCTAGAGAATGTGCTTTTGTTAGCAACACAAGTGAACAGTGGCTCAGTAATACACCGAATGTCCCGTCAGCAACTCATGCCCAGTCCTGTTGATGCATCCGTTGTTTTGTTACTTATATTGCACAACTACATTCCGTATGAATCACATTTGTGTTATGAGGTATAGCGTCTGTCTCCTCCATAGTAAGAGGTTTTGTCAGTTCAAGTTGTCCAGATCAGATTCTGAACCGCAGCGGACGGCAACGATATTCTAGAGAATGTGCTTTTGTCTGCAGCACAAGTGAACAGTTGCTCAGTAATACACCGAGTGTCTCGTCAACAACTCAAACCCAGTTCTGGTGATGCATCCGTTGTTTTGTTACTTATATTGCACAACTACATTCTGTATGAATCACATTTGTGTTATAAGGTATAGCGTCTGTCTCCTCCATAGTAGCTGGTTTTGTCAGTTCAAGTTGTCCGGATCAGATTTTGAACCGCAGCGGACGGCAACGATATTCTAGAGAATTGTGCTTTTGTCTGCAGCACAAGTGAACAGTGGCTCAGTAATACACCGAATGTCTCGTCAACAACTCAAACCCAGTCCTGTTGATGCATCCTTTGTTTTGTTACTTATATTGCACAACTACATTCCGTATGAATCACATTTGTGTTATGAGGTATAGCGTCTGTCTCCTGCATAGTAAGAGGTTTTGTCAGTTCAAGTTGTCCGGATCAGATCTTGAACCGCAGCGGACGGCAACGATATTCTAGAGAATGTGCTTTTGTTAGCAGCACAAGTGAACAGTGGCTCAGTAATACACCGAATGTCCCGTCAACAACTCATGCCCAGTCTTGTTGATGCATCCGTTGTTTTGTTACTTATATTGCACAACTACATTCCGTATGAATCACATTTGTGTTATGAGGTATAGCGTCTCTCTCCTCCATAGTAAGAGGTTTTGTCAGTTCAAGTTGTCCGGATCAGATTTTGAACCGCAGCGGACGGCAACGATATTCTAGAGAATGTGCTTTTGTCTGCAGCACAAGTGAACAGTGGCTCAGTCATACACCGAATGTCCCGTCAACAACTCGTGCCCAGTCCTGTTGATGCATCCGTTGTTTTGTTACTTATATTGCACAACTACATTCCGTATGAATCACATTTGTGTTATGAGGTATAGCGTCTGTCTCCTCCATAGTAAGAGGTTTTGTCAGTTCAAGTTGTCCGGATCAGATTTTGAACCGCAGCGGACGGCAACGATATTCTAGAGAATGTGCTTTTGTCTGCAGCACAAGTGAACAGTGGCTCAGTCATACACCGAATGTCTCGTCAACAACTCAAACCCAGTCCTCTTGATGCATCCGTTGTTTTGTTACTTATATTGCGCAACTACATGCCGTATGAATCACATTTGTGTTATGAGGTATAGCGTCTGTCTCCTCCATAGTAAGAGGTTTTGTCAGTTCAAGTTGTCCAGATCAGATTCTGAACCGCAGCGGACGGCAACGATATTCTAGAGAATGTGCTTTTGTCTGCAGCACAAGTGAACAGTTGCTCAGTAATACACCGAGTGTCTCGTCAACAACTCAAACCCAGTTCTGGTGATGCATCCGTTGTTTTGTTACTTATATTGCACAACTACATTCTGTATGAATTTCATTTGTGTTATGAGGTATAGCGTCTGTCTCCTCCATAGTAGCTGGTTTTGTCAGTTCAAGTTGTCCGGATCAGATTTTGAACCGCAGCGGACGGCAACGATATTCTAGAGAATTGTGCTTTTGTCTGCAGCACAAGTGAACAGTGGCTCAGTAATACACCGAATGTCTCGTCAACAACTCAAACCCAGTCCTGTTGATGCATCCTTTGTTTTGTTACTTATATTGCACAACTACATTCCGTATGAATCACATTTGTGTTATGAGGTATAGCGTCTGTCTCCTGCATAGTAAGAGGTTTTGTCAGTTCAAGTTGTCCGGATCAGATTTTGAACCGCAGCGGACGGCAACGATATTCTAGAGAATGTGCTTTTGTTAGCAGCACAAGTGAACAGTGGCTCAGTAATACACCGAATGTCCCATCAACAACTCATGCCCAGTCTTGTTGATGCATCCGTTGTTTTGTTACTTATATTGCACAACTACGTTCCGTATGAATCACATTTGTGTTATGAGGTATAGCGTCTCTCTCCTCCATAGTAAGAGGTTTTGTCAGTTCAAGTTGTCCGGATCAGATTTTGAACCGCAGCGGACGGCAACGATATTCTAGAGAATGTGCTTTTGTCTGCAGCACAAGTGAACAGTGGCTCAGTCATACACCGAATGTCCCGTCAACAACTCATGCCCAGTCCTGTTGATGCATCCGTTGTTTTGTTACTTATATTGCACAACTACATTCCGTATGAATCACATTTGTGTTATGAGGTATAGCGTCTGTCTCCTCCATAGTAAGAGGTTTTGTCAGTTCAAGTTGTCCGGATCAGATTTTGAACCGCAGCGGACGGCAACGATATTCTAGAGAATGTGCTTTTGTCTGCAGCACAAGTGAACAGTGGCTCAGTCATACACCGAATGTCTCGTCAACAACTCAAACCCAGTCCTCTTGATGCATCCGTTGTTTTGTTACTTATATTGCGCAACTACATGCCGTATGAATCACATTTGTGTTATGAGGTATAGCGTCTGTCTCCTCCATAGTAAGAGGTTTTGTCAGTTCAAGTTGTCCAGATCAGATTCTGAACCGCAGCGGACGGCAAGGATATTCTAGAGAAAGTGCTTTTGTCTGCAGCACAAGTGAACAGTTGCTCAGTAATACACCGAGTGTCTCGTCAACAACTCAAACCCAGTTCTGGTGATGCATCCGTTGTTTTGTTACTTATATTGCACAACTACATTCTGTATGAATCACATTTGTGTTATGAGGTATAGCGTCTGTCTCCTCCATAGTAGCTGGTTTTGTCAGTTCAAGTTGTCCGGATCAGATTTTGAACCGCAGCGGACGGCAACGATATTCTAGAGAATTGTGCTTTTGTCTGCAGCACAAGTGAACAGTGGCTCAGTAATACACCGAATGTCTCGTCAACAACTCAAACCCAGTCCTGTTGATGCATCCTTTGTTTTGTTACTTATATTGCACAACTACATTCCGTATGAATCACATTTGTGTTATGAGGTATAGCGTCTGTCTCCTGCATAGTAAGAGGTTTTGTCAGTTCAAGATGTCCGGATCAGATTTTGAACCGCAGCGGACGGCAACGATATTCTAGAGAATGTGCTTTTGTTAGCAGCACCAGTGAACAGTGGCTCAGTAATACACCGAATGTCCCGTCAACAACTCATGCCCAGTCTTGTTGATGCATCCGTTGTTTTGTTACTTATATTGCACAACTACATTCCGTATGAATCACATTTGTGTTATGTGGTATAGCGTCTCTCTCCTCCATAGTAAGAGGTTTTGTCAGTTCAAGTTGTCCGGATCAGATTTTGAACCGCAGCGGACGGCAACAATATTCTAGAGAATGTGCTTTTGTCTGCAGCACAAGTGAACAGTGGCTCAGTTATACACCGAATGTCCCGTCAACAACTCATGCCCAGTCCTGTTGATGCATCCGTTGTTTTGTTACTTATATTGCACAACTACATTCCGTATGAATCACATTTGTGTTATGAGGTATAGCGTCTGTCTCCTCCATAGTAAGAGGTTTTGTAAGTTCAAGTTGTCCGGATCAGATTCTGAACCGCAGCGGACGGCAACGATATTCTAGAGAATGTTCTTTTGTCTGCAGCACAAGTGAACAGTGGCTCAGTAATACACCGAATGTCCCGTCAACAACTCATGCCCAGTCCTGTTGATGCATCTGTTGTTTTGTTACTTATATTGCACAACTACATTCCGTATGAATCACATTTGTGTTATGAGGTATAGCGTCTGTTTCCTCCGTAGTACGAGGTTTTGTCAGTTCAAGTTGTCCGGATCAGATTCTGAACCGCAGCGGACGGCAACGATATTCTAGAGAATGTGCTTTTGTCTGCAGCACAAGTGAACAGTGGCTCAGTAATACACCGAATGTCCCGTCAACAACTCAAACCCAGTCCTGTTGATGCATCCTTTGTTTTGTTACTTATATTGCACTACTACATTCCGTATGAATCACATTTGTGTTATGAGGTATAGCGTCTGTCTCCTGCATAGTAAGAGGTTTTGTCAGTTCAAGTTGTCCGGATCAGATTTTGAACCGCAGCGGACGGCAACGATATTCTAGAGAATGTGCTTTTGTTAGCAACACAAGTGAACAGTGGCTCAGTAATACACCGAATGTCCCGTCAGCAACTCATGCCCAGTCCTGTTGATGCATCCGTTGTTTTGTTACTTATATTGCACAACTACATTCCGTATGAATCACATTTGTGTTATGAGGTATAGCGTCTGTCTCCTCCATAGTAAGAGGTTTTGTCAGTTCAAGTTGTCCAGATCAGATTCTGAACCGCAGCGGACGGCAACGATATTCTAGAGAATGTGCTTTTGTCTGCAGCACAAGTGAACACTTGCTCAGTAATACACCGAGTGTCTCGTCAACAACTCAAACCCAGTTCTGGTGATGCATCCGTTGTTTTGTTACTTATATTGCACAACTACATTCTGTATGAATCACATTTGTGTTATGAGGTATAGCGTCTGTCTCCTCCATAGTAGCTGGTTTTGTCAGTTCAAGTTGTCCCGATCAGATTTTGAACCGCAGCGGACGGCAACGATATTCTAGAGAATTGTGCTTTTGTCTGCAGCACAAGTGAACAGTGGCTCAGTAATACACCGAATGTCTCGTCAACAACTCAAACCCAGTCCTGTTGATGCATCCTTTGTTTTGTTACTTATATTGCCCAACTACATTCCGTATGAATCACATTTGTGTTATGAGGTATAGCGTCTGTCTCCTGCATAGTAAGAGGTTTTGTCAGTTCAAGTTGTCCGGACCGGTTTTTAACCGCAGCGGACGGCAACGATATTCTAGAGAATGTGCTTTTGTTAGCAGCACAAGTGAACAGTGGCTCAGTAATACACCGAATGTCCCGTCAACAACTCATGCCCAGTCTTGTTGATGCATCCGTTGTTTTGTTACTTATATTGCACAACTACATTCCGTATGAATCACATTTGTGTTATGAGGTATAGCGTCTCTCTCCTCCATAGTAAGAGGTTTTGTCAGTTCAAGTTGTCCGGATCAGATTTTGAACCGCAGCGGACGGCAACGATATTCTAGAGAATGTGCTTTTGTCTGCAGCACAAGTGAACAGTGGCTCAGTCATACACCGAATGTCCCGTCAACAACTCGTGCCCAGTCCTGTTGATGCATCCGTTGTTTTGTTACTTATATTGCACAACTACATTCCGTATGAATCACATTTGTGTTATGAGGTATAGCGTCTGTCTCCTCCATAGTAAGAGGTTTTGTCAGTTCAAGTTGTCCGGATCAGATTTTGAACCGCAGCGGACGGCAACGATATTCTAGAGAATGTGCTTTTGTCTGCAGCACAAGTGAACAGTGGCTCAGTCATACACCGAATGTCTCGTCAACAACTCAAACCCAGTCCTCTTGATGCATCCGTTGTTTTGTTACTTATATTGCGCAACTACATGCCGTATGAATCACATTTGTGTTATGAGGTATAGCGTCTGTCTCCTCCATAGTAAGAGGTTTTGTCAGTTCAAGTTGTCCAGATCAGATTCTGAACCGCAGCGGACGGCAACGATATTCTAGAGAATGTGCTTTTGTCTGCAGCACAAGTGAACAGTTGCTCAGTAATACACCGAGTGTCTCGTCAACAACTCAAACCCAGTTCTGGTGATGCATCCGTTGTTTTGTTACTTATATTGCACAACTACATTCTGTATGAATCTCATTTGTGTTATGAGGTATAGCGTCTGTCTCCTCCATAGTAGCTGGTTTTGTCAGTTCAAGTTGTCCGGATCAGATTTTGAACCGCAGCGGACGGCAACGATATTCTAGAGAATTGTGCTTTTGTCTGCAGCACAAGTGAACAGTGGCTCAGTAATACACCGAATGTCTCGTCAACAACTCAAACCCAGTCCTGTTGATGCATCCTTTGTTTTGTTACTTATATTGCACAACTACATTCCGTATGAATCACATTTGTGTTATGAGGTATAGCGTCTGTCTCCTGCATAGTAAGAGGTTTTGTCAGTTCAAGTTGTCCGGATCAGATTTTGAACCGCAGCGGACGGCAACGATATTCTAGAGAATGTGCTTTTGTTAGCAGCACAAGTGAACAGTGGCTCAGTAATACACCGAATGTCCCATCAACAACTCATGCCCAGTCTTGTTGATGCATCCGTTGTTTTGTTACTTATATTGCACAACTACATTCCGTATGAATCACATTTGTGTTATGAGGTATAGCGTCTCTCTCCTCCATAGTAAGAGGTTTTGTCAGTTCAAGTTGTCCGGATCAGATTTTGAACCGCAGCGGACGGCAACGATATTCTAGAGAATGTGCTTTTGTCTGCAGCACAAGTGAACAGTGGCTCAGTCATACACCGAATGTCCCGTCAACAACTCATGCCCAGTCCTGTTGATGCATCCGTTGTTTTGTTACTTATATTGCACAACTACATTCCGTATGAATCACATTTGTGTTATGAGGTATAGCGTCTGTCTCCTCCATAGTAAGAGGTTTTGTCAGTTCAAGTTGTCCGGATCAGATTTTGAACCGCAGCGGACGGCAACGATATTCTAGAGAATGTGCTTTTGTCTGCAGCACAAGTGAACAGTGGCTCAGTCATACACCGAATGTCTCGTCAACAACTCAAACCCAGTCCTCTTGATGCATCCGTTGTTTTGTTACTTATATTGCGCAACTACATGCCGTATGAATCACATTTGTGTTATGAGGTATAGCGTCTGTCTCCTCCATAGTAAGAGGTTTTGTCAGTTCAAGTTGTCCAGATCAGATTCTGAACCGCAGCGGACGGCAACGATATTCTAGAGAAAGTGCTTTTGTCTGCAGCACAAGTGAACAGTTGCTCAGTAATACACCGAGTGTCTCGTCAACAACTCAAACCCAGTTCTGGTGATGCATCCGTTGTTTTGTTACTTATATTGCACAACTACATTCTGTATGAATCACATTTGTGTTATGAGGTATAGCGTCTGTCTCCTCCATAGTAGCTGGTTTTGTCAGTTCAAGTTGTCCGGATCAGATTTTGAACCGCAGCGGACGGCAACGATATTCTAGAGAATTGTGCTTTTGTCTGCAGCACAAGTGAACAGTGGCTCAGTAATACACCGAATGTCTCGTCAACAACTCAAACCCAGTCCTGTTGATGCATCCTTTGTTTTGTTACTTATATTGCACAACTACATTCCGTATGAATCACATTTGTGTTATGAGGTATAGCGTCTGTCTCCTGCATAGTAAGAGGTTTTGTCAGTTCAAGATGTCCGGATCAGATTTTGAACCGCAGCGGACGGCAACGATATTCTAGAGAATGTGCTTTTGTTAGCAGCACCAGTGAACAGTGGCTCAGTAATACACCGAATGTCCCGTCAACAACTCATGCCCAGTCTTGTTGATGCATCCGTTGTTTTGTTACTTATATTGCACAACTACATTCCGTATGAATCACATTTGTGTTATGTGGTATAGCGTCTCTCTCCTCCATAGTAAGAGGTTTTGTCAGTTCAAGTTGTCCGGATCAGATTTTGAACCGCAGCGGACGGCAACAATATTCTAGAGAATGTGCTTTTGTCTGCAGCACAAGTGAACAGTGGCTCAGTTATACACCGAATGTCCCGTCAAACACTCATGCCCAGTCCTGTTGATGCATCCGTTGTTTTGTTACTTATATTGCACAACTACATTCCGTATGAATCACATTTGTGTTATGAGGTATAGCGTCTGTCTCCTCCATAGTAAGAGGTTTTGTAAGTTCAAGTTGTCCGGATCAGATTCTGAACCGCAGCGGACGGCAACGATATTCTAGAGAATGTTCTTTTGTCTGCAGCACAAGTGAACAGTGGCTCAGTAATACACCGAATGTCCCGTCAACAACTCATGCCCAGTCCTGTTGATGCATCCGTTGTTTTGTTACTTATATTGCACAACTACATTCCGTATGAATCACATTTGTGTTATGAGGTATAGCGTCTGTTTCCTCCGTAGTACGAGGTTTTGTCAGTTCAAGTTGTCCGGATCAGATTCTGAACCGCAGCGGACGGCAACGATATTCTAGAGAATGTGCTTTTGTCTGCAGCACAAGTGAACAGTGGCTCAGTAATACACCGAATGTCCCGTCAACAACTCAAACCCAGTCCTGTTGATGCATCCTTTGTTTTGTTACTTATATTGCACAACTACATTCCGTATGAATCACATTTGTGTTATGAGGTATAGCGTCTGTCTCCTGCATAGTAAGAGGTTTTGTCAGTTCAAGTTGTCCGGATCAGATTTTGAACCGCAGCGGACGGCAACGATATTCTAGAGAATGTGCTTTTGTTAGCAACACAAGTGAACAGTGGCTCAGTAATACACCGAATGTCCCGTCAGCAACTCATGCCCAGTCCTGTTGATGCATCCGTTGTTTTGTTACTTATATTGCACAACTACATTCCGTATGAATCACATTTGTGTTATGAGGTATAGCGTCTGTCTCCTCCATAGTAAGAGGTTTTGTCAGTTCAAGTTGTCCAGATCAGATTCTGAACCGCAGCGGACGGCAACGATATTCTAGAGAATGTGCTTTTGTCTGCAGCACAAGTGAACAGTTGCTCAGTAATACACCGAGTGTCTCGTCAACAACTCAAACCCAGTTCTGGTGATGCATCCGTTGTTTTGTTACTTATATTGCACAACTACATTCTGTATGAATCACATTTGTGTTATAAGGTATAGCGTCTGTCTCCTCCATAGTAGCTGGTTTTGTCAGTTCAAGTTGTCCGGATCAGATTTTGAACCGCAGCGGACGGCAACGATATTCTAGAGAATTGTGCTTTTGTCTGCAGCACAAGTGAACAGTGGCTCAGTAATACACCGAATGTCTCGTCAACAACTCAAACCCAGTCCTGTTGATGCATCCTTTGTTTTGTTACTTATATTGCACAACTACATTCCGTATGAATCACATTTGTGTTATGAGGTATAGCGTCTGTCTCCTGCATAGTAAGAGGTTTTGTCAGTTCAAGTTGTCCGGATCAGATCTTGAACCGCAGCGGACGGCAACGATATTCTAGAGAATGTGCTTTTGTTAGCAGCACAAGTGAACAGTGGCTCAGTAATACACCGAATGTCCCGTCAACAACTCATGCCCAGTCTTGTTGATGCATCCGTTGTTTTGTTACTTATATTGCACAACTACATTCCGAATGAATCACATTTGTGTTATGTGGTATAGCGTCTCTCTCCTCCATAGTAAGAGGTTTTGTCAGTTCAAGTTGTCCGGATCAGATTTTGAACCGCAGCGGACGGCAACGATATTCTAGAGAATGTGCTTTTGTCTGCAGCACAAGTGAACAGTGGCTCAGTTATACACCGAATGTCCCGTCAACAACTCATGCCCAGTCCTGTTGATGCATTCGTTGTTTTGTTACTTATATTGCACAACTACATTCCGTATGAATCACATTTGTGTTATGAGGTATAGCGTCTGTCTCCTCCATAGTAAGAGGTTTTGTAAGTTCAAGTTGTCCGGATCAGATTCTGAACCGCAGCGGACGGCAACGACATTCTAGAGAATGTGCTTTTGTCTGCAGCACAAGGGAACAGTGGCACAGTAATACACCGAATGTCCCGTCAACAACTCATGCCCAGTCCTGTTGATGCATCCGTTGTTTTGTTACTTATATTGCACAACTACATTCCGTATGAATCACATTTGTGTTATGAGATATAGCGTCTGTCTCCTCCATAGTAAGAGGTTTTTGTCAGTTCAAGTTGTCCGGATCAGATTCTGAACCGCAGCGGACGGTAACGATATTCTAGAGAATGTGCTTTTGTCTGCAGCACAAGTGAACAGTGGCTCAGTAATACACCGAATGTCCCGTCAGCAACTCATGCCCAGTCCTGTTGATGCATCCGTTGTTTTGTTACTTATATTGCACAACTACATTCCGTATGAATCACATTTGTGTTATGAGGTATAGCGTCTGTCTCCTCCATAGTAAGAGGTTTTGTCAGTTCAAGTTGTCCGGATCAGATTTTGAACCGCAGCGGACGGCAACGATATTCTAGAGAACGTGCTTTTGTCTGCAGCACAAGTGAACAGTGGCTCAGTCATACACCGAATGTCCCGTCAACAACTCATGCCCAGTCCTGTTGATGCATCCGTTGTTTTGTTACTTATATTGCACAACTACATTCTGTATGAATCACATTTGTGTTATGAGGTATAGCGTCTGTCTCCTCCATAGTAGCTGGTTTTGTCAGTTCAAGTGTTCCGGATCAGATTTTGAACCGCAGCGGACGGCAACGATATTCTAGAGAATGTGCTTTTGTTAGCAGCACAAGTGAACAGTGGCTCAGTAATACACCGAATGTCCCGTCAACAACTCATGCCCAGTCTTGTTGATGCATCCGTTGTTTTGTTACTTATATTGCACAACTACATTCCGTATGAATCACATTTGTGTTATTAGGTATAGCGTCTCTCTCCTCCATAGTAAGAGGTTTTGTCAGTTCAAGTTGTCCGGATCAGATTTTGAACCGCAGCGGACGGCAACGATATTCTAGAGAATGTGCTTTTGTCTGCAGCACAAGTGAACAGTGGCTCAGTCATACACCGAATGTCCCGTCAACAACTCGTGCCCAGTCCTGTTGATGCATCCGTTGTTTTGTTACTTATATTGCACAACTACATTCCGTATGAATCACATTTGTGTTATGAGGTATAGCGTCTGTCTCCTCCATAGTAAGAGGTTTTGTCAGTTCAAGTTGTCCGGATCAGATTTTGAACCGCAGCGGACGGCAACGATATTCTAGAGAATGTGCTTTTGTCTGCAGCACAAGTGAACAGTGGCTCAGTCATACACCGAATGTCTCGTCAACAACTCAAACCCAGTCCTCTTGATGCATCCGTTGTTTTGTTACTTATATTGCGCAACTACATGCCGTATGAATCACATTTGTGTTATGAGGTATAGCGTCTGTCTCCTCCATAGTAAGAGGTTTTGTCAGTTCAAGTTGTCCAGATCAGATTCTGAACCGCAGCGGACGGCAACGATATTCTAGAGAAAGTGCTTTTGTCTGCAGCACAAGTGAACAGTTGCTCAGTAATACACCGAGTGTCTCGTCAACAACTCAAACCCAGTTCTGGTGATGCATCCGTTGTTTTGTTACTTATATTGCACAACTACATTCTGTATGAATCACATTTGTGTTATGAGGTATAGCGTCTGTCTCCTCCATAGTAGCTGGTTTTGTCAGTTCAAGTTGTCCGGATCAGATTTTGAACCGCAGCGGACGGCAACGATATTCTAGAGAATTGTGCTTTTGTCTGCAGCACAAGTGAACAGTGGCTCAGTAATACACCGAATGTCTCGTCAACAACTCAAACCCAGTCCTGTTGATGCATCCTTTGTTTTGTTACTTATATTGCACAACTACATTCCGTATGAATCACATTTGTGTTATGAGGTATAGCGTCTGTCTCCTGCATAGTAAGAGGTTTTGTCAGTTCAAGTTGTCCGGATCAGATTTTGAACCGCAGCGGACGGCAACGATATTCTAGAGAATGTGCTTTTGTTAGCAGCACCAGTGAACAGTGGCTCAGTAATACACCGAATGTCCCGTCAACAACTCATGCCCAGTCTTGTTGATGCATCCGTTGTTTTGTTACTTATATTGCACAACTACATTCCGTATGAATCACATTTGTGTTATGTGGTATAGCGTCTCTCTCCTCCATAGTAAGAGGTTTTGTCAGTTCAAGTTGTCCGGATCAGATTTTGAACCGCAGCGGACGGCAACAATATTCTAGAGAATGTGCTTTTGTCTGCAGCACAAGTGAACAGTGGCTCAGTTATACACCGAATGTCCCGTCAACAACTCATGCCCAGTCCTGTTGATGCATCCGTTGTTTTGTTACTTATATTGCACAACTACATTCCGTATGAATCACATTTGTGTTATGAGGTATAGCGTCTGTCTCCTCCATAGTAAGAGGTTTTGTAAGTTCAAGTTGTCCGGATCAGATTCTGAACCGCAGCGGACGGCAACGATATTCTAGAGAATGTTCTTTTGTCTGCAGCACAAGTGAACAGTGGCTCAGTAATACACCGAATGTCCCGTCAACAACTCATGCCCAGTCCTGTTGATGCATCCGTTGTTTTGTTACTTATATTGCACAACTACATTCCGTATGAATCACATTTGTGTTATGAGGTATAGCGTCTGTTTCCTCCGTAGTACGAGGTTTTGTCAGTTCAAGTTGTCCGGATCAGATTCTGAACCGCAGCGGACGGCAACGATATTCTAGAGAATGTGCTTTTGTCTGCAGCACAAGTGAACAGTGGCTCAGTAATACACCGAATGTCCCGTCAACAACTCAAACCCAGTCCTGTTGATGCATCCTTTGTTTTGTTACTTATATTGCACAACTACATTCCGTATGAATCACATTTGTGTTATGAGGTATAGCGTCTGTCTCCTGCATAGTAAGAGGTTTTGTCAGTTCAAGTTGTCCGGATCAGATTTTGAACCGCAGCGGACGGCAACGATATTCTAGAGAATGTGCTTTTGTTAGCAACACAAGTGAACAGTGGCTCAGTAATACACCGAATGTCCCGTCAGCAACTCATGCCCAGTCCTGTTGATGCATCCGTTGTTTTGTTACTTATATTGCACAACTACATTCCGTATGAATCACATTTGTGTTATGAGGTATAGCGTCTGTCTCCTCCATAGTAAGAGGTTTTGTCAGTTCAAGTTGTCCAGATCAGATTCTGAACCGCAGCGGACGGCAACGATATTCTAGAGAATGTGCTTTTGTCTGCAGCACAAGTGAACAGTTGCTCAGTAATACACCGAGTGTCTCGTCAACAACTCAAACCCAGTTCTGGTGATGCATCCGTTGTTTTGTTACTTATATTGCACAACTACATTCTGTATGAATCACATTTGTGTTATAAGGTATAGCGTCTGTCTCCTCCATAGTAGCTGGTTTTGTCAGTTCAAGTTGTCCGGATCAGATTTTGAACCGCAGCGGACGGCAACGATATTCTAGAGAATTGTGCTTTTGTCTGCAGCACAAGTGAACAGTGGCTCAGTAATACACCGAATGTCTCGTCAACAACTCAAACCCAGTCCTGTTGATGCATCCTTTGTTTTGTTACTTATATTGCACAACTACATTCCGTATGAATCACATTTGTGTTATGAGGTATAGCGTCTGTCTCCTGCATAGTAAGAGGTTTTGTCAGTTCAAGTTGTCCGGATCAGATCTTGAACCGCAGCGGACGGCAACGATATTCTAGAGAATGTGCTTTTGTTAGCAGCACAAGTGAACAGTGGCTCAGTAATACACCGAATGTCCCGTCAACAACTCATGCCCAGTCTTGTTGATGCATCCGTTGTTTTGTTACTTATATTGCACAACTACATTCCGTATGAATCACATTTGTGTTATGTGGTATAGCGTCTCTCTCCTCCATAGTAAGAGGTTTTGTCAGTTCAAGTTGTCCGGATCAGATTTTGAACCGCAGCGGACGGCAACGATATTCTAGAGAATGTGCTTTTGTCTGCAGCACAAGTGAACAGTGGCTCAGTTATACACCGAATGTCCCGTCAACAACTCATGCCCAGTCCTGTTGATGCATTCGTTGTTTTGTTACTTATATTGCACAACTACATTCCGTATGAATCACATTTGTGTTATGAGGTATAGCGTCTGTCTCCTCCATAGTAAGAGGTTTTGTAAGTTCAAGTTGTCCGGATCAGATTCTGAACCGCAGCGGACGGCAACGACATTCTAGAGAATGTGCTTTTGTCTGCAGCACAAGTGAACAGTGGCACAGTAATACACCGAATGTCCCGTCAACAACTCATGCCCAGTCCTGTTGATGCATCCGTTGTTTTGTTACTTATATTGCACAACTACATTCCGTATGAATCACATTTGTGTTATGAGGTATAGCGTCTGTTTCCTCCGTAGTAAGAGGTTTTGTCAGTTCAAGTTGTCCGGATCAGATTCTGAACCGCAGCGGACGGCAACGATATTCTAGAGAATGTGCTTTTGTCTGCAGCACAAGTGAACAGTGGCTCAGTAATACACCGAATGTCCCGTCAACAACTCATGCCCAGTCCTGTTGATGCATCCGTTGTTTTGTTACTTATATTGCACAACTACATTCCGTATGAATCACATTTGTGTTATGAGATATAGCGTCTGTCTCCTCCATAGTAAGAGGTTTTTGTCAGTTCAAGTTGTCCGGATCAGATTCTGAACCGCAGCGGACGGTAACGATATTCTAGAGAATGTGCTTTTGTCTGCAGCACAAGTGAACAGTGGCTCAGTAATACACCGAATGTCCCGTCAGCAACTCATGCCCAGTCCTGTTGATGCATCCGTTGTTTTGTTACTTATATTGCACAACTACATTCCGTATGAATCACATTTGTGTTATGAGGTATAGCGTCTGTCTCCTCCATAGTAAGAGGTTTTGTCAGTTCAAGTTGTCCGGATCAGATTTTGAACCGCAGCGGACGGCAACGATATTCTAGAGAACGTGCTTTTGTCTGCAGCACAAGTGAACAGTGGCTCAGTCATACACCGAATGTCCCGTCAACAACTCATGCCCAGTCCTGTTGATGCATCCGTTGTTTTGTTACTTATATTGCACAACTACATTCTGTATGAATCACATTTGTGTTATGAGGTATAGCGTCTGTCTCCTCCATAGTAGCTGGTTTTGTCAGTTCAAGTGTTCCGGATCAGATTTTGAACCGCAGCGGACGGCAACGATATTCTAGAGAATGTGCTTTTGTCTGCAGCACAAGTGAACAGTGGCTCAGTAATACACCGAATATCTCGTCAGCAACTCATACCCAGTCCTGTTGATGCATTCATTGTTTTGTTACTTATATTGCGCAACTACATGCCGTATGAATCACATTTGTGTTATGAGGTATAGCGTCTGTTTCCTCCGTAGTAAGAGGTTTTGTCAGTTCAAGTTGTCCGGATCAGATTCTGAACCGCAGCGGACGGCAACGATGTTCTAGAGAATGTGCTTTTGTCTGCAGCACAAGTGAACAGTGGCTCAGTAATACACCGAATGTCTCGTCAACAACTCAAACCCAGTTCTGGTGATGCATCCGTTGTTTTGTTACTTATATTGCACAACTACATTCCGTATGAATCACATTTGTGTTATGAGGTATAGCGTCTGTCTCCTCCATAGTAAGAGGTTTTGTCAGTTCAAGTTGTCCGGATCAGATTTTGAACCGCAGCGGACGGCAACGATATTCTAGAGAATGTGCTTTTGTCTGCAGCACAAGTGAACAGTGGCTCAGTAATACACCGAATGTCTCGTCAACAACTCAAACCCAGTCCTGTTGATGCATCCGTTGTTTTGTTACTTATATTGCACAACTACATTCCGTATGAATCACATTTGTGTTATGTGGTATAGCGTCTCTCTCCTCCATAGTAAGAGGTTTTGTCAGTTCAAGTTGTCCGGATCAGATTTTGAACCGCAGCGGACGGCAACGATATTCTAGAGAATGTGCTTTTGTCTGCAGCACAAGTGAACAGTGGCTCAGTTATACACCGAATGTCCCGTCAACAACTCATGCCCAGTCCTGTTGATGCATTCGTTGTTTTGTTACTTATATTGCACAACTACATTCCGTATGAATCACATTTGTGTTATGAGGTATAGCGTCTGTCTCCTCCATAGTAAGAGGTTTTGTAAGTTCAAGTTGTCCGGATCAGATTCTGAGCCGCAGCGGACGGCAACGATATTCTAGAGAATGTGCTTTTGTCTGCAGCACAAGTGAACAGTGGCACAGTAATACACCGAATGTCCCGTCAACAACTCATGCCCAGTCCTGTTGATGCATCCGTTGTTTTGTTACTTATATTGCACAACTACATTCCGTATGAATCACATTTGTGTTATGAGGTATAGCGTCTGTTTCCTCCGTAGTAAGAGGTTTTGTCAGTTCAAGTTGTCCGGATCAGATTCTGAACCGCAGCGGACGGCAACGATATTCTAGAGAATGTGCTTTTGTCTGCAGCACAAGTGAACAGTGGCTCAGTAATACACCGAATGTCCCGTCAAAAACTCATGCCCAGTCCTGTTGATGCATCCGTTGTTTTGTTACTTATATTGCACAACTACATTCCGTATGAATCACATTTGTGTTATGAGGTATAGCGTCTGTCTCCTCCATAGTAAGAGGTTTTTGTCAGTTCAAGTTGTCCGGATCAGATTCTGAACCGCAGCGGACGGTAACGATATTCTAGAGAATGTGCTTTTGTCTGCAGCACAAGTGAACAGTGGCTCAGTAATACACCGAATGTCCCGTCAGCAACTCATGCCCAGTCCTGTTGATGCATCCGTTGTTTTGTTACTTATATTGCACAACTACATTCCGTATGAATCACATTTGTGTTATGAGGTATAGCGTCTGTCTCCTCCATAGTAAGAGGTTTTGTCAGTTCAAGTTGTCCGGATCAGATTTTGAACCGCAGCGGACGGCAACGATATTCTAGAGAACGTGCTTTTGTCTGCAGCACAAGTGAACAGTGGCTCAGTCATACACCGAATGTCCCGTCAACAACTCATGCCCAGTCCTGTTGATGCATCCGTTGTTTTGTTACTTATATTGCACAACTACATTCTGTATGAATCACATTTGTGTTATGAGGTATAGCGTCTGTCTCCTCCATAGTAGCTGGTTTTGTCAGTTCAAGTTGTCCGGATCAGATTTTGAACCGCAGCGGACGGCAACGATATTCTAGAGAATGTGCTTTTGTCTGCAGCACAAGTGAACAGTGGCTCAGTAATACACCGAATATCTCGTCAGCAACTCATACCCAGTCCTGTTGATGCATTCATTGTTTTGTTACTTATATTGCGCAACTACATGCCGTATGAATCACATTTGTGTTATGAGGTATAGCGTCTGTTTCCTCCGTAGTAAGAGGTTTTGTCAGTTCAAGTTGTCCGGATCAGATTCTGAACCGCAGCGGACGGCAACGATGTTCTAGAGAATGTGCTTTTGTCTGCAGCACAAGTGAACAGTGGCTCAGTAATACACCGAATGTCTCGTCAACAACTCAAACCCAGTTCTGGTGATGCATCCGTTGTTTTGTTACTTATATTGCACAACTACATTCCGTATGAATCACATTTGTGTTATGAGGTATAGCGTCTGTCTCCTCCATAGTAAGAGGTTTTGTCAGTTCAAGTTGTCCGGATCAGATTTTGAACCGCAGCGGACGGCAACGATATTCTAGAGAATGTGCTTTTGTCTGCAGCACAAGTGAACAGTGGCTCAGTAATACACCGAATGTCTCGTCAACAACTCAAACCCAGTCCTGTTGATGCATCCGTTGTTTTGTTACTTATATTGCACAACTACATTCCGTATGAATCACATTTGTGTTATGAGGTATAGCGTCTGTCTCCTCCATAGTAAGAGGTTTTGTCAGTTCAAGTTGTCCGGATCAGATTCTGAACCGCAGCGGACGGTAACGATATTCTAGAGAATGTGCTTTTGTCTGCAGCACAAGTGAACAGTGGCTCAGTAATACTCCGAATGTCCCGTCAACAACTCATGCCCAGTCCTGTTGATGCATCCGTTGTTTTGTTACTTATATTGCACAACTACATTCCGTATGAATCACATTTGTGTTATGAGGTATATCGTCTGTCTCCTCCATAGTAAGAGGTTTTGTCAGTTCAAGTTGTCCGGATCAGATTTTGAACCGCAGCGGACGGCAACGATATTCTAGAGAATGTGCTTTTGTCTGCAGCACAAGTGAACAGTGGCTCAGTCATACACCGAATGTCCCGTCATCAACTCATGCCCAGTCCTGTTGATGCATCCGTTGTTTTGTTACTTATATTGCACAACTACATTCTGTATGAATCACATTTGTGTTATGAGGTATAGCGTCTGTCTCCTCCATAGTAGCTGGTTTTGTCAGTTCAAGTTGTCCGGATCAGATTTTGAACCGCAGCGGACGGCAACGATATTCTAGAGAATGTGCTTTTGTCTGCAGCACAAGTGAACAGTGGCTCAGTAATACACCGAATATCTCGTCAACAACTCATACCCAGTCCTGTTGATGCATTCATTGTTTTGTTACTTATATTGCGCAACTACATGCCGTATGTATCACATTTGTGTTATGAGGTATAGCGTCTGTTTCCTCCGTAGTAAGAGGTTTGGTCAGTTCAAGTTGTCCGGATCAGATTCTGAACCGCAGCGGACGGCAACGATATTCTAGAGAATGTGATTTTGTCTGCAGCACAAGTGAACAGTGGCTCAGTAATACACCGAATGTCTCGTCAACAACTCAAACCCAGTTCTGGTGATGCATCCGTTGTTTTGTTACTTATATTGCACAACTACATTCCGTATGAATCACATTTGTGTTATGAGGTATAGCGTCTGTCTCCTCCATAGTAAGAGGTTTTGTCAGTTCAAGTTGTCCGGATCAGATTTTGAACCGCAGCGGACGGCAACGATATTCTAGAGAATGTGCTTTTGTCTGCAGCACAAGTGAACAGTGGCTCAGTAATACACCGAATGTCCCGTCAACAACTCATGCCCAGTCCTGTTGATGCATCCGTTGTTTTGTTACTTATATTGCACAACTACATTCCGTATGAATCACATTTGTGTTATGAGGTATAGCGTCTGTCTCCTCCATAGTAAGAGGTTTTGTCAGTTCAAGTTGTCCGGATCAGATTCTGAACCGCAGCGGACGGTAACGATATTCTAGAGAATGTGCTTTTGTCTGCAGCACAAGTGAACAGTGGCTCAGTAATACACCGAATGTCCCGTCAACAACTCATGCCCAGTCCTGTTGATGCATCCGTTGTTTTGTTACTTATATTGCACAACTACATTCCGTATGAATCACATTTGTGTTATGAGGTATAGCGTCTGTCTCCTCCATAGTAAGAGGTTTTGTCAGTTCAAGTTGTCCGGATCAGATTTTGAACCGCAGCTGACGGCAACGATATTCTAGAGAATGTGCTTTTGTCTGCAGCACAAGTGAACAGTGGCTCAGTCATACACCGAATGTCCCGTCAACAACTCATGCCCAGTCCTGTTGATGCATCCCTTGTTTTGTTATATTGCACAACTACATTCTGTATGAATCACATTTGTGTTATGAGGTATAGCGTCTGTCTCCTCCATAGTAGCTGGTTTTGTCAGTTCAAGTTGTCCGGATCAGATTTTGAACCGCAGCGGACGGCAACTATATTCTAGAGAATGTGCTTTTGTCTGCAGCACAAGTGAACAGTGGCTCAGTCATACACCGAATGTCCCGTCAACAACTCATACCCAGTCCTGTTGATGCATTCATTGTTTTGTTACTTATATTGCGCAGCTACATGCCGTATGAATCACATTTGTGTTATGAGGTTTAGCGTCTGTTTCCTCCGTAGTAAGAGGTTTTGTCAGTTCAAGTTGTCCGGATCAGATTCTGAACCGCAGCGGACGGCAACGATATTCTAGAGAATGTGCTTTTGTCTGCAGCACAAGTGAACAGTGGCTCAGTAATACACCGAATGTCTCGTCAACAACTCAAACCCAGTTCTGGTGATGCATCCGTTGTTTTGTTACTTATATTGCACAACTACATTCCGTATGAATCACATTTGTGTTTTGAGATATAGCGTCTGTCTCCTCCACAGTAAGAGGTTTTGTCAGTTCAAGTTGTCCGGATCAGATTTTGAACCGCAGCGGACGGCAACGATATTCTAGAGAATGTGCTTTTGTCTGCAGCACAAGTGAACAGTGGCTCAGTCATACACCGAATGTCTCGTCAACAACTCAAACCCAGTCCTCTTGATGCATCCGTTGTTTTGTTACTTATATTGCACAACTACATTCCGTATGAATCACATTTGTGTTATGAGGTATAGCGTCTCTCTCCTCCATAGTAAGAGGTTTTGTCAGTTCAAGTTGTCCGGATCAGATTTTGAACCGCAGCGGACGGCAACGATATTCTAGAGAATGTGCTTTTGTCTGCAGCACAAGTGAACAGTGGCTCATACACCGAATGTCCCGTCAACAACTCATGCCCAGTCCTGTTGATGCATCCGTTGTTTTGTTACTTATATTGCACAACTACATTCCGTATGAATCACATTTGTGTTATGAGGTATAGCGTCTGTCTCCTCCATAGTAAGAGGTTTTGTCAGTTCAAGTTGTCCGGATCAGATTTTGAACCGCAGCGGACGGCAACGATATTCTAGAGAATGTGCTTTTGTCTGCAGCACAAGTGAACAGTGGCTCAGTCATACACCGAATGTCTCGTCAACAACTCAAACCCAGTCCTCTTGATGCATCCGTTGTTTTGTTACTTATATTGCGCAACTACATGCCGTATGAATCACATTTGTGTTATGAGGTATAGCGTCTGTCTCCTCCATAGTAAGAGGTTTTGTCAGTTCAAGTTGTCCAGATCAGATTCTGATCCGCAGCGGGCGGCAACGATATTCTAGAGAATGTGCTTTTGTCTGCAGCACAAGTGAACAGTTGCTCAGTAATACACCGAGTGTCTCGTCAACAACTCAAACCCAGTTCTGGTGATGCATCCGTTGTTTTGTTACTTATATTGCACAACTACATTCTGTATGAATCTCATTTGTGTTATGAGGTATAGCGTCTGTCTCCTCCATAGTAGCTGGTTTTGTCAGTTCAAGTTGTCCGGATCAGATTTTGAACCGCAGCGGACGGCAACGATATTCTAGAGAATTGTGCTTTTGTCTGCAGCACAAGTGAACAGTGGCTCAGTAATACACCGAATGTCTCGTCAACAACTCAAACCGAGTCCTGTTGATGCATCCTTTGTTTTGTTACTTATATTGCACAACTACATTCCGTATGAATCACATTTGTGTTATGAGGTATAGCGTCTGTCTCCTGCATAGTAAGAGGTTTTGTCAGTTCAAGTTGTCCGGATCAGATTTTGAACCGCAGCGGACGGCAACGATATTCTAGAGAATGTGCTTTTGTTAGCAGCACAAGTGAACAGTGGCTCAGTAATACACCGAATGTCCCGTCAACAACTCATGCCCAGTCTTGTTGATGCATCCGTTGTTCTGTTACTTATATTGCACAACTACATTCCGTATGAATCACATTTGTGTTATGAGGTATAGCGTCTGTCTCCTCCATAGTAAGAGGTTTTGTCAGTTCAAGTTGTCCGGATCAGATTTTGAACCGCAGCGGACGGCAACGATATTCTAGAGAATGTGCTTTTGTCTGCAGCACAAGTGAACAGTGGCTCAGTCATACACCGAATGTCTCGTCAACAACTCAAACCCAGTCCTCTTGATGCATCCGTTGTTTTGTTACTTATATTGCGCAACTACATGCCGTATGAATCACGTTTGTGTTATGAGGTATAGCGTCTGTCTCCTCCATAGTAAGAGGTTTTGTCAGTTCAAGTTGTCCAGATCAGATTCTGAACCGCAGCGGACGGCAACGATATTCTAGAGAATGTGCTTTTGTCTGCAGCACAAGTGAACAGTTGCTCAGTAATACACCGAGTGTCTCGTCAACAACTCATGCCCAGTTCTGGTGATGCATCCGTTGTTTTGTTACTTATATTGCACAACTACATTCTGTATGAATCACATTTGTGTTATGAGGTATAGCGTCTGTCTCCTCCATAGTAGCTGGTTTTGTCAGTTCAAGTTGTCCGGATCAGATTTTGAACCGCAGCGGACGGCAACGATATTCTAGAGAATTGTGCTTTTGTCTGCAGCACAAGTGAACAGTTGCTCAGTAATACACCGAGTGTCTCGTCAACAACTCAAACCCAGTTCTGGTGATGCATCCGTTGTTTTGTTACTTATATTGCACAACTACATTCCGTATGAATCACATTTGTGTTATGAGGTATAGCGTCTGTCTCCTGCATAGTAAGAGGTTTTGTCAGTTCAAGTTGTCCGGATCAGATTTTGAACCGCAGCGGACGGCAACGATATTCTAGAGAATTGTGCTTTTGTCTGCAGCACAAGTGAACAGTGGCTCAGTAATACACCGAATGTCTCGTCAACAACTCAAGCCCAGTCCTGTTGATGCATCCTTTGTTTTGTTACTTATATTGCACAACTACATTCCGTATGAATCACATTTGTGTTATGAGGTATAGCGTCTGTCTCCTCCATAGTAAGAGGTTTTGTCAGTTCAAGTTGTCCGGATCAGATTTTGAACCGCAGCGGACGGCAACGATATTCTAGAGAATGTGCTTTTGTTAGCAGCACAAGTGAACAGTGGCTCAGTAATACTCCGAATGTCCCGTCAACAACTCATGCCCAGTCCTGTTGATGCATCCGTTGTTTTGTTACTTATATTGCACAACTACATTCCGTATGAATCACATTTGTGTTATGAGGTATAGCGTCTGTCTCCTCCATAGTAAGAGGTTTTGTCAGTTCAAGTTGTCCGGATCAGATTTTGAACCGCAGCGGACGGCAACGATATTCTAGAGAATGTGCTTTTGTCTGCAGCACAAGTGAACAGTGGCTCAGTCATACACCGAATGTCCCGTCATCAACTCATGCCCAGTCCTGTTGATGCATCCGTTGTTTTGTTACTTATATTGCACAACTACATTCTGTATGAATCACATTTGTGTTTGAGGTATAGCGTCTGTCTCCTCCATAGTAGCTGGTTTTGTCAGTTCAAGTTGTCCGGATCAGATTTTGAACCGCAGCGGACGGCAACGATATTCTAGAGAATGTGCTTTTGTCTGCAGCACAAGTGAACAGTGGCTCAGTAATACACCGAATATCTCATCAACAACTCATACCCAGTCCTGTTGATGCATTCATTATTTTGTTACTTATATTGCGCAACTACATGCCGTATGTATCACATTTGTGTTATGAGGTATAGCGTCTGTTTCCTCCGTAGTAAGAGGTTTTGTCAGTTCAAGTTGTCCGGATCAGATTCTGAACCGCAGCGGACGGCAACGATATTCTAGAGAATGTGATTTTGTCTGCAGCACAAGTGAACAGTGGCTCAGTAATACACCGAATGTCTCGTCAACAACTCAAACCCAGTTCTGGTGATGCATCCGTTGTTTTGTTACTTATATTGCACAACTACATTCCGTATGAATCACATTTGTGTTATGAGGTATAGCGTCTGTCTCCTCCATAGTAAGAGGTTTTGTCAGTTCAAGTTGTCCGGATCAGATTTTGAACCGCAGCGGACGGCAACGATATTCTAGAGAATGTGCTTTTGTCTGCAGCACAAGTGAACAGTGGCTCAGTAATACACCGAATATCTCGTCAACAACTCATACCCAGTCCTGTTGATGTATTCATTGTTTTGTTACTTATATTGCACAACTACATTCCGTATGAATCACATTTGTGTTATGAGGTATAGCGTCTGTCTCCTCCATAGTAAGAGGTTTTGTAAGTTCAAGTTGTCCGGATCAGATTCTGAACCGCAGCGGACGGCAACGATATTCTAGAGAATGTGCTTTTGTCTGCAGCACAAGTGAACAGTGGCTCAGTAATACACCGAATGTCCCGTCAACAACTCATGCCCAGTCCTGTTGATGCATCCGTTGTTTTGTTACTTATATTGCACAACTACATTCTGTATGAATCACATTTGTGTTATGAGGTATAGCGTCTGTCTCCTCCATAGTAGCTGGTTTTGTCAGTTCAAGTTGTCCGGATCAGATTTTGAACCGCAGCGGACGGCAACGATATTCTAGAGAATGTGCTTTTGTCTGCAGCACAAGTGAACAGTGGCTCAGTAATACACTGAATATCTCGTCAACAACTCATACCCAGTCCTGTTGATGCATTCATTGTTTTGTTACTTATATTGCGCAACTACATGCCGTATGAATCACATTTGTGTTATGAGGTATAGCGTCTGTTTCCTCCGTAGTAAGAGGTTTTGTCAGTTCAAGTTGTCCGGATCAGATTCTGAACCGCAGCGGACGGCAACGATATTCTAGAGAATGTGCTTTTGTCTGCAGCACAAGTGAACAGTGGCTCAGTAATACACCGAATGTCTCGTCAACAACTCAAACCCAGTTCTGGTGATGCATCCGTTGTTTTGTTACTTATATTGCACAACTACATTCCGTATGAATCACATTTGTGTTATGAGGTATAGCGTCTGTCTCCTCCATAGTAAGAGGTTTTGTCAGTTCAAGTTGTCCGGATCAGATTCTGAACCGCAGCGGACGGCAACGATATTCTAGAGAATGTGCTTTTGTCTGCAGCACAAGTGAACAGTGGCTCAGTAATACACCGAATGTCTCGTCAACAACTCAAACCCAGTTCTGGTGATGCATCCGTTGTTTTGTTACTTATATTGCACAACTACATTCCGTATGAATCACATTTGTGTTATGAGGTATAGCGTCTGTCTCCTCCATAGTAAGAGGTTTTGTCAGTTCAAGTTGTCCGGATCAGATTTTGAACCGCAGCGGACGGCAACGATATTCTAGAGAATGTGCTTTTGTCTGCAGCACAAGTGAACAGTGGCTCAGTAATACACCGAATGTCTCGTCAAGAACTCAAACCCTGTCCTGTTGATGCATCCGTTGTTTTGTTACTTATATATCACAACTACATTCCGTATGAATCACATTTGTGTTATGAGGTATGGCGTCTGTCTCCTCCATAGTAAGAGGTTTTGTCAGTTCAAGTTGTCCGGATCAGATTCTGAACCGCAGCGGACGGTAACGATATTCTAGAGAATGTGCTTTTGTCTGCAGCACAAGTGAACAGTGGCTCAGTAATACTCCGAATGTCCCGTCAACAACACATGCCCAGTCCTGTTGATGCATCCGTTGTTTTGTTACTTATATTGCACAACTACATTCCGTATGAATCACATTTGTGTTATGAGGTATAGCGTCTGTCTCCTCCATAGTAAGAGGTTTTGTCAGTTCAAGTTGTCCGGATCAGATTTTGAACCGCAGCGGACGGCAACGATATTCTAGAGAATGTGCTTTTGTCTGCAGCACAAGTGAACAGTGGCTCAGTCATACACCGAATGTCCCGTCATCAACTCATGCCCAGTCCTGTTGATGCATCCGTTGTTTTGTTACTTATATTGCACAACTACATTCTGTATGAATCACATTTGTGTTTGAGGTATAGCGTCTGTCTCCTCCATAGTAGCTGGTTTTGTCAGTTCAAGTTGTCCGGATCAGATTTTGAACCGCAGCGGACGGCAACGATATTCTAGAGAATGTGCTTTTGTCTGCAGCACAAGTGAACAGTGGCTCAGTAATACACCGAATATCTCATCAACAACTCATACCCAGTCCTGTTGATGCATTCATTATTTTGTTACTTATATTGCGCAACTACATGCCGTATGTATCACATTTGTGTTATGAGGTATAGCGTCTGTTTCCTCCGTAGTAAGAGGTTTTGTCAGTTCAAGTTGTCCGGATCAGATTCTGAACCGCAGCGGACGGCAACGATATTCTAGAGAATGTGATTTTGTCTGCAGCACAAGTGAACAGTGGCTCAGTAATACACCGAATGTCTCGTCAACAACTCAAACCCAGTTCTGGTGATGCATCCGTTGTTTTGTTACTTATATTGCACAACTACATTCCGTATGAATCACATTTGTGTTATGAGGTATAGCGTCTGTCTCCTCCATAGTAAGAGGTTTTGTCAGTTCAAGTTGTCCGGATCAGATTTTGAACCGCAGCGGACGGCAACGATATTCTAGAGAATGTGCTTTTGTCTGCAGCACAAGTGAACAGTGGCTCAGTAATACACCGAATATCTCGTCAACAACTCATACCCAGTCCTGTTGATGTATTCATTGTTTTGTTACTTATATTGCACAACTGCATTCCGTATGAATCACATTTGTGTTATGAGGTATAGCGTCTGTCTCCTCCATAGTAAGAGGTTTTGTAAGTTCAAGTTGTCCGGATCAGATTCTGAACCGCAGCGGACGGCAACGATATTCTAGAGAATGTGCTTTTGTCTGCAGCACAAGTGAACAGTGGCTCAGTAATACACCGAATGTGCCGTCAACAACTCATGCCCAGTCCTGTTGATGCATCCGTTGTTTTGTTACTTATATTGCACAACTACATTCCGTATGAATCACATTTGTGTTATGAGGTATAGCGTCTGTCTCCTCCATAGTAAGAGGTTTTGTCAGTTCAAGTTGTCCGGATCAGATTTTGAACCGCAGCGGACGGCAACGATATTCTAGAGAATGTGCTTTTGTCTGCAGCACAAGTGAACAGTGGCTCAGTCATACACCGAATGTCCCGTCAACAACTCATGCCCAGTCCTGTTGATGCATCCGTTGTTTTGTTACTTATATTGCACAACTACATTCTGTATGAATCACATTTGTGTTATGAGTTATAGCGTCTGTCTCCTCCATAGTAGCTGGTTTTGTCAGTTCAAGTTGTCCGGATCAGATTTTGAACCGCAGCGGACGGCAACGATATTCTAGAGAATGTGCTTTTGTCTGCAGCACAAGTGAACAGTGGCTCAGTAATACACCGAATATCTCGTCAACAACTCATACCCAGTCCTGTTGATGTATTCATTGTTTTGTTACTTATATTGCGCAACTACATGCCGTATGAATCACATTTGTGTTATGAGGTATAGCGTCTGTTTCCTCCGTAGTAAGAGGTTTTGTCAGTTCAAGTTGTCCGGATCAGATTCTGAACCGCAGCGGACGGCAACGATATTCTAGAGAATGTGCTTTTGTCTGCAGCACAAGTGAACAGTGGCTCAGTAATACACCGAATGTCCCGTCAACAACTCATGCCCAGTCCTGTTGATGCATCCGTTGTTTTGTTACTTATATTGCACAACTACATTCCGTATGAATCACATTTGTGTTATGAGGTATAGCGTCTGTCTCCTCCATAGTAAGAGGTTTTTGTCAGTTCAAGTTGTCCGGATCAGATTCTGAACCGCAGCGGACGGTAACGATATTCTAGAGAATGTGCTTTTGTCTGCAGCACAAGTGAACAGTGGGTCAGTAATACACCGAATGTCCCGTCAACAACTCATGCCCAGTCCTGTTGATGCATCCGTTGTTTTGTTACTTATATTGCGCAACTACATGCCGTATGAATCACATTTGTGTTATGAGGTATAGCGTCTGTTTCCTCCGTAGTAAGAGGTTTTGTCAGTTCAAGTTGTCCGGATCAGATTCTGAACCGCAGCGGACGGCAACGATATTCTAGAGAATGTGCTTTTGTCTGCAGCACAAGTGAACAGTGGCTCAGTAATACACCGAATGTCTCGTCAACAACTCAAACCCAGTTCTGGTGATGCATCCGTTGTTTTGTTACTTATATTGCACAACTACATTCTGTATGAATCACATTTGTGTTATGAGGTATAGCGTCTGTCTCCTCCATAGTAGCTGGTTTTGTCAGTTCAAGTTGTCCGGATCAGATTTTGAACCGCAGCGGACGGCAACTATATTCTAGAGAATGTGCTTTTGTCTGCAGCACAAGTGAACAGTGGCTCAGTAATACACCGAATATCTCGTCAACAACTCATACCCAGTCCTGTTGATGCATTCATTGTTTTGTTACTTATATTGCGCAGCTACATGCCGTATGAATCACATTTGTGTTATGAGGTTTAGCGTCTGTTTCCTCCGTAGTAAGAGGTTTTGTCAGCTCAAGTTGTCCGGATCAGATTCTGAACCGCAGCGGACGGCAACGATATTCTAGAGAATGTGCTTTTGTCTGCAGCACAAGTGAACAGTGGCTCAGTAATACACCGAATGTCTCGTCAACAACTCAAACCCAGTTCTGGTGATGCATCCGTTGTTTTGTTACTTATATTGCGCAACTACATGCCGTATGAATCACATTTGTGTTATGAGGTATAGCGTCTGTTTCCTCCATAGTAAGAGGATTTGTCAGTTCAAGTTGTCCGGATCAGATTTTGAACCGCAGCGGACGGCAACGATATTCTAGAGAATGTGCTTTTGTCTGCAGCACAAGTGAACAGTGGCTCAGTCATACACCGAATGTCCCGTCAACAACTCATGCCCAGTCCTGTTGATGCATCCGTTGTTTTGTTACTTATATTGCACAACTACATTCCGTATGAATCACATTTTCGTTATCAGGTATAGCGTCTGTCTCCTCCATAGTAAGAGGTTTTGTCAGTTCAAGTTGTCCGGATCAGATTTTGAACCGCAGCGGACGGCAACGATATTCTAGAGAATGTGCTTTTGTCTGCAGCACAAGTGAACAGTGGCTCAGTCATACACCGAATGTCTCGTCAACAACTCAAACCCAGTCCTCTTGATGCATCCGTTGTTTTGTTACTTATATTGCGCAACTACATGCCGTATGAATCACATTTGTGTTAGGAGGTATAGCGTCTGTTTCCTCCGTAGTAAGAGGTTTTGTCAGTTCAAGTTGTCCGGATCAGATTCTGAACCGCAGCGGACGGCAACGATATTCTAGAGAATGTGCTTTTGTCTGCAGCACAAGTGAACAGTGGCTCAGTAATACACCGAATATCTCGTCAACAACTCATACCCAGTCCTGTTGATGTATTCATTGTTTTGTTACTTATATTGCACAACTACATTCCGTATGAATCACATTTGTGTTATGAGGTATAGCGTCTGTCTCCTCCATAGTAAGAGGTTTTGTAAGTTCAAGTTGTCCGGATCAGATTCTGAACCGCAGCGGACGGCAACGATATTCTAGAGAATGTGCTTTTGTCTGCAGCACAAGTGAACAGTGGCTCAGTAATACACCGAATGTCCCGTCAACAACTCATGCCCAGTCCTGTTGATGCATCCGTTGTTTTGTTACTTATATTGCACAACTACATTCTGTATGAATCACATTTGTGTTATGAGGTATAGCGTCTGTCTCCTCCATAGTAGCTGGTTTTGTCAGTTCAAGTTGTCCGGATCAGATTTTGAACCGCAGCGGACGGCAACGATATTCTAGAGAATGTGCTTTTGTCTGCAGCACAAGTGAACAGTGGCTCAGTAATACACTGAATATCTCGTCAACAACTCATACCCAGTCCTGTTGATGCATTCATTGTTTTGTTACTTATATTGCGCAACTACATGCCGTATGAATCACATTTGTGTTATGAGGTATAGCGTCTGTTTCCTCCGTAGTAAGAGGTTTTGTCAGTTCAAGTTGTCCGGATCAGATTCTGAACCGCAGCGGACGGCAACGATATTCTAGAGAATGTGCTTTTGTCTGCAGCACAAGTGAACAGTGGCTCAGTAATACACCGAATGTCTCGTCAACAACTCAAACCCAGTTCTGGTGATGCATCCGTTGTTTTGTTACTTATATTGCACAACTACATTCCGTATGAATCACATTTGTGTTATGAGGTATAGCGTCTGTCTCCTCCATAGTAAGAGGTTTTGTCAGTTCAAGTTGTCCGGATCAGATTCTGAACCGCAGCGGACGGCAACGATATTCTAGAGAATGTGCTTTTGTCTGCAGCACAAGTGAACAGTGGCTCAGTAATACACCGAATGTCTCGTCAACAACTCAAACCCAGTTCTGGTGATGCATCCGTTGTTTTGTTACTTATATTGCACAACTACATTCCGTATGAATCACATTTGTGTTATGAGGTATAGCGTCTGTCTCCTCCATAGTAAGAGGTTTTGTCAGTTCAAGTTGTCCGGATCAGATTTTGAACCGCAGCGGACGGCAACGATATTCTAGAGAATGTGCTTTTGTCTGCAGCACAAGTGAACAGTGGCTCAGTAATACACCGAATGTCTCGTCAAGAACTCAAACCCTGTCCTGTTGATGCATCCGTTGTTTTGTTACTTATATATCACAACTACATTCCGTATGAATCACATTTGTGTTATGAGGTATGGCGTCTGTCTCCTCCATAGTAAGAGGTTTTGTCAGTTCAAGTTGTCCGGATCAGATTCTGAACCGCAGCGGACGGTAACGATATTCTAGAGAATGTGCTTTTGTCTGCAGCACAAGTGAACAGTGGCTCAGTAATACTCCGAATGTCCCGTCAACAACACATGCCCAGTCCTGTTGATGCATCCGTTGTTTTGTTACTTATATTGCACAACTACATTCCGTATGAATCACATTTGTGTTATGAGGTATAGCGTCTGTCTCCTCCATAGTAAGAGGTTTTGTCAGTTCAAGTTGTCCGGATCAGATTTTGAACCGCAGCGGACGGCAACGATATTCTAGAGAATGTGCTTTTGTCTGCAGCACAAGTGAACAGTGGCTCAGTCATACACCGAATGTCCCGTCATCAACTCATGCCCAGTCCTGTTGATGCATCCGTTGTTTTGTTACTTATATTGCACAACTACATTCTGTATGAATCACATTTGTGTTTGAGGTATAGCGTCTGTCTCCTCCATAGTAGCTGGTTTTGTCAGTTCAAGTTGTCCGGATCAGATTTTGAACCGCAGCGGACGGCAACGATATTCTAGAGAATGTGCTTTTGTCTGCAGCACAAGTGAACAGTGGCTCAGTAATACACCGAATATCTCATCAACAACTCATACCCAGTCCTGTTGATGCATTCATTATTTTGTTACTTATATTGCGCAACTACATGCCGTATGTATCACATTTGTGTTATGAGGTATAGCGTCTGTTTCCTCCGTAGTAAGAGGTTTTGTCAGTTCAAGTTGTCCGGATCAGATTCTGAACCGCAGCGGACGGCAACGATATTCTAGAGAATGTGATTTTGTCTGCAGCACAAGTGAACAGTGGCTCAGTAATACACCGAAT
This sequence comes from Amblyomma americanum, assembly GCF_052857255.1. Lineage (NCBI taxonomy): Eukaryota > Metazoa > Arthropoda > Arachnida > Ixodida > Ixodidae > Amblyomma > Amblyomma americanum. Next base: position 227,474,615 of record NC_135498.1, on the reverse strand, counting down.
GTCTCGTCAACAACTCAAACCCAGTTCTGGTGATGCATCCGTTGTTTTGTTACTTATATTGCACAACTACATTCCGTATGAATCACATTTGTGTTATGAGGTATAGCGTCTGTCTCCTCCATAGTAAGAGGTTTTGTCAGTTCAAGTTGTCCGGATCAGATTTTGAACCGCAGCGGACGGCAACGATATTCTAGAGAATGTGCTTTTGTCTGCAGCACAAGTGAACAGTGGCTCAGTAATACACCGAATATCTCGTCAACAACTCATACCCAGTCCTGTTGATGTATTCATTGTTTTGTTACTTATATTGCACAACTGCATTCCGTATGAATCACATTTGTGTTATGAGGTATAGCGTCTGTCTCCTCCATAGTAAGAGGTTTTGTAAGTTCAAGTTGTCCGGATCAGATTCTGAACCGCAGCGGACGGCAACGATATTCTAGAGAATGTGCTTTTGTCTGCAGCACAAGTGAACAGTGGCTCAGTAATACACCGAATGTGCCGTCAACAACTCATGCCCAGTCCTGTTGATGCATCCGTTGTTTTGTTACTTATATTGCACAACTACATTCCGTATGAATCACATTTGTGTTATGAGGTATAGCGTCTGTCTCCTCCATAGTAAGAGGTTTTGTCAGTTCAAGTTGTCCGGATCAGATTTTGAACCGCAGCGGACGGCAACGATATTCTAGAGAATGTGCTTTTGTCTGCAGCACAAGTGAACAGTGGCTCAGTCATACACCGAATGTCCCGTCAACAACTCATGCCCAGTCCTGTTGATGCATCCGTTGTTTTGTTACTTATATTGCACAACTACATTCTGTATGAATCACATTTGTGTTATGAGTTATAGCGTCTGTCTCCTCCATAGTAGCTGGTTTTGTCAGTTCAAGTTGTCCGGATCAGATTTTGAACCGCAGCGGACGGCAACGATATTCTAGAGAATGTGCTTTTGTCTGCAGCACAAGTGAACAGTGGCTCAGTAATACACCGAATATCTCGTCAACAACTCATACCCAGTCCTGTTGATGTATTCATTGTTTTGTTACTTATATTGCGCAACTACATGCCGTATGAATCACATTTGTGTTATGAGGTATAGCGTCTGTTTCCTCCGTAGTAAGAGGTTTTGTCAGTTCAAGTTGTCCGGATCAGATTCTGAACCGCAGCGGACGGCAACGATATTCTAGAGAATGTGCTTTTGTCTGCAGCACAAGTGAACAGTGGCTCAGTAATACACCGAATGTCCCGTCAACAACTCATGCCCAGTCCTGTTGATGCATCCGTTGTTTTGTTACTTATATTGCACAACTACATTCCGTATGAATCACATTTGTGTTATGAGGTATAGCGTCTGTCTCCTCCATAGTAAGAGGTTTTTGTCAGTTCAAGTTGTCCGGATCAGATTCTGAACCGCAGCGGACGGTAACGATATTCTAGAGAATGTGCTTTTGTCTGCAGCACAAGTGAACAGTGGGTCAGTAATACACCGAATGTCCCGTCAACAACTCATGCCCAGTCCTGTTGATGCATCCGTTGTTTTGTTACTTATATTGCACAACTACATTCTGTATGAATCACATTTGTGTTATGAGGTATAGCGTCTGTCTCCTCCATAGTAGCTGGTTTTGTCAGTTCAAGTTGTCCGGATCAGATTTTGAACCGCAGCGGACGGCAACGATATTCTAGAGAATGTGCTTTTGTCTGCAGCACAAGTGAACAGTGGCTCAGTAATACACTGAATATCTCGTCAACAACTCATACCCAGTCCTGTTGATGCATTCATTGTTTTGTTACTTATATTGCGCAACTACATGCCGTATGAATCACATTTGTGTTATGAGGTATAGCGTCTGTTTCCTCCGTAGTAAGAGGTTTTGTCAGTTCAAGTTGTCCGGATCAGATTCTGAACCGCAGCGGACGGCAACGATATTCTAGAGAATGTGCTTTTGTCTGCAGCACAAGTGAACAGTGGCTCAGTAATACACCGAATGTCTCGTCAACAACTCAAACCCAGTTCTGGTGATGCATCCGTTGTTTTGTTACTTATATTGCACAACTACATTCTGTATGAATCACATTTGTGTTATGAGGTTTAGCGTCTGTTTCCTCCGTAGTAAGAGGTTTTGTCAGCTCAAGTTGTCCGGATCAGATTCTGAACCGCAGCGGACGGCAACGATATTCTAGAGAATGTGCTTTTGTCTGCAGCACAAGTGAACAGTGGCTCAGTAATACACCGAATGTCTCGTCAACAACTCAAACCCAGTTCTGGTGATGCATCCGTTGTTTTGTTACTTATATTGCGCAACTACATGCCGTATGAATCACATTTGTGTTATGAGGTATAGCGTCTGTTTCCTCCATAGTAAGAGGATTTGTCAGTTCAAGTTGTCCGGATCAGATTTTGAACCGCAGCGGACGGCAACGATATTCTAGAGAATGTGCTTTTGTCTGCAGCACAAGTGAACAGTGGCTCAGTCATACACCGAATGTCCCGTCAACAACTCATGCCCAGTCCTGTTGATGCATCCGTTGTTTTGTTACTTATATTGCACAACTACATTCCGTATGAATCACATTTTCGTTATCAGGTATAGCGTCTGTCTCCTCCATAGTAAGAGGTTTTGTCAGTTCAAGTTGTCCGGATCAGATTTTGAACCGCAGCGGACGGCAACGATATTCTAGAGAATGTGCTTTTGTCTGCAGCACAAGTGAACAGTGGCTCAGTCATACACCGAATGTCTCGTCAACAACTCAAACCCAGTCCTCTTGATGCATCCGTTGTTTTGTTACTTATATTGCGCAACTACATGCCGTATGAATCACATTTGTGTTAGGAGGTATAGCGTCTGTCTCCTCCATAGTAAGAGGTTTTGTCAGTTCAAGTTGTCCAGATCAGATTCTGAACCGCAGCGGACGGCAACGATATTCTAGAGAATGTGCTTTTGTCTGCAGCACAAGTGAACAGTTGCTCAGTAATACACCGAGTGTCTCGTCAACAACTCAAACCCAGTTCTGGTGATGCATCCGTTGTTTTGTTACTTATATTGCACAACTACATTCTGTATGAATCACATTTGTGTTATGAGGTATAGCGTCTGTCTCCTCCATAGTAGCTGGTTTTGTCAGTTCAAGTTGTCCGGATCAGATTTTGAACCGCAGCGGACGGCAACGATATTCTAGAGAATTGTGCTTTTGTCTGCAGCACAAGTGAACAGTGGCTCAGTAATACACCGAATGTCTCGTCAACAACTCAAACCCAGTCCTGTTGATGCATCCGTTGTTTTGTTACTTATATTGCACAACTACATTCTGTATGAATCACATTTGTGTTATGAGTTATAGCGTCTGTCTCCTCCATAGTAGCTGGTTTTGTCAGTTCAAGTTGTCCGGATCAGATTTTGAACCGCAGCGGACGGCAACGATATTCTAGAGAATGTGCTTTTGTCTGCAGCACAAGTGAACAGTGGCTCAGTAATACACCGAATATCTCGTCAACAACTCATACCCAGTCCTGTTGATGTATTCATTGTTTTGTTACTTATATTGCGCAACTACATGCCGTATGAATCACATTTGTGTTATGAGGTATAGCGTCTGTTTCCTCCGTAGTAAGAGGTTTTGTCAGTTCAAGTTGTCCGGATCAGATTCTGAACCGCAGCGGACGGCAACGATATTCTAGAGAATGTGCTTTTGTCTGCAGCACAAGTGAACAGTGGCTCAGTAATACACCGAATGTCCCGTCAACAACTCATGCCCAGTCCTGTTGATGCATCCGTTGTTTTGTTACTTATATTGCACAACTACATTCCGTATGAATCACATTTGTGTTATGAGGTATAGCGTCTGTCTCCTCCATAGTAAGAGGTTTTGTCAGTTCAAGTTGTCCGGATCAGATTTTGAACCGCAGCGGACGGCAACGATATTCTAGAGAATGTGCTTTTGTCTGCAATACAAGTGAACAGTGGCTCAGTAATACACCGAATGTCCCGTCAACAACTCATGCCCAGTCCTGTTGATGCATCCGTTGTTTTGTTACTTATATTGCACAACTACATTCCGTATGAATCACATTTGTGTTATGAGGTATAGCGTCTGTCTCCTCCATAGTAAGAGGTTTTTGTCAGTTCAAGTTGTCCGGATCAGATTCTGAACCGCAGCGGACGGTAACGATATTCTAGAGAATGTGCTTTTGTCTGCAGCACAAGTGAACAGTGGCTCAGTAATACACCGAATGTCCCGTCAACAACTCATGCCCAGTCCTGTTGATGCATCCGTTGTTTTGTTACTTATATTGCACAACTACATTCTGTATGAATCACATTTGTGTTATGAGGTATAGCGTCTGTCTCCTCCATAGTAGCTGGTTTTGTCAGTTCAAGTTGTCCGGATCAGATTTTGAACCGCAGCGGACGGCAACGATATTCTAGAGAATGTGCTTTTGTCTGCAGCACAAGTGAACAGTGGCTCAGTAATACACTGAATATCTCGTCAACAACTCATACCCAGTCCTGTTGATGCATTCATTGTTTTGTTACTTATATTGCGCAACTACATGCCGTATGAATCACATTTGTGTTATGAGGTATAGCGTCTGTTTCCTCCGTAGTAAGAGGTTTTGTCACTTCAAGTTGTCCGGATCAGATTCTGAACCGCAGCGGACGGCAACGATATTCTAGAGAATGTGCTTTTGTCTGCAGCACAAGTGAACAGTGGCTCAGTAATACACCGAATGTCTCGTCAACAACTCAAACCCAGTTCTGGTGATGCATCCGTTGTTTTGTTACTTATATTGCACAACTACATTCTGTATGAATCACATTTGTGTTATGAGGTATAGCGTCTGTCTCCTCCATAGTAGCTGGTTTTGTCAGTTCAAGTTGTCCGGATCAGATTTTGAACCGCAGCGGACGGCAACTATATTCTAGAGAATGTGCTTTTGTCTGCAGCACAAGTGAACAGTGGCTCAGTAATACACCGAATATCTCGTCAACAACTCATACCCAGTCCTGTTGATGCATTCATTGTTTTGTTACTTATATTGCGCAGCTACATGCCGTATGAATCACATTTGTGTTATGAGGTTTAGCGTCTGTTTCCTCCGTAGTAAGAGGTTTTGTCAGTTCAAGTTGTCCGGATCAGATTCTGAACCGCAGCGGACGGCAACGATATTCTAGAGAATGTGCTTTTGTCTGCAGCACAAGTGAACAGTGGCTCAGTAATACACCGAATGTCTCGTCAACAACTCAAACCCAGTTCTGGTGATGCATCCGTTGTTTTGTTACTTATATTGCGCAACTACATGCCGTATGAATCACATTTGTGTTATGAGGTATAGCGTCTGTTTCCTCCATAGTAAGAGGATTTGTCAGTTCAAGTTGTCCGGATCAGATTTTGAACCGCAGCGGACGGCAACGATATTCTAGAGAATGTGCTTTTGTCTGCAGCACAAGTGAACAGTGGCTCAGTCATACACCGAATGTCCCGTCAACAACTCATGCCCAGTCCTGTTGATGCATCCGTTGTTTTGTTACTTATATTGCACAACTACATTCCGTATGAATCACATTTGCGTTATCAGGTATAGCGTCTGTCTCCTCCATAGTAAGAGGTTTTGTCAGTTCAAGTTGTCCGGATCAGATTTTGAACCGCAGCGGACGGCAACGATATTCTAGAGAATGTGCTTTTGTCTGCAGCACAAGTGAACAGTGGCTCAGTCATACACCGAATGTCTCGTCAACAACTCAAACCCAGTCCTCTTGATGCATCCGTTGTTTTGTTACTTATATTGCGCAACTACATGCCGTATGAATCACATTTGTGTTATGAGGTATAGCGTCTGTCTCCTCCATAGTAAGAGGTTTTGTCAGTTCAAGTTGTCCAGATCAGATTCTGAACCGCAGCGGACGGCAACGATATTCTAGAGAATGTGCTTTTGTCTGCAGCACAAGTGAACAGTTGCTCAGTAATACACCGAGTGTCTCGTCAACAACTCAAACCCAGTTCTGGTGATGCATCCGTTGTTTTGTTACTTATATTGCACAACTACATTCTGTATGAATCACATTTGTGTTATGAGGTATAGCGTCTGTCTCCTCCATAGTAGCTGGTTTTGTCAGTTCAAGTTGTCCGGATCAGATTTTGAACCGCAGCGGACGGCAACGATATTCTAGAGAATTGTGCTTTTGTCTGCAGCACAAGTGAACAGTGGCTCAGTAATACACCGAATGTCTCGTCAACAACTCAAACCCAGTCCTGTTGATGCATCCTTTGTTTTGTTACTTATATTGCACAACTACATTCCGTATGAATCACATTTGTGTTATGAGGTATAGCGTCTGTCTCCTCCATAGTAAGAGGTTTTGTCAGTTCAAGTTGTCCGGATCAGATTTTGAACCGCAGCGGACGGCAACGATATTCTAGAGAATGTGCTTTTGTTAGCAGAACAAGTGAACAGTGGCTCAGTAATACACCGAATGTCCCGTCAACAACTCATGCCCAGTCTTGTTGATGCATCCGTTGTTTTGTTACTTATATTGCACAACTACATTCCGTATGAATCACATTTGTGTTATGAGGTATAGTGTCTCTCTCCTCCATAGTAAGAGGTTTTGTCAGTTCAAGTTGTCCGGATCAGATTTTGAACCGCAGCGGACGGCAACGATATTCTAGAGAATGTGCTTTTGTCTGCAGCACAAGTGAACAGTGGCTCAGTCATACACCGAATGTCCCGTCAACAACTCATGCCCAGTCCTGTTGATGCATCCGTTGTTTTGTTACTTACATTGCACAACTACATTCCGTATGAATCACATTTGTGTTATGAGGTATAGCGTCTGTCTCCTCCATAGTAAGAGGTTTTGTCAGTTCAAGTTGTCCGGATCAGATTTTGATCCGCAGCGGACGGCAACGATATTCTAGAGAATGTGCTTTTGTCTGCAGCACAAGTGAACAGTGGCTCAGTCATACACCGAATGTCTCGTCAACAACTCAAACCCAGTCCTCTTGATGCATCCGTTGTTTTGTTACTTATATTGCGCAACCACATGCCGTATGAATCACATTTGTGTTATGAGGTATAGCGTCTGTCTCCTCCATAGTAAGAGGTTTTGTCAGTTCAAGTTGTCCAGATCAGATTCTGAACCGCAGCGGACGGCAACGATATTCTAGAGAATGTGCTTTTGTCTGCAGCACAAGTGAACAGTTGCTCAGTAATACACCGAGTGTCTCGTCAACAACTCAAACCCAGTTCTGGTGATGCATCCGTTGTTTTGTTACTTATATTGCACAACTACATTCTGTATGAATCTCATTTGTGTTATGAGGTATAGCGTCTGTCTCCTCCATAGTAGCTGGTTTTGTCAGTTCAAGTTGTCCGGATCAGATTCTGAACCGCAGCGGACGGCAACGATATTCTAGAGAATGTGCTTTTGTCTGCAGCACAAGTGAACAGTGGCTCAGTAATACACCGAATGTCTCGTCAACAACTCAAACCCAGTTCTGGTGATGCATCCGTTGTTTTGTTACTTATATTGCACAACTACATTCCGTATGAATCACATTTGTGTTATGAGGTATAGCGTCTGTCTCCTCCATAGTAAGAGGTTTTGTCAGTTCAAGTTGTCCGGATCAGATTTTGAACCGCAGCGGACGGCAACGATATTCTAGAGAATGTGCTTTTGTCTGCAGCACAAGTGAACAGTGGCTCAGTAATACACCGAATGTCTCGTCAAGAACTCAAACCCTGTCCTGTTGATGCATCCGTTGTTTTGTTACTTATATTGCACAACTACATTCCGTATGAATCACATTTGTGTTATGAGGTATGGCGTCTGTCTCCTCCATAGTAAGAGGTTTTGTCAGTTCAAGTTGTCCGGATCAGATTCTGAACCGCAGCGGACGGTAACGATATTCTAGAGAATGTGCTTTTGTCTGCAGCACAAGTGAACAGTGGCTCAGTAATACTCCGAATGTCCCGTCAACAACACATGCCCAGTCCTGTTGATGCATCCGTTGTTTTGTTACTTATATTGCACAACTACATTCCGTATGAATCACATTTGTGTTATGAGGTATAGCGTCTGTCTCCTCCATAGTAAGAGGTTTTGTCAGTTCAAGTTGTCCGGATCAGATTTTGAACCGCAGCGGACGGCAACGATATTCTAGAGAATGTGCTTTTGTCTGCAGCACAAGTGAACAGTGGCTCAGTCATACACCGAATGTCCCGTCAACAACTCATGCCCAGTCCTGTTGATGCATCCGTTGTTTTGTTACTTATATTGCACAACTACATTCTGTATGAATCACATTTGTGTTATGAGTTATAGCGTCTGTCTCCTCCATAGTAGCTGGTTTTGTCAGTTCAAGTTGTCCGGATCAGATTTTGAACCGCAGCGGACGGCAACGATATTCTAGAGAATGTGATTTTGTCTGCAGCACAAGTGAACAGTGGCTCAGTCATACACCGAATGTCCCGTCATCAACTCATGCCCAGTCCTGTTGATGCATCCGTTGTTTTGTTACTTATATTGCACAACTACATTCTGTATGAATCACATTTGTGTTATGAGGTATAGCGTCTGTCTCCTCCATAGTAGCTGGTTTTGTCAGTTCAAGTTGTCCGGATCAGATTTGGAACCGCAGCGGACGGCAACGATATTCTAGAGAATGTGCTTTTGTCTGCAGCACAAGTGAACAGTGGCTCAGTCATACACCGAATGTCCCGTCATCAACTCATGCCCAGTCCTGTTGATGCATCCGTTGTTTTGTTACTTATATTGCACAACTACATTCTGTATGAATCACATTTGTGTTTGAGGTATAGCGTCTGTCTCCTCCATAGTAGCTGGTTTTGTCAGTTCAAGTTGTCCGGATCAGATTTTGAACCGCAGCGGACGGCAACGATATTCTAGAGAATGTGCTTTTGTCTGCAGCACAAGTGAACAGTGGCTCAGTAATACACCGAATATCTCATCAACAACTCATACCCAGTCCTGTTGATGCATTCATTATTTTGTTACTTATATTGCGCAACTACATGCCGTATGTATCACATTTGTGTTATGAGGTATAGCGTCTGTTTCCTCCGTAGTAAGAGGTTTTGTCAGTTCAAGTTGTCCGGATCAGATTCTGAACCGCAGCGGACGGCAACGATATTCTAGAGAATGTGATTTTGTCTGCAGCACAAGTGAACAGTGGCTCAGTAATACACCGAATGTCTCGTCAACAACTCAAACCCAGTTCTGGTGATGCATCCGTTGTTTTGTTACTTATATTGCACAACTACATTCCGTATGAATCACATTTGTGTTATGAGGTATACCGTCTGTCTCCTCCATAGTAAGAGGTTTTGTCAGTTCAAGTTGTCCGGATCAGATTTTGAACCGCAGCGGACGGCAACGATATTCTAGAGAATGTGCTTTTGTCTGCAGCACAAGTGAACAGTGGCTCAGTAATACACCGAATATCTCGTCAACAACTCATACCCAGTCCTGTTGATGTATTCATTGTTTTGTTACTTATATTGCACAACTACATTCCGTATGAATCACATTTGTGTTATGAGGTGTAGCGTCTGTCTCCTCCATAGTAAGAGGTTTTGTAAGTTCAAGTTGTCCGGATCAGATTCTGAACCGCAGCGGACGGCAACGATATTCTAGAGAATGTGCTTTTGTCTGCAGCACAAGTGAACAGTGGCTCAGTAATACACCGAATGTCCCGTCAACAACTCATGCCCAGTCCTGTTGATGCATCCGTTGTTTTGTTACTTATATTGCACAACTACATTCCGTATGAATCACATTTGTGTTATGAGGTATAGCGTCTGTCTCCTCCATAGTAAGAGGTTTTGTCAGTTCAAGTTGTCCGGATCAGATTTTGAACCGCAGCGGACGGCAACGATATTCTAGAGAATGTGCTTTTGTCTGCAGCACAAGTGAACAGTGGCTCAGTCATACACCGAATGTCCCGTCAACAACTCATGCCCAGTCCTGTTGATGCATCCGTTGTTTTGTTACTTTTATTGCACAACTACATTCTGTATGAATCACATTTGTGTTATGAGTTATAGCGTCTGTCTCCTCCATAGTAGCTGGTTTTGTCAGTTCAAGTTGTCCGGATCAGATTTTGAACCGCAGCGGACGGCAACGATATTCTAGAGAATGTGCTTTTGTCTGCAGCACAAGTGAACAGTGGCTCAGTAATACACCGAATATCTCGTCAACAACTCATACCCAGTCCTGTTGATGTATTCATTGTTTTGTTACTTATATTGCGCAACTACATGCCGTATGAATCACATTTGTGTTATGAGGTATAGCGTCTGTTTCCTCCGTAGTAAGAGGTTTTGTCAGTTCAAGTTGTCCGGATCAGATTCTGAACCGCAGCGGACGGCAACGATATTCTAGAGAATGTGCTTTTGTCTGCAGCACAAGTGAACAGTGGCTCAGTAATACACCGAATGTCCCGTCAACAACTCATGCCCAGTCCTGTTGATGCATCCGTTGTTTTGTTACTTATATTGCACAACTACATTCCGTATGAATCACATTTGTGTTATGAGGTATAGCGTCTGTCTCCTCCATAGTAAGAGGTTTTTGTCAGTTCAAGTTGTCCGGATCAGATTCTGAACCGCAGCGGACGGTAACGATATTCTAGAGAATGTGCTTTTGTCTGCAGCACAAGTGAACAGTGGGTCAGTAATACACCGAATGTCCCGTCAACAACTCATGCCCAGTCCTGTTGATGCATCCGTTGTTTTGTTACTTATATTGCACAACTACATTCTGTATGAATCACATTTGTGTTATGAGGTATAGCGTCTGTCTCCTCCATAGTAGCTGGTTTTGTCAGTTCAAGTTGTCCGGATCAGATTTTGAACCGCAGCGGACGGCAACGATATTCTAGAGAATGTGCTTTTGTCTGCAGCACAAGTGAACAGTGGCTCAGTAATACACTGAATATCTCGTCAACAACTCATACCCAGTCCTGTTGATGCATTCATTGTTTTGTTACTTATATTGCGCAACTACATGCCGTATGAATCACATTTGTGTTATGAGGTATAGCGTCTGTTTCCTCCGTAGTAAGAGGTTTTGTCAGTTCAAGTTGTCCGGATCAGATTCTGAACCGCAGCGGACGGCAACGATATTCTAGAGAATGTGCTTTTGTCTGCAGCACAAGTGAACAGTGGCTCAGTAATACACCGAATGTCTCGTCAACAACTCAAACCCAGTTCTGGTGATGCATCCGCTGTTTTGTTACTTATATTGCACAACTACATTCTGTATGAATCACATTTGTGTTATGAGGTATAGCGTCTGTCTCCTCCATAGTAGCTGGTTTTGTCAGTTCAAGTTGTCCGGATCAGATTTTGAACCGCAGCGGACGGCAACTATATTCTAGAGAATGTGCTTTTGTCTGCAGCACAAGTGAACAGTGGCTCAGTAATACACCGAATATCTCGTCAACAACTCATACCCAGTCCTGTTGATGCATTCATTGTTTTGTTACTTATATTGCGCAGCTACATGCCGTATGAATCACATTTGTGTTATGAGGTTTAGCGTCTGTTTCCTCCGTAGTAAGAGGTTTTGTCAGTTCAAGTTGTCCGGATCAGATTCTGAACCGCAGCGGACGGCAACGATATTCTAGAGAATGTGCTTTTGTCTGCAGCACAAGTGAACAGTGGCTCAGTAATACACCGAATGTCTCGTCAACAACTCAAACCCAGTTCTGGTGATGCATCCGTTGTTTTGTTACTTATATTGCGCAACTACATGCCGTATGAATCACATTTGTGTTATGAGGTATAGCGTCTGTTTCCTCCATAGTAAGAGGATTTGTCAGTTCAAGTTGTCCGGATCAGATTTTGAACCGCAGCGGACGGCAACGATATTCTAGAGAATGTGCTTTTGTCTGCAGCACAAGTGAACAGTGGCTCAGTCATACACCGAATGTCCCGTCAACAACTCATGCCCAGTCCTGTTGATGCATCCGTTGTTTTGTTACTTATATTGCACAACTACATTCCGTATGAATCACATTTGCGTTATCAGGTATAGCGTCTGTCTCCTCCATAGTAAGAGGTTTTGTCAGTTCAAGTTGTCCGGATCAGATTTTGAACCGCAGCGGACGGCAACGATATTCTAGAGAATGTGCTTTTGTCTGCAGCACAAGTGAACAGTGGCTCAGTCATACACCGAATGTCTCGTCAACAACTCAAACCCAGTCCTCTTGATGCATCCGTTGTTTTGTTACTTATATTGCGCAACTACATGCCGTATGAATCACATTTGTGTTATGAGGTATAGCGTCTGTCTCCTCCATAGTAAGAGGTTTTGTCAGTTCAAGTTGTCCAGATCAGATTCTGAACCGCAGCGGACGGCAACGATATTCTAGAGAATGTGCTTTTGTCTGCAGCACAAGTGAACAGTTGCTCAGTAATACACCGAGTGTCTCGTCAACAACTCAAACCCAGTTCTGGTGATGCATCCGTTGTTTTGTTACTTATATTGCACAACTACATTCTGTATGAATCACATTTGTGTTATGAGGTATAGCGTCTGTCTCCTCCATAGTAGCTGGTTTTGTCAGTTCAAGTTGTCCGGATCAGATTTTGAACCGCAGCGGACGGCAACGATATTCTAGAGAATGTGCTTTTGTCTGCAGCACAAGTGAACAGTGGCTCAGTAATACACCGAATATCTCGTCAACAACTCATACCCAGTCCTGTTGATGTATTCATTGTTTTGTTACTTATATTGCGCAACTACATGCCGTATGAATCACATTTGTGTTATGAGGTATAGCGTCTGTTTCCTCCGTAGTAAGAGGTTTTGTCAGTTCAAGTTGTCCGGATCAGATTCTGAACCGCAGCGGACGGCAACGATATTCTAGAGAATGTGCTTTTGTCTGCAGCACAAGTGAACAGTGGCTCAGTAATACACCGAATGTCTCGTCAACAACTCAAACCCAGTCCTGTTGATGCATCCGTTGTTTTGTTACTTATATTGCACAACTACATTCTGTATGAATCACATTTGTGTTATGAGTTATAGCGTCTGTCTCCTCCATAGTAGCTGGTTTTGTCAGTTCAAGTTGTCCGGATCAGATTTTGAACCGCAGCGGACGGCAACGATATTCTAGAGAATGTGCTTTTGTCTGCAGCACAAGTGAACAGTGGCTCAGTAATACACCGAATATCTCGTCAACAACTCATACCCAGTCCTGTTGATGTATTCATTGTTTTGTTACTTATATTGCGCAACTACATGCCGTATGAATCACATTTGTGTTATGAGGTATAGCGTCTGTTTCCTCCGTAGTAAGAGGTTTTGTCAGTTCAAGTTGTCCGGATCAGATTCTGAACCGCAGCGGACGGCAACGATATTCTAGAGAATGTGCTTTTGTCTGCAGCACAAGTGAACAGTGGCTCAGTAATACACCGAATGTCCCGTCAACAACTCATGCCCAGTCCTGTTGATGCATCCGTTGTTTTGTTACTTATATTGCACAACTACATTCCGTATGAATCACATTTGTGTTATGAGGTATAGCGTCTGTCTCCTCCATAGTAAGAGGTTTTTGTCAGTTCAAGTTGTCCGGATCAGATTCTGAACCGCAGCGGACGGTAACGATATTCTAGAGAATGTGCTTTTGTCTGCAGCACAAGTGAACAGTGGCTCAGTAATACACCGAATGTCCCGTCAACAACTCATGCCCAGTCCTGTTGATGCATCCGTTGTTTTGTTACTTATATTGCACAACTACATTCTGTATGAATCACATTTGTGTTATGAGGTATAGCGTCTGTCTCCTCCATAGTAGCTGGTTTTGTCAGTTCAAGTTGTCCGGATCAGATTTTGAACCGCAGCGGACGGCAACGATATTCTAGAGAATGTGCTTTTGTCTGCAGCACAAGTGAACAGTGGCTCAGTAATACACTGAATATCTCGTCAACAACTCATACCCAGTCCTGTTGATGCATTCATTGTTTTGTTACTTATATTGCGCAACTACATGCCGTATGAATCACATTTGTGTTATGAGGTATAGCGTCTGTTTCCTCCGTAGTAAGAGGTTTTGTCAGTTCAAGTTGTCCGGATCAGATTCTGAACCGCAGCGGACGGCAACGATATTCTAGAGAATGTGCTTTTGTCTGCAGCACAAGTGAACAGTGGCTCAGTAATACACCGAATGTCTCGTCAACAACTCAAACCCAGTTCTGGTGATGCATCCGTTGTTTTGTTACTTATATTGCACAACTACATTCTGTATGAATCACATTTGTGTTATGAGGTATAGCGTCTGTCTCCTCCATAGTAGCTGGTTTTGTCAGTTCAAGTTGTCCGGATCAGATTTTGAACCGCAGCGGACGGCAACTATATTCTAGAGAATGTGCTTTTGTCTGCAGCACAAGTGAACAGTGGCTCAGTAATACACCGAATATCTCGTCAACAACTCATACCCAGTCCTGTTGATGCATTCATTGTTTTGTTACTTATATTGCGCAGCTACATGCCGTATGAATCACATTTGTGTTATGAGGTTTAGCGTCTGTTTCCTCCGTAGTAAGAGGTTTTGTCAGTTCAAGTTGTCCGGATCAGATTCTGAACCGCAGCGGACGGCAACGATATTCTAGAGAATGTGCTTTTGTCTGCAGCACAAGTGAACAGTGGCTCAGTAATACACCGAATGTCTCGTCAACAACTCAAACCCAGTTCTGGTGATGCATCCGTTGTTTTGTTACTTATATTGCGCAACTACATGCCGTATGAATCACATTTGTGTTATGAGGTATAGCGTCTGTTTCCTCCATAGTAAGAGGATTTGTCAGTTCAAGTTGTCCGGATCAGATTTTGAACCGCAGCGGACGGCAACGATATTCTAGAGAATGTGCTTTTGTCTGCAGCACAAGTGAACAGTGGCTCAGTCATACACCGAATGTCCCGTCAACAACTCATGCCCAGTCCTGTTGATGCATCCGTTGTTTTGTTACTTATATTGCACAACTACATTCCGTATGAATCACATTTGCGTTATCAGGTATAGCGTCTGTCTCCTCCATAGTAAGAGGTTTTGTCAGTTCAAGTTGTCCGGATCAGATTTTGAACCGCAGCGGACGGCAACGATATTCTAGAGAATGTGCTTTTGTCTGCAGCACAAGTGAACAGTGGCTCAGTCATACACCGAATGTCTCGTCAACAACTCAAACCCAGTCCTCTTGATGCATCCGTTGTTTTGTTACTTATATTGCGCAACTACATGCCGTATGAATCACATTTGTGTTATGAGGTATAGCGTCTGTCTCCTCCATAGTAAGAGGTTTTGTCAGTTCAAGTTGTCCAGATCAGATTCTGAACCGCAGCGGACGGCAACGATATTCTAGAGAATGTGCTTTTGTCTGCAGCACAAGTGAACAGTTGCTCAGTAATACACCGAGTGTCTCGTCAACAACTCAAACCCAGTTCTGGTGATGCATCCGTTGTTTTGTTACTTATATTGCACAACTACATTCTGTATGAATCACATTTGTGTTATGAGGTATAGCGTCTGTCTCCTCCATAGTAGCTGGTTTTGTCAGTTCAAGTTGTCCGGATCAGATTTTGAACCGCAGCGGACGGCAACGATATTCTAGAGAATTGTGCTTTTGTCTGCAGCACAAGTGAACAGTGGCTCAGTAATACACCGAATGTCTCGTCAACAACTCAAACCCAGTCCTGTTGATGCATCCTTTGTTTTGTTACTTATATTGCACAACTACATTCCGTATGAATCACATTTGTGTTATGAGGTATAGCGTCTGTCTCCTGCATAGTAAGAGGTTTTGTCAGTTCAAGTTGTCCGGATCAGATTTTGAACCGCAGCGGACGGCAACGATATTCTAGAGAATGTGCTTTTGTTAGCAGAACAAGTGAACAGTGGCTCAGTAATACACCGAATGTCCCGTCAACAACTCATGCCCAGTCTTGTTGATGCATCCGTTGTTTTGTTACTTATATTGCACAACTACATTCCGTATGAATCACATTTGTGTTATGAGGTATAGTGTCTCTCTCCTCCATAGTAAGAGGTTTTGTCAGTTCAAGTTGTCCGGATCAGATTTTGAACCGCAGCGGACGGCAACGATATTCTAGAGAATGTGCTTTTGTCTGCAGCACAAGTGAACAGTGGCTCAGTCATACACCGAATGTCCCGTCAACAACTCATGCCCAGTCCTGTTGATGCATCCGTTGTTTTGTTACTTATATTGCACAAC